>NC_072034.1:15522036-15822036 GCF_027791375.1 Indicator indicator | reverse complement strand
AAGTCAGGAATTTTCTGTGGCTGATTTTGTCATCATTATTGTCCAAGAGGTTATATTTATGCACTTTGCAGACTGGAAGCCAGCATTTACTCTGGTTTATGGTGGTTATTCAACTTTAATGTACGGCACGTTTGGGGATGAGCATGGGGTGAGTGAGGTGCAGCCACTCATGACTGCAACAGACAGGAAGGAGGTGAGCTGGAAAGATGTCAAGGGTTTGGTCTGGGCCAGATACCAAAGGAGTGACCTTTGGTATCTGAACCCCTCTGCCTTCCCAAAGGGAAGAGAAAGGGAATAAGGGAGAGAGACTGAAGGGGTGGTGGAAAAAATAAAATTCATTACATCATCATCATAATTGATGATGATATCAATAATACCAATAATATCATCATCTACAAATAGATATAAACCTAATACTGAAATGAACCCCTGATGGCACTGTCACAGTCACCACTGATTCTGTGGCTGGAGCCCCAGACTGGACTCAACAGCAGATGGGAACTGGGTTCAGCAGCTGGGTTCTGGATTTCAATTCAGGAACTCATGGACTAGGATCAAAAGCAGAACACATAGAGTCCTTATTGGACACCAGCCCTGACAAAGCAGCTTGACCCTGGTGCTCCCTCAGCTCTCTATTGAAGATGCCAACCATTGGATGCAATCCCTTGTTACTCAGTTTAGGGTCACCTGAACCATCTGCCCCTCCCTGCAGGTGCAGCCTTCTACTCTGCAGCCCCAGGTGACACCTGAAGTATGGCAGTGCCCTTGGTCTGCAGCCCAACCCTTGGCAGGAGCTCTCCCCATCATGTTCTCAGTGCTAGCGGCAGCCCCTGGCTGTGCCACCCTGCCCTGAGCTGCAGAAAGTGCCTCAGTGAGCAGAGTCTGAGCTGGGCAGTGCCAGCACTGAGCAGAACCAGCTCTGGCCTAGGTGTGACCAGGACAATAGAAAAGTAAACAATTTAACTCACTTTTAAATAGAGTGGCTCCTGAAAAGCTGTCACTGATTTTTCTGCTATGTGCAAGATGGTCACAACTCCACCACAAGTGAGGCCTTTATAGCCAATTCCAGCTGGTTTCCAGCACTTTTAGGAAGAATTTATTTGATTTGGGTGTTTTCACTTAGCAGCTTTTCCATCAAATGAGTAGAACAGCATGGAAAGACTCCAGTGGTTTGGGGGTTGGTAGTTTGTGAGATTTTTGGAGCTGTTTGTGAAGTACAGGAAAAAAAACAATTACTGTAATATTGGACAAGAAATCTCCAGAGATTGCTAAAATATTTCAGAGCCAAATCTGCTGTGTCCACTGAGGAAATAAGCAGTAAGCTAGATAGGGGGAGTTTTTGGAGACATGATAAAACACTCAGATGATGCTCTTGTGGTTTATAGTGTCACCAGAACCACTTTAATGCTTGCTTTTTCCCTTACATCCTGTTCTTTAGATACCACCATTCTCTCCTGAAATAACAAGTTTACATTGGAGAAACAGCAATTCCAAGGAACTCTGTAATTCCTGAACACAACTCATGTACATAAAGTCTCTCAAGTAGCATGAAAATCGTTCAGGGCTGGTCCCACACTTGTGTGTCAGTATTTCTTGAGGAAGTATCAACTCCAGCTGTAAAGGGACAAACTCCTTCAGCACTGAATGCACTCACACAGTTCACATATGAAAGAACATGTCTAACAATGATATGTATGAGGAGATTGTGGGACCCTCAGTAAGTCTGCAGATGACACTAAATTGGGTGGCAGTGCTAGTCTGCTGGAGGGTAGGAAGCTTCTGCAGAGGGATCTGGACAGGCTGGACTGAAGAGTGGAGGTCAGTGGGATGAGATTTAACAAGGCTGAAAGCTTGGTCCTGCACTCAGGTCACAACAACCCCATGAATGCTCCAGGTTTGGGGCAGAGTACCTGGAAAGTGCCCAGCAGAAAAGGACCTGAGGGTGCTGGATGACAGCAGCAGCAGATGAGCCAGGGTGTGCCCAGGTGGGCAAGAAGGCCACCAGCAGCCTGATCTCTATCAGGAATAGTGTGGCCAGCAGGACTAGGGCAGTGATCAACCTCCTGTACTCAGCACTGGTGAGGCCACACCTTCAGACCTGGGTTCAGTTTTGGGCCCCCCACTCTAAGAAAGACATTGAGGGTTGGAGCAGATCCAAAGAAAGGCAATGAAGGATGTGGAGAGCAGGGCTGAGGGAATTGGGTTTGTTTAGGAGAGGAGGCTGAGGAGAGACCTCATTGCTCTCTACAACTCCCTGAAAGGAGGTTGCAGTGAGGTGGGGGGTGGGCTTTTCTCCCTAGCATCAGGGGATTGGACAAGAGGCAATGGCCTAAAATTGTGCCAGGGGGAGGGCTAAGTTGAACATCAGGAAGAATTTCTTTGCTGCAAGAGTGGTCAGGGATTGGAAGAGGAGATTGCCCAGGGAGGTGGTAGAGTCCCCATCGCTTGAGGTGTTCAAGAAACGTGTGGCCATGGCACTTGGGGACATGGTTTAGTTGGTGATGTTGGGATGAAGGTTGGACTGGATGATCTTAAAGGTCTCTTCCAAGCCAAACAATTCCATGTTTCTATGAACAGCAGACACTTTTAGGAGTACAAAGGAAAAGCACTGTCCCTGCCTCCTCCCCGGGACACTAAGTCAAAAAAAGCACGACCAGCGTTTGTTTCTCTGTGTGGGAAAGGTGACAAAGGTGTCTGCTGAGGCAGCACTGCAAAACCACCTGCACTGATGACAGCACTTTTAGTCAAAAAAGGAAGCCAAATAGTAGAGTCAGGTTATTCTTCCAGTACAGGAAGAAAAATTATAGTGTTGTACCCTTCTGCAAAAAATCTTAAAGACACCATCCCCCCCTTTTCCCCATTTCTTTCAGGGCTTGACATGTCCCAACACTTACCACCCTCCCTCCATCGAATGAAACATTCACAGCTGACCTGGAATATTCAAGGCAATCAGCTCCTGACTTGTTTTGCACAACTCATGTTTCCAGTTTGGTCAAAATTTCCTGTGACATCAACTTAATTTTACTTCTGCCTCACAAAATAAATTATAGAACGGTTCAAGCCAGAAGAGACCTCCAAAGGTCATCCAGTCCCACCTCCCCACAGTCAGTAGGGACATCCTCAACCAGACCAGGCTGCCCAGGGTCTCATCAAGCCTCACCTTGAATATCTCCAGGGAAGAGGCCTCAACCATCTCCCTAAGCAAGCTGTTGCAGTGTTCCACCACCCTCATAGTGAAGAACTTCTTCCTGATATCCAATCTAAATCTGCTCTTCTCTAGTTTGAAGCCATTGCCCCTGGTCCTGTCCCTGCAGGCCTTTGTAAACAGTCTCTCTCCATCCTTCTTGGAGCCCCTTCAGGTACTGGCAGGCTGCTATTAGGTCTTCCCAGAGTCTTCTCCAGGCTGAACACCCTCAGCCTGTCCTCATAGCAGAGCTGCTCCAACCCCGATCGTTTTTGTGGCCCTCCTCTGGACTCTCTCCATCAGGTCCAGGTCCTTCCTCTATTGACGGCTCCAGACCTGTACACAGTGCTCCAGGTGAGGTCTCACCAGAGGAGAGCCAAGTGCCAGAATCACCTTTCTGGATCTCCTGGCAGTACTGCTTTGGATGCAACCCAGGATGTGATTTGCCTTCTGGGCTGCAAGGTCACACTGTCTGCTCCTATCCAGCTTCTCATCCAGTGATCCAGTGAGAAAGACAAGCACTGAAGTGGGCCTAAGCCAAAAGCTATGTCTTGATGGTAAGAGGCACTGCAGAGATCAATGATTGTTATCTAAAATACAGTTGTGTTCTACTTGGTCCATTCCCACACGTGGCCAAACCATACTTCAACATTTGAACAAGTCCAAACATCAAGTAATCCTGCATCAAAGGGACCACTTCATAGCCTCAAGCACATTTCCAACACTTAGTTGGTATTTTGGAACCTGAAAAACTAAATAAATATTATTTTCCAGAATCTTAAGCAAAAACAGCTGTTTACTTCATCAGGACTAGGTAACATGCAGCTGCCAAGCATGAACATGTTAGACAATTATTTCAGCTGCACAAACCATGAGTATTCCAGTTCTGAGCTAAAGGAGCAAAGGCTTTGTGAGCTGAGAATGCACTTTGGTGACAGCTACAGCCTGAGGCACTGACAAACCTCAAACTGGAGTTTCCCCTGTGTCACTAACACACATAGAGAAGTTTCCCAGATCCATAAGCTGAGCAACTTACTGGTGTTTAAGGACTTTGAAGCTCATGTACTTCCAACCTCCTCCCATCAGCAGGGACACCTTCAACTAGTCCAGCCTGATCAAAGCCTCATCCAACCTGGCCTTAACACCTCCAGGGAGGAGGCAGCCACAGCCTCCCTGGGCAACCTGTGCCAGTCTCTCCCCACCCTCACTTGAAACAATTTCTTCCTCATCTCCACTCTCACTCTCCCCTTTTCCAGTTTAAAGCCATTGTCCCTCGTCCTGGCACTTCCCAGCCCTTCTCAAAAGTCCCTCTCCCCAGCTCTCCTGTACCCCCTTCAGGTACTGGAAGGTTGCTCTGAGGTCTCCCTGTGTCCTTTTCTTCTCCAGATTGAACAGCCCCAACTCTCTCAGCCTGTTCCTACAGAGGAGGTTCTCCAGCCCTCCAATTATCTTGGTGGCCTCCTCTGGATCCACTCCAGCAGCTCCACAGCACAAAGGGAGACAACCATGCTACAGCCTCTGACAACACAAAAATCAAATGTGATTCCAGTTCTTTCTTTCTTGTGAGATCTTCAGCACGTGCAGTAAATTACCCATTTGAAACTCAACCCCCTCGAGGCCTTTTTCTACAACAGCAGTCCTTCATCACTGGGATGTTCTGTGATGAACACCATCTGACACAATAAAAACATTTCTCTTCAGTACCTTAAGTCACATTCACACTGCATAAAAGTGGCAGTGAGCTACTCTGACACAAGCAAATTCCTTTAGAACATCTCCCTCTATCTACCAATCCATTCTTCCAGCCCTAGCCACCTAGCAATAACCAGATGGAAGGCACTCCTCAAAGTAATCCTGGCCCCTGACTACATCTCTACATGCTACTGCTTTGTAGATTGACTTTGTAAAACATGCAGCTTAAGGTTTTTTCCCCTGCATTCAGAACCACAGAATGGTCTGAGCTTGAAGGGACCTTACAAATTATCTAGTTCCATGGGCATGTACACTTCCTACTAGACCAGCTTGCCTACCACTGTCCATTCTGGGATTGATTTATCTTCTCCAGCAGGTTGTTGACCTAGAAACACAGTGACTGAATCTGCTTGTCCCAGGTTAGCAAAAATAAGCAAAAACACACATGTCCAAATACACACAAAACAAAGCAAGTCTCAGCAATTCCCCTGCCTTTTCAACTGCTCTTCTCCTCTGCCATTATCCTCACCTACTTTACAAAGGAAGACCTCCTTGCCACAGAATGGTTTAGGTTGGAAGGGACCTTAAAAATGATCCAATTCCAACCCTCTTGCCATGGGCAAAGACACCTCCTACTAGACCATCTTGTTCAAGGCCCCATCCAACCTGGCTTTCAACACTTCCAGGCTTGCAGCCTCCACAGATTCTCTGGGAAACCTGTTCCAGTGCCTCACCATCCCCATGGGGAAGAATTTTTTCCTCATGTCACATCTAAATCCAGCTTCTTCCAGTTTGAAGCCATTGCCCCTCATTCTGTCACTACATGTGACAGGACACCACTTCCTTGGCCCACTGAAATTTCAGACTTGTACCCAAAGGCCCAAAGCCATGTTTCTTTTTGTCAGCTGACTGGATCTGGAAGATGTATACTGGAAAAGAAAAAGCTATGGAAAATAAGAATAGTGATTACACTCTGTACCTACGGACCTGAATACACAGAAAGGAGCAAACAGTTTTCCTCAGGACAAGCAGGAACAAGGCCAAAAGTGGTTTTGACTAAGAGAATATTAATAAAATCATTAGTCTCAATTAGAGCCAATTTTGTAGTCTGCAAACAGGCTCCACAAGTTCTGTGTAGGTTATAACATATATAGCTTCTGGGAACAAATCACCCAAATCTGTGCTGTCCCAAAACCTTAGCTCACAGCCTGAAACTGTCACAGGGGAGGGTTAGGTTGGTGATGAGGAAAAATTTCTTTGCTGCAAGAGTGGTCAGGGATTGGAACAGGCTGCCACGGGAGGTGGTGGAGCTCCCATGCCTGGAGGTGTTCAAGAAAGGTGTGGCCATGGTGCTCAGGGACATGGTTTAGTGGCCATGGTGGTGTTGGATTGAAGGTTGGACTGGATGATCCTAAAGGTCTCTTCCAACCCCAACAATTCTACAAATCTATGAAATTTCCAGGTTTAAAATGCCATGACTACTACTCATAGTGTAACTCTGTCCTAAAAGATCCCAGTACTAGCAAAATGCCCTTCAAATTCTGTCACACTTCCACACAAATATCAACAAGGAGATGTGTATCACATCTCAATCTTTTCTTATATATCACACCATAATCTTTTCTAAACCCAGCAACTCTCTGCTCGCAGCACTAACCTCAATGTATCAAATTTACTGATAAGCTCCAGTGTATACTCCACTAAATCAAACAGCAGCTCTGAGATACCAGCAGGATCTGTGGGTTCTTCTGCTTGTTTTAAAAAACACTCATACATCCTGACCAAGCAAAGCTAATATCTCACCCAATCCACTATGTAGGAACTAAAATTCTAATCTTCCAGTGAGTTCATTCATAGCCATTGCTCCTTCCTACCCACTGCCCCTTCCCTACTGGGAACAAATTCTTGACAGTGAGGGTGGCAAGACATTGGAACAGGTTGTCCTGGGAGCTTGTGGATGCTCCCTGGAGGTTCAAGGCCAGGTTGGATGAGGATTTGAGCAATATGGGCTAGTGGGAGGTGTCTCTGCCCATCTAGTTGGAATTAGATGATCTTTAAGATCCCTTTCAACCCAAATCATTCTATAATTCTATGATAACCCCCTCACATGTTTTCCTCTGTAGCAATATCTAGGAAAAGAATAGGTCTTGCAAGGTTGTGGTCAACTACTTTTCACTACCAACTTGTTCAGGAGCATTATAACATTATTTCACCAGCTGGCTGAAGCAAGCCATGAGGGCTGGGATATTCAAGTCCACAAAAAAACCCCAAACATTCATGATTGAAAGAAGTTGTACTCAGCTCTTTGTTACAGCTCCTAATCATTAGTCTACCTTATCCATTTAACTATTTGGTATTTTATCTGCTAAGCCTTTTAAAGAAGCTGAGCCAGGTCTAGCACACTTAGTTAAAGATGGGCTCCAGCATGCAGCACTTTTCTGCTTGTAAATGGTTGTAGTAAGACAGTTCTTGGCCAAACAAGAGTGTCAATGTCCTCTTACAACAGAGCCAGTGATGAACTATGAAACATCCCTCTCATTAAAGCTACAACCATCTCACTTAGCACCTCAGGAGGCTGAAATCATTTAGGGGCTAATTGTCCTCATATTGGCTAGAGCCTGCCTGCTGAAAGAGCAGCCCTAGATTAATGGTGACAAAACAGAAGCTGATGCTTTAGGTGTTGAAAGGAGATGTGCAAATATTAGATTATAAATCAGCTTAAGAAAGTGTCAGACTGTCAAGGCCAACTGTTGCAAGCCATTCTTCATTCACACAATGCAGCAGCTCAGCATTCCTCCTGAGTGCTAGAGCCAGCTCATCAGCAAGGTGGGCTTTTGCCAAAGACACACAGAAAAATGAGCTTTAAACCCCAATACAAGCATGGCCAGGACCTTTTAGTAAAGGCCCTTTGTGTTTGGTGCTTTTTGGATTTTTGGAAATCAGAAACAGATATGTAGGCTGCCCACGTGCCAGCCTGTGATGCCTTGCAAACAAACAAAGTGTTTACAACAGAAACTGCAAAGACAACACAAAGGCTCCAGTTCTGTTTGACATCTCTATCAATGATCTGGATGAGGGAATTGAGGGCACCCTCACCAAGTTTACAGATGACACTGAATTGGGTTGATCTGCTGTAGGGTAGGAGGGCTCTGCAAAGGCATCTGGACAGGCTGAATCAATGGGCCAAGGTCAATTGTGCAGAACTTCCTCCTGATGTCCAACCTAAACCTACCCTGCTTCAGTTTAAAACCACTGCCCCTTGTCCTGGCACAACAAACCCTTGTCAAAAGTCCCTCTCCACCTCTCCTGTAGCCCCTTTTGGATACTGGAAGGCTTCCCTGAAGTCTTCTCTTCTCCCTCCCTCCCTGAAGCCTTCTCTTCTCCAGGCTCAACAGCCCCAGCTCCCTCAGCCATAGGAGATGTGCTCCAGCCCTCCCTAATCATCTATCAATATCATCTTACTTGGAGTTCCTCTAAGCCATGTACCATGTTTAAGCTCATTTCCAAACACAGAAGGCTGCTCACCTTTAATTATCATGGATTCCCACAAGGGCAATTAGCCTGCCAGGGGGACACAGCAGGAGCCTGGGCCAACAGCTGCTGTCCAACAGCAATGTGCCCTTGTGGCCAAGAAGACCAAGGGCATCCTGGGGTGCATCAAGAATAGTGTGGCCAGGAGATCCAGGGAGGTTCTCCTCCCCCTCTACTCACTACCCTAGTGAGGCCCCATCTGGAATATTGCAGCCAGTTCTAGGCTCCCCAGTTCAGGAGGGACAGGGATCTGCTGGAGAGAGTCCAAGAGAGGGCTGCAAGGATGATGAAGGGCCTGGAGCACTGCTTCATGAGGAAAGGCTGGAAGCACTGGGGATGTTCACTCGGGAGAGAAAGCAGAGAGAGAAAGCTGGTCAATGTCTATAAATATCTGAGAGCTGGGGGACAGCCTCTGCTCGCTTGTGCCCTCTGATAGGACAAGGGGCAATGGATGGAAATTCCAGCACAGGAAGTTCTACCTCAACATAAGGAAGAACTTTTTTACTGTAAGGGTCACAGATCATTGGAACAGGCTCCCCAGAGGTTGTGGAGTCTCCTTCTCTGGAAGAAGGCTGGTTGATGAGAAGCTCAACATGAGCCAGCAACATGAACTGGCAGCCCAGAAACCAACCCTGTCGTGGGCTGCTTCCCCAGCAGTGTGGGCAGCAGTGGGGGTAGGGGATTCTCCCCCTCTGCTCCACTTGGATGAGATCCCACATGGGAGTATTTTTGTCCAGGTCTGGGGGTCCCAACAGAAGAAGGACATGGAACTGTTGAAGTGGGTCAGAGAAGGGCCCTGAGGATGAGCAGAGGCCTGGAGCTCCTCTGCTATGAGGACAGTTGGGGTTATTCGGTCTTGAGAAGCGAAGGCTCCCAGGAGACCTCCTTGTGGCCTTACAGGATCTGAAGGGGGCTACAAAAAAGCTGGGGAGGGACTTTTCAGGATGTCAGGTAGTGATAAGACTGGGGGGAATGGAGCAAAACTAGAAATGGGGAGATTGAGACTGGATGTTAGGAAGAAACTCTTCTCTATGAAGGTGGTGAGAGCCTGGCAGAGGTTGCCCAGGGAGGTGGTGGAAGCCTCATCCCTGGAGGTTTTTGCAGCCAGGCTGGATCTGGCTGTGAGCAACCTGCTGTGGTGTGAGGTGTCCCTGCCCATGGCAGAGGGGTTGGAACTGCCTGATCCTTGAGGTCCCTTCCAACCCTAACAGTTCTATGATTCTATGATACTGCCTGCATCCTATGTTCTGGGCATTGTTTGATGTTAGGAGTCTCCATTTTTTTTCCTCTTCCACTTCAGGCTTCGTTTAATTAAAAAATTACAGCTAATTTTCCCACCAGCCTCAAGTCCCTTATGAAAAAAGTAAAGATCCTTCTCCCGTGCCCTTTCTCACTGGCAAGCATCACACAAAAGTTTTGTCTCTGTTTTCACAGGTATTAGCAAAACAACAACTCAGGTTGTGACCTCACCTTCCAGATAGTGAGAAACTGAGGCTTTGCTTTCTTGGACATGCAATGTAGCCTGGTACACCATTTATCTGCTAATTGAATTAAACTCATGGATACATTCCCTTCAGCACAGCAGTTGTGGGTCATTTGTTGGAGAGCTCTCCTAGCTGTGTTTGCAGCTACTCCTGGTGATAAATGACTTTTCATCTCAGAAAGCATACACAGACAAATATCTGCAAGATCAGCTTCCAGGCCTTTTGTTTTCAGCAGCAGCAGTATCTCAACAAAATTATTTAGCACTACTCAGCCTCACACAGGGCCTTTGTAGGAGCTAAATTTCCCTACTGTAGGTTTTATGATCTACTACTACAAGGAGAAAGCCTCCCTCCATCACCACGACCACCCAGAGCACCTCCAGAACTCAATTTTTAAGAGCTGCTGCTGATGCCTGGTGCCTCAGCTGAGTATGAAGGTGATGCTGCTACTCATCTGCTTCACAGTCATAACAGAATCAATCAGCAGCTTCAGCCCAGAAGGCAGATGTGTCCTGGGCTGCACCAAAAGAAATGTGACCAGCAGAACCAGGGAGGGGATTCTGTCCCTCTCCTCTGCTGAGACCCCACCTGCAGTGTTTTGTCCAGTTCTGGTGCCCCCAGCACAAGACAGACTGAGAACTGCTGGAGAGAATCCAGAGGAGGCCACAAAGATGATGAGAGAGCTGGAAAACCTCCCTTGTGGGGACAGGCTGAGAGAGTTGGGGCTGTTCAGCCTGGAGAAGGCTTCAGGGAGACCCTAGAGAACTGCACTCTGCTACTTCTGCTTCTGTTCAGAGGCAATTATTGAGTCAAACACTCAGCTAGAAACCAGAATAATTTAGGGTAAGCCATATAACCCTGCTGCTCTGATCACTTCCAAAGATGTATGGCAGGGGGCAGTGGAACCAGATGATCCTTGTGGTCCCTTCCAACCCTGACTGATTCTATGATAAGAAAGGTGGTGAAGGGTCCTTAGAAGAGGGCTGGGGAGGAGCAGCTGAGGGAGCTGGGGTTGTTTAGCCTGGAGAAGAGGAGGCTGGGAGGAGACATCATTGCTCTCTGCAGCTCTCTCAGAGGAGGCTGGAGTGAGGTGGAGGGGTTGGTCTCTTCTCCCGAGTATCAGGTAATAGGAGAGGAGGAAATGGCCTGAAATTGTGCCAGGGGAGGGTTAGGCTGGAGACAAAGAAAAATTTCTTTGCTGCAAGAGTGGACAGGGATTGGAAAAGGCTGCCCAGCAAGGTAGTGGAGTCCCCATCCCTGGAGGTGTTCAAGAAAGATGTGGCCATGGCAGCTGGGGAGATGGTTTAGTGGCCATGGTGGTGTTAGGATAATGGTTGGACTGGATGATCTGAGAGGGCTTTTCCAACCCAAACAATTCTATGATTCTGCATCTACAGCAGTGACAACTACACCCACTTTGGCATGTTGGTGTTGTTTCAGTTCCACAGATGGGGCTCTACGCTACATGCACAAAGTGTACCAAAGATACTCTTTCCCACTTCACTGTTGGAAAAACTGCTGTTTGGTTCCTCTTCCTTCTAATGTCTGTCAGCAAGTCCAAACCCAGAAACTGGGAAGCCCACACCTTGGTTCAGGTTTGTCACCAAATTTCTTGAAACATTTTGACAGGAACAACCTCATGTTGATTGCCTTCTGAGTTAGCACAGAGTAGTTACAGCAACATAGCACCACATGCCTTGAGAACCTGATCTGTGAGAATTTCGGTTCGTGCAGAACCATAAACAGGTACATCTTTGGCACAGAGAAAACAGAGGCTTCACCAGTGAGGTCCTGCTCATGCCCTACCCTGCTGCTCAGCCAGGTTCTCACAAGAGACTAATCTTGGCCTTCTGCATTTACTTGCCTGTCCTGATGCGACCATCACAGAATCACAGAACAGTTAAGGTTGGAAGGGAGCTCAAGGCTCAGCCAGTCCCAACCCCCTGCCATGGGCAGGGACACCTCACACCACAGCAGGTTGCTCACAGCCACATCCAGCCTGGCTGAAAAACCTCCAGGGATGAGGCTTCCACCACCTCCCTGGGAAACCTCTGCCAGTGTCTTACCACCCTCATGGGGAAGAACTTCTTCCTCACATCCAATCTCAAGCTCCCCATTTCTAGTTTTGTTCCATACCCCCCAGTCCTATCACTCCCTCACACCCTCCAAAGTCCCTTCCCAGCTTTCTTGGAGCCCCCTTCAGATGCTGCAAGGCCACCAGAAGGTCTCCTGGCAGCCTTCTCCTCTCCAGCCTGCACAACCCCAACTCTCTCAGGCTGTCCTCAGAGCAGAGCAGCTCCAGCCCTCTGCTCATCCTCAGGGCCCTTCTCTGGACACCTTCCAGCCCCTCCAGAGCCTTCCTGCAACAGAGGCTCCAGACCTGGCCCCAGAGCTGCAGGTGGGGTCTGAGCAGAGTGGAGCAGAGGGGGAGAATCCCCTCCCTGGCCCTGCTGGCCACACTTCTCTTGCTGCAGCCCAGGCTCTGCTTGGCTCTCTGGGCTGCAAGTGCTCCCTGCTGGCTCCTGCTCAGCTTCTCATCCAACACCACCCCCAAGGCCTTTTCTCCAGGGCTGCTCTCAAGCCACTCCCTGCCCAGCCTGTATCAGTGTGCTTGGGATTGCCCCAACCCAGATGCATGTCTGGTTGAACCTCATGCAGCTGGCTTGGGCACAGGTCTTGAACAGAAGATTGCCCTCCCACATGTCCACCCACAGGAACTGCAAGCACATTATAAATGAGCATAGCTGAACCAGTGTGGTCACTTCACTGGAGTGTTTGAGCAGACATGAGACTGCTCTCTAGCAGGATGATTACAAAACCTCCAGGGCAACAGTAACTCAACTACGATAGCCAGAACACCACTGGAATTACAGTAGTATTTCATCTCTGAAAAGAGCTGTTCATTATTTTGTACAATGATCTCATCTCAGGATCCATCATTTGCTTGTTCAGTTGTTTTTCTTTTTTCCTGCAGTATCTGGAGCTCAGATCAGGAGCTGTCATAGAAAGGGCAGTCTTGGCTTAGCCAAACTGATGAGGTGGATGAGTAAGATGCAAAAGTTAACTGCAGTTCAATGAGAGCTGCTTCAGTTTATCAGGGTGAGAAGGCAGCACAAAAAGACTGCAGAGCAGGCTCTTCCTGGCTTCTTGTACTCACAAATGTGTGGCAGATGACCTAACTCTGGCACAAACTGAAGCAGCCTCTCTTTAACCCCTTTCTCAGCTAAACTCTTGTACATACCTGCCTTTCAGACATGAAACATCTGCACCAAGCAAGACATCCAAGTAAGCACAGACAGAGCCCTCTCCAGGTGCAAGAACAGAAAGAGCAGTCACAAGGCAGGTTGGCAACAGCCACCTAGCTGGCATTTCTACTTCTAAATAACTTCTCCTGCACCTCCTCAACTTGATCTCAGAGGTCCTTTCCTCATCAATCCACCCTCAGGTGCTGAAGCATCCAGCTTAGGAATGTTCTCTGGGTATGCCAAGCTGGAACAATATTCACGCTCTACTTAATCCTTCAACCAGATTATGCTTGGATACTGATTTATAACCTTCTCAGTCTCTGAAACAATTCAGAAGGGTATCAAGTGCTCTAAACTCCATTATTTCGAACAGATATAGATTTATAGAATGGTTTGGATTGGAAGGGACCTTGAAGATAATCTAGTTCCAACCTCCTTGTCATGGCCAGGGACACATTCCACTAGACCAGCTTGCTCAAGGACACATCCAACCCTCATCCAACTCCCCAACACCTCCAGGGAGGAGGCATCCACAAGCTCCCTGGGCAACCTGGTTTAGTGTCTCACTACCCTCACTGTAAAGAATTTCTTCCTAATCTCCAGTCTCAATCTGCCCTCCTCAGGCTTAAAGCTGTTCCCTCTCATCCTATCAGTACAAGCTCTTTTCAAAATGCAGACTTCACAAGTATACATCACTGGCATTAAACAGTGCTGAGTTTTAAATATTTAAATTGTACATTTAGACTCATCACAAACAAGGTAGAATATTTATTTGCTGTTCTCCAGTTACTTGAGTCCCTTTGTCTTTACCAAGGAATTTTATCAAGTTGTTGTTTTGGTTTGGTCTGTTGTTTTTGGTTTTTTCCTTAGCCTTTTAATCTAGTAATTTCACCTGTGCAAATAGAACTGAAGAAAATGTAGGCAAGGCCTGGCATAACACCTCAGATGTGAAAGTCCTTTTAAAAATGCAAAGTAGCAATTTGCATCTTAACTACCATTTTTTAGATTTTAAAATTGCACATTATAGAATCCGAGAAAGGTTTGGGTTGGAAAGGACCTCCAAAGCTCATCCAGTCCAAGCTCCCTGCACTCAGCAGGGACATCCTCCACTAGATCAGGTTGCCCACAGCCCTCTCTAGCATGACCTTGAACAGCTCCAGGGATGTGGCTTCCACTACCTCCCTGGGCAACCTGCTGCAGTGTTCCACCACCCTCATGGTGCAGAACTTGTTCCTCACATCCAATCTAAATCTGCTCTTCTCTAATGTCAAACCATTGCTCCTATCCTGCCCCTGCAAGCCTTTGGAAAGAGTCCCTCTGCAGCCTTCTTGTAGCCCCTTCAGCTACTGGAGGGCTACTCTAGGGTCTCCCTGGAGCCTTCTCTTCTCCAGGCTGAACAAAATTATACTTTCCAGTGTAAGCACAATGCTGGTGAGGTTATGCAACCTATCTGGAATCCCACTTAAACCTCAACAGGCTAAATTCCAGCAATGTTCAACACAGGAGAATTAATTCTGCCGCAGCAGTGTAATCTCTGTGTCAGGGGAACTGAATAGGTTTGTTTATAAACTGCAGGCAACCACTTTGTCCTTTACTGAAGAAAATATTTAACCCTACTTCAATTGCATGGATGCTTGGATGCCAGGGAAACTATCACATCAAATACCTTTAAATTTAATTCTAAATACTGACCAATCTTTTATTAAACATTGCATATGTTACTACTTAAAATTACCTGAAACCTAAGCATCAGATGATGCTGTGTAGAGTTAAAAGTACCCATGGGCAGCTACAAATGTTGGAACATTTTGTTAGAACTCCTGTTAAAGGCTAATGTTAGACATTTTCAATAGAATCATAGAACGGTCTGAGTTGGAAGGGACCTCCAAAGCTCATGCAGTCCAACCCTCTCTACAGTCAGCAGGGGCATTCTCAGCTAGATCAGGTTGCACAGAGCTCTTTTGAGCCTCACCTTGAATGTCTCCAGGGATGGGGCCCCAACCACCTCGATGGACAACCTGTCCCAGTGCTCCACTACCCTCATGGTAAAGAACTTGTTCCTAACATCCGATAGAACAGAATCACAGAACTGTTGATTTAGGAAAAGACCTTTGAGACCATGAAGTCTAACCTAAGCCTAAGGCTCACAATCCCACCACTAGCATCAAACAATGTCCCCAGGTACCACATCCACCCATGTTTTAAATATCTCCAGGGATGGTGACTCCACCACCTCCCTGGGCACCCTGTTACAGAGCTTGAGAACTCTTTCTGGAAAGAAATTTTTCTTAGTATCCATGAAGATACTAAGTATACTGAACCTTCCCTGGCACAATTTGAGGCTATTTCCTCTTACACCACTGAACAAAGCCTGGTGCCATCCTACTGACACCCACCCTTGAAGTACTGATCAGCATCAATGAGATGTCCCCTCAGGCTGCTCTTTTCCAGACCAAAAATCCCAAATTCTCCCAGCCTTTCCTCATAAGAAGAGAGATGTTTTGGTCCCCTCAGCATCTTTGTAGCCCTAATATTAAGATTGTTGCTATGGGGAACACTTTGTTGATCTCCTGGTGATGTGGCCCATGCTAGCCCTTTAGCTGAGGGCAGGTCACAGTTTTTGATACACAAGATTAAAGGAAATGATCAAAAGAGAGTAAGTAGTTTAGGTGTTACTAAACAGGCTTTATTCCAATAATACTTCAGAGATGAAGCACTGTGCTAGGTGCAAACAGACTATTGAAAAGGAACTAGCAAAGAATTTGCAATAAACTGAGCAGAAAAAGTGACCTGACTGCCTTCTGAGACACTTCTAGACACAGTACTTGAGCTGTTTACTGAGCAGTCCACAAGCCACCTACTCAGATATTTGATCTTATCAGAGCAGGCCACCCACATCTGACTCCATGAAAGTGCCTATGTGCAAGAAAAGTCCTCACACAACAGTGTAAACTTGTCATCTAATCTGGCCTTTAGCCCCCCCCCTCAGGTTGCTCTTTTCCAGGCTGACAAGCCCCAATTCTCTCAGTCTTTCCTCACAAGACAGATGTTGAGTCCCCTCAGCATCTTAGTAGCCCTTAGCTGTCCTACTCTTACCTACCCTAAAAAGTTGTCAGTACCTGAAGGACACTGTCCATCTCTTCATTTTCTTAGTTTCAGAGTTGGTATCAGTACCTGAAGGACAATGTACATCATATAATTTTTCAAAGTTTCACAGTTTGTGTCACTTCCAAGTAACCAAATCTGGAACTCCAGGCAAAAAACCAGGTCCCAGGACCTGTGCACAGCAGCTATCAATACACAATGTACGGCGGGCAAACAATTTTCCATCAGCAGAGCCAAATAAAGCTCTGAGCTTTCAAGCCCTCCCTTGATGTTTGATGTGTTGGTCTTGAAAGGGGAAGGTGAAGGCTGGAAGATGCGAGGTGAGCAGCAAACAGCAGCTGGCAGCCACCTCCAGTCCACCAGCTCTTCACCTGTCTGAAGTCCTATAAAGCATCTCCCGTGGGGTTTGCAGAGGTAACTTCTGACTTGTGACTCATTTTTTGTGTCCAGACAGAGGTCATCTCTACAGTGGCTGTCTCATGCAGCCTTCCAGAAAGTTGGAAAAACTGAGACTACACCATTCAGTACTCAGCCTCCTGACACATCCTTGACCATTTCCATTCACTGGCCTGACAGCTCATGTAAGGCCAGTGTCCTTTTGCCTCCTCTGTTCTCCTCTTCTGTTCTCTCCTAGCAAGTGTCATTAATAATCTCTCTCTGGATTTGACCTGGCCTGACCTCTGTGTAGAGGGGGAGACTACAGTAAATCACCCTGAAGCAGCAGGAGAAAGCCTAGGTGTTACTCCAACACCAGCTATGCCTGCATGGGAAGGGCACATGAGAAGGTCTGTGGGAACATTTACAACAGTGGGCTCTTTGAAAGCAGTTTCTTAGCAGCCAGCTGCTACACTGAAGGGAATAATCCTTGCAAACCCAGTTTAGCAGAGGGCAGAATTGGATTTCAGCAGGCTCATCACCAGGGTGTCAGCTGAAACCAGTACAAAATGTTCTGCCCCACAAAAATCTCCAGTCTTAACGAACCCCTGCCAGTTGCCAGGGAGCCAGCTTCCCTGTGCTCTGGGAAAGCAAACACAGAGTGGATCTGCCAGCAGTCTCATATTGCACTGGAAAACAAACAGCTGAAAGGGTTAAAGGCAGTGGAAGACAGATGTGCTGCCCTTTCCCCTCAGCCCTCCAGATCCTGTGTCAAGCCTGCTTGAGATGATGTTGAAAGCTGACTGAGAGCCAAGGCTGCCCACGAGGTTCCTGCACAGCACAGCATTGAAAACATTTGTCCTTCCCATCACAGCTGCCACTTCAGGGAGTTTTCCAGAGATGTTTGGGATAGAAACAGTTTGGAATACAGAAGCAACTGAACAATGAAAACCTAACACCCGTAAAGACTTTCTTTCCCCACTGCTATTTTAATTAAGGATGGATGATGCCAGCCTTGCACACACTATGCACTCAGGAATAAGGGGTAGTAATGAATAACTTTTCAATGGCCCTGTAGCCCCTAATTCCTCTGGCTGTCAGAGGAAGAGAGAATTTCCCTTCTCAGAGGTAATGACTCAACAAACAAGTTTCCCCAACAGGAAGGCCTCTGAAGAACAGATGCTAGAGAGGACAGCTTGGCTACTCTTGAGAGAAATGAAAAATAAAACCTGCTGACACACACAAAAAAGGACCTTCCAGCTGAAACACTGCAACTGTGCTTTAGTTTCATACCTCAGTCCTTTGATGCCCTCTTCTTCATAATTTATCATTAGCTTCCTCCTTGGTTCAAACTAACAGTCCTAAACCACAAGTAAAGTGGTCTAAGGGCAACCCAGCAGCAAGTGACTCATGTCCCCTGTCCGGGAAAATCTGTCTAAATCCCAAGTCCTGTTGGTCAGATGAATCACTTCAAACATGTCACAAGTGCTGCAATGAAAAAAAAGTGTCCCTAATCCTCCTTTAGGATGAAAGGAAAAAGACTGTAATCTGTGCAACAATACCAAGCAGGCATTTCTCTCTTGCTCCTAACGTTAACAGTCCTCTCCACTCCCTCCAGATCCACCACCCCCTTCAGATCCGCCGCCCCCTTCAGATCCGCCGCCCCCTTCAGATCCGCCGCCCCCTTCAGATCCGCCGCCCCCTTCAGATCCATCGCCCCCTTCAGATCCACCGCCCCCTTCAGATGCACCGCCCCCTTCAGATCCATCGCCCCCTTCAGATCCATCGCCCCCTTCAGATGCATCACCCCCTTCAGATCTACCGCCCCCTTCAGATGCATCGCCCCCTTCAGATGCATCGCCCCCTTCAGATCCATCGCCCCCTTCAGATCCATCGCCCCCTTCAGATCCGCCGCCCCCTTCAGATCCACCGCCCCCTTCAGATGCATCGCCCCCTTCAGATGCATCGCCCCCTTCAGATGCATCACCCCCTTCAGATCCACCGCCCCCTTCAGATGCATCGCCCCCTTCAGATCCACCGCCCCCTTCAGATGCATCGCCCCCTTCAGATCCATCGCCCCCTTCAGATCCATCGCCCCCTTCAGATCCGCCGCCCCCTTCAGATCCGCCGCCCCCTTCAGATCCGCCGCCCCCTTCAGATGCATCACCCCCTTCAGATCCGCCGCCCCCTTCAGATGCATCACCCCCTTCAGATCCATCGCCCCCTTCAGATCCATCGCCCCCTTCAGATCCATCGCCCCCTTCAGATCCATCACCCCCTTCAGATCCATCACCCCCTTCAGATGCATCGCCCCCTTCAGATCCATCGCCCCCTTCAGATCCATCGCCCCCTTCAGATCCATCGCCCCCTTCAGATGCATCACCCCCTTCAGATGCATCACCCCCTTCAGATCCATCGCCCCCTTCAGATCCATCGCCCCCTTCAGATCCGCCGCCCCCTTCAGATCCGCCGCCCCCTTCAGATCCGCCGCCCCCTTCAGATCCATCACCCCCTTCAGATCCATCACCCCCTTCAGATCCATCGCCCCCTTCAGATCCGCCGCCCCCTTCAGATCCGCCGCCCCCTTCAGATCCGCCGCCCCCTTCAGATCCATCACCCCCTTCAGATCCACCACCCCCTTCAGATGCATCACCCCCTTCAGATGCATCACCCCCTTCAGATGCATCACCCCCTTCAGATGCATCGCCCCCTTCAGATCCATCGCCCCCTTCAGATCCACCGCCCCCTTCAGATCCGCCGCCCCCTTCAGATGCATCGCCCCCTTCAGATCCATCGCCCCCTTCAGATCCATCACCCCCTTCAGATCCGCCGCCCCCTTCAGATGCATCGCCCCCTTCAGATCCATCACCCCCTTCAGATCCACCGCCCCCTTCAGATCCATCGCCCCCTTCAGATCCATCGCCCCCTTCAGATCCATCACCCCCTTCAGATTCACCGCCCCCTTCAGATCCATCGCCCCCTTCAGATCCATCGCCCCCTTCAGATCCATCACCCCCTTCAGATTCACCACCCCCTTCAGATGCTTCACCCCCTTCAGATGCATCACCCCCTTCAGATCCATCGCCCCCTTCAGATCCATCGCCCCCTTCAGATCCACCGCCCCCTTCAGATGCATCACCCCCTTCAGATGCATCACCCCCTTCAGATCCACCGCCCCCTTCAGATGCATCACCCCCTTCAGATCCATCGCCCCCTTCAGATCCATCGCCCCCTTCAGATCCACCGCCCCCTTCAGATCCATCACCCCCTTCAGATCCATCGCCCCCTTCAGATCCATCGCCCCCTTCAGATCCATCGCCCCCTTCAGATCCATCACCCCCTTCAGATCCATCGCCCCCTTCAGATCCATCACCCCCTTCAGATCCATCGCCCCCTTCAGATCCATCGCCCCCTTCAGATGCATCACCCCCTTCAGATCCATCGCCCCCTTCAGATCCACCGCCCCCTTCAGATCCATCACCCCCTTCAGATCCATCCCCCCTTCAGATCCATCGCCCCCTTCAGATCCATCGCCCCCTTCAGATCCATCGCCCCCTTCAGATCTCACCCCCTTCAGATCCATCACCCCCTTCAGATCCATCGCCCCCTTCAGATCCATCGCCCCCTTCAGATGCATCACCCCCTTCAGATCCACCGCCCCCTTCAGATCCACCGCCCCCTTCAGATCCACCGCCCCCTTCAGATGCTTCACCCCCTTCAGATCCATCGCCCCCTTCAGATCCATCGCCCCCTTCAGATCCACCGCCCCCTTCAGATCACCACCCCCTTCAGATCCACCACCCCCTTCAGATCCATCGCCCCCTTCAGATGCATCGCCCCCTTCAGATCCATCGCCCCCTTCAGATCCATCACCCCCTTCAGATCCACCGCCCCCTTCAGATCCACCGCCCCCTTCAGATGCATCACCCCCTTCAGATCCGCCACCCCCTTCAGATCCCTCACCCCTTACACCATGATTTCTAGAGCACCTGCATGTGTTTGGTTTGTAAACACAAGCCCTGTTTTATCTTCTCTCACTCAAAGCAGGCAGCTGCCCACATGCTCTACACCAGTGAACCCTAGCTCACTGTTTTCTTAATTGTCTCACTTTAACTCCAAAAGAGGGCTGATGTGCATGATACCAACCCTGTCTTCTAAAGGAAGGCATTCAAAATCCAGATGAGTTCCCTATCAGCAGTTTGGAAAGAATCCCTTGACAGAAGGAGCAAAGGACCTTCTTTCTTTGTTACCTGCTCCATCAGACAAGCTCTGGTTATATTACCCAGAAGAGGCTGAAAGACCTCTTCAACATCCTCACCTGTGTCTGGCACAAGCTGAGATCAAACAAATCATCAGAAGAGATTATGAAAATGTCTCTCAGGTGTTACTGACCTAAAGAGGACCTGAATAATACCAGATCTAAAAAGGTCTGCCAAGTTTTCTTTCCATCTTTGCATCATTCTGTGTTTTACCTGGTGAGGAGATGTCATGGTATGTATCACCTATGTGATTATATGGACTAAGAAAACCAGGTGGCCAGGAAGGCCACCAGCATCCTGGCCTGGATCAGCAATGGTGTGGGAAGCAGGACAAGAGCAGTGACCATGCCCCTAAACTCAGCACTAGTGATACCACACCTTGAGTGCTGGGGTCAGTTTTGGGCCCCTCACTCCAAGAAGGACATTGAGGGGCTGGAACAGGTCCAGAGAAAGGAAACAAAGATGGGGAAGGGGCTGGAGAACAGGGCTGGAGAGAAGCAGCTGAACACCTGGGCGTGTTTAGTGTGGAGAAGAGGAGGCTGAGGGGAGACCTCATTGCTCTATACAGTACCTGAAAGGAGGTTGCAGTGAGGCAGGGGTTGGGCTCTTCTCCTTAGTCTCTGGTGATAGAATGAGAGGCAGTGTCCTGAAATTGTGCCAGGGGAGGTTTGGGCTGGAGATGAGGAAAAATGTCTTTGCTGCAAAAGTGGTCAGTAATCAGAACGAGCTGCCCAGTGAGGCAGTGGGGTCACCATTCCTGAAGATGTCCCAGGATGGCCCCCAACCATCACATCTCCCCCACCAGCTGTCCTCTGCTCACAAACAGCAAGTCCAACAAAGCCTTCCCTAATAGGCTCCATGACCAACTGTGTCAGGAAGTTCTCCTCCAGGACTGCTCCTTCTCCACTGTGTTGTATTTCCAATGGACATCAGGGAAGCTGAAGTCCCCCATGAGAACAAGGCCCAGAGATCACAAGACTTCTGCCAGGTGCCTAAAGAGTATTTCATCTGTCTCTTCATCCTGGTTGGGTGGTCTAGAACAGACTCCCACCAGGCTATCTGCCTTGTTGGCCTTCCCCCTGATTCTTACCCATAAGCACTCAACTCTACCATCACTATCTCTAACTACTCCATACAACTGAAACACTCCCTGACACACAGGGCCACACCACCAGCTCTGCTTCCTTGCTTGTCCCTTCTGAAGAATTTGTAGCACTCCAGTAATGTGAGACATCCCACCACATTTCTGTGATGGCCACTCTGTCATAGTTTTTCCGATAGGCAAAGGCTTTCAGCTCCTCCTGTTTGCTTCCCATGCTGCATGCATTAGTGTAGATGCACTTCAGCTGGTCTGAAGGTTTTACCACCTTTTTGTGGGGACAAGTCCTAATTCCTGCCTGGCTGCTGTCAGGTGCTCCTGTGATTGCTAGGTGTCTGCTGTTTGGAGGAAAGCCAAGTCTCAGACTTCAGTGCCTCTCAAATGCAGGATATGAAATCCCAGACCGAGTCACCTTTTAGCCTTCCAGCCCATACCAAACCAGCACGCCAGAGATCCAAGGTGAAACAATCACCTACCCTTGGCTGTCTACAACTACCTGCAGGGAGGTTGTAGCCAGGAGGGGTTTGGTCTCTTCTCCCAGGCAACCAGCAGCAGAACAAGAGGACACAGTCTCAAGCTGTGTCAGGGGAGGTTTAGGCTGGAGGTGAGGAGAAAGTTCTTCACAGAGAGAGTGGTTGGCCATTGGAATGGGCTGCCCAGGGAGGTGGTGGAGTCACCATCCCTGGAGGTGTTCAAGAGGGGATTGGACGTGGCACTTGGTGCCATGGTTTAGATAGTCATGAGGTGTAGGGTGACAGGTTGGACTCGATGATCCTTGAGGTCTCTTCCAGCCTTCTTGATTCTTGATTCTTGAAATGCAGTTTGCCCTTAACAGCTCTGTTACAAATGGTAAGATGTTATTCAAAGGTTTATAGAAAGCCACCTTCCTACAGCCAGGACTCCCACTTAGAGTGCATTTTCTTTTCCTTCTGCCTAATACATTCAATAGGTCTGACAACCATGTGATCACACATGGCATTAAACTGACAAACTCTGTCAGACTAAAATCAGAGCTGGAGAACTGCAGACAGATGACATCTGCAATTCATCTGTCAGTGCCCTGCACTCCAGCATGAGCAGCAGTGCTCTGCACTCCAACAATCACCACACTGCTGAGCACCTTGCAAGCCACTTTCCTCCCATCAGCCACTACCATTAGGAGACCTGTATTCAAATTTTAGGTGCATAAAATCATTTTAAACCGCTCCTTTGCCAGAGCCTTAACTGTACAGTTGACTTCCGCAGCTTCACAACCAAGTTCTTGTACTCTGGTCTAGCTGAGAGCTCAGTTCTCTATGAGTTTCATTCATTGCACAGGATGAGCTAGAGAGCATCTGAAGTGGTCTGTCACTTTGCCCTGGGGGCAACCACTCACTACAGGAGTCCAAGCAGCCATGTTCTGTGTCTAAGGACCACATAAACAAGCTCAGCTAGGTTAGTAGAAAATTTAGCATCATCACACTTGCTTATGAATCATAGAATTGTTTGGGTTGGAAAAGGCCTCTGAGATCACCCAGTCCAACCATCAACCCAACACCACAATGGCCATCAAACCATGGCCCCAACTGCCATGGCCACATCTTTCTTGAACACCTCCAGGGATGGGGACTCCACCATCGCCCTGGGCAGCTTGTTCCAATCCCTGACTACTCTTGCAGGAAAAAAATTTTTCCTCATCTCCAGCCTAAACTTCTCCTAGCACAATTCCAGGCATTTCCTCTCATTCCCTGATATTAGGGAGAAGAGACTGACTTCCACCTCACTCCAACCTTCTGTTAAGTAGTTGTCTCCCCTCAGCCTCCTCCAGACTCTTTCTCCTGTTCCTCTTCTTGAAGGTGTCTATCCCCTTGGTGCAAGATGGTGACATAAATCCCACATAAATGGGACAACAAGACTGCATTCCTCAAGCTCTGTCAGACAGTGTCATGCAATTGCAGAGCTCTACTATTGTCCTAAATGCATGTGATGGTGCCATCATTCAGCCAGCTCACCACAAAGAAATGGCAAGCATTCAATCACACTGCCACCAGGATCTTGGTGAAAAGATAACCCCCCAGCAGCATCTCTTCCTTCCTCTAGTTTTCCAAACCTCTGCCATCCTTCTCAACCCTCTTTCTCTCTTGAGGAATTTTTCAATCAAGACTCTTATTCCACTCTCCCCATTTTTTCTACCTGATAGGACGAGAGAAGGAAGGTTTGGGTTGAAGATTAGAAGAAACTTCTTCATTGACAGGGTTCTCAAAGACTGGAGCATGCTGCTCAGGGAGGTGGTTAAATGCCCATCCCTGGAGCTGTTGCAAAGAGGCAGAGATGTGGTGCTGAGGGCCATGGTTTAGCCCCAGCAGAGGTAGAGAATGGTTGGACTGGATGACCTTAAAGGGCTTTTCCAACCAAAATGATTCTATTACTGCAAGCAAAATCAACCAAAGCACTCTTTCCAAGGTGACACAGTGCTCACTCACCTACACTGAGAAATTACTGTGTAAGTTTCAAACCCCATGGATGGCAGGGAGCCTAAAAAGCAGCCACTTGAAAAGCAGGGATGTACTCATTTAGTCCAGGACCCTCTTCAACCTCATCCTGTCCCACCCACTCCCTCAGAAACCTGTTTGGTCAGGTTGCAGTGAGGAGGTCGCTCCACTCTGGCCAGCAACACAGAGGTTGTGCTGTAGCACAGTAGGGGCACAGGTACCAGTTCAGATTTGGGATCTATCAGGCTCTGAATATTTCCTGTGAAGTCTGTTTTCCTTCTAGCAAGAAATGAAACAACTGCAAGGCTGGGATCCACCACTGGAGGTCACATCTTTTTAAATCCTGAGTAAGTTAAACAGCTTTCTCTTAGTTGTAAAGCTAGAGTAATCTCTCAAAGACTCAACAAGAGGCAGCAGATGAGAGGAAACTTGTCTGTATTCTTTAGCAAGTCAAAAAAAAAAAAAATGCTTGAACTGGTTTGAGCTTCGTATTGGCACTGAGAGGCAAGAAGCATTTCTGCAGATTCCAAAACTCGCACGTCCTGAGGAGCTTGGCACAAGTCCTTTTCAAACAAGCCCTGCTCACCAGTTGCCACCTTCAAGAGGGGACAGGCTCACTGCACCCTCACTTTGCTGGAGGTGCAGCAGCGAGCTGAGACTGGGCAAAACCTGGCTACAGCAAGTTTGCAGAGGAAACAGATTAAAGCAAATGCTGATCTATAGACCGTGAACTGTGAGGAGCATCTGATGAGCAGGCCTCATCACAGGCTTGTTCCAAAACAAGTAAACTCCACCACCACCAGTTAGCCCTGAGTGGATCCCAGCCAATTCATACAGGAAAAGAAATCTAAATCCTTCCCAAGAGCTGAACAAGCCACCCAAGACAAAGAGGCAGAGGCTACAGCCAGTGAGTGCAGCCAGAGGTAACGTGAAAGGCTGCATTCAAGACAGAAGTCTACTGAAGCATCTCAAAGTGCCATTGCTCCAGAGATTGTAGAAACCATTCCTTTTATTCCTTCATTATTTCTTGAGTCAAAGCCAGGTGCTCCTTGAACAGATCTCCAGTTTATGAACTGCTTCCCTTAGATGAATTAACAGATACAAGGGCCACGAGGATGAGCAGCAGGCTGGAGCACTTCTCCTATGAGGACAGACTGAGAGAGTTGGGGCTGTTCAGTCTGGAGAAGAGAAGGCTCCAAGGGGACCTTATTGTGGCCTTCCAGTATCTGAAGGGGGCTACAAGAAAGCTGGGGAGGGACTTTTTAGGCTATCAGGGAGTGACATAATTCGGGGGAATGGACCACAGCTGGAAGTGGGGAGATTCAAACTGGATGTGAGGAAGAAGTTCTTTCCCATGAGAGTGGTGAGAGCCTGGAATGGGTTGCCCAGGGAGGTGGTTGAGGCTCCATCCCTGGAGGTGTTTGCAGCCAGGCTGGATGAGGCTCTGGCCAGCCTGATCTAGTGTGAGGTGTCCCTGCCCATGGCAGGGGGGTTGGAACTGGATGATCCTTGTGGTGCCTTCCAACCCCTACCATTGTGTGACTGTGACACACACAGAGGTTCCCTGGGAACATACACACAAGGCACGCTCTCCTGCCACTCTTCCTGTTGGCTAGAAGCATGCCTCTCAGATGACCTGTTCCAGACTGAATGAAATCCCTTATGAACAATGAAGCCCTTGAAGAGTATTCCAGGAAACAACAAGTCCCTCCAAGCAGAAGAATAGCCAAACAGCTGAATAGCCAACTTTCTAAAATACTAAGCCTTCCAGCAGAGATCTGAGTGAGTAACAAAAGTCAAAGTTCATTTCACTCCTAGGTCATTTCCTGCTTGGAAAGATTCACAAAGATTTTCCTTTATCAGAATCAGTTTTAGAAGACAGAACATCTGAGGAAAAACACCTTGGGCAAATACCCTTAGGTGTCAACATCTTTACCTGCCTGCTTTCCCTGCCCTCTTAAGAAATTACTTCTATTCACAATAGAAACTTGTCCTAGCAGGAACGTGTACTGTGTGATTGTTCCCTTCTCAAACATATTACTTTCCTCCTCTGTTCTCTTTGCAAATACCTGGAATTAGCAAAATCATCTGACCCACCTTCCAGCAGGGAGCAAGGCACAAGCCCTTGCCATACAATTCCTCATTTTGCAAGCTGCTCTGACTGTGGATCTGCTCAGGCACCAGCACAGGATCCACGGATTCTGCAGGAGAAATCATGCTTGTCACAGTTTCACAGATTGCACTGGGTTGCAAGGGACCCTCAAAAGTCATCTTGCCCAGCCCCTCTGCAGTCAGCAGGGACACCTCCAACTAGAGCAGGCTGCCCAGGGCCACATCAAACCTGACCTTGAATGTCTCTGGGGGTGGAAACTATTCCAGTATTTCACCAGCCTCATTGTGTAGAGCTTCCTCCTGATGCCCAATCTAAATCTCCCCTGCTCCGGTTTCAAACCATTGCCCCTCATCCTATCACCACAAGTCCTTCTAAATAATCCCTCCCCAGCCTTCCTGCATGTCCTGTTGTCCCTGGACAGTGCTCATTCCAGGAACAGCTTTAGCACTCATTTCTTTCACCACCCTCTCAAACTCAGTGCTTGCATTCAGCACAACCAATACCACTTCCAAGCAAAGGCAAAGGTGAGCACACAAATCTGACTTTCACAGCCTTGCGATTTGGTCAGGGACTGAGACAAATGCCTTGGTTTTGCAAATCTGCTTTGGGGTCAGGGTCTCAGATCACTGCTCCACACATGGACAGACTGGTGTAAGGTTTTTCTTCACTGTATCTCACATTTACAACAGCTTCAAACTCTGGCTTTAAAAGCAGCACAGATATTATCTGAACCATTCTGAAAGCAAGACTTAACAGAAAATGTGCCAATGAGCCACGTGGCACTTCCCACAATCCAGCTCCTGCAAGTTACCTGCACACAGGCAGGGCTGACCAGAAGGATACCTCACAGCTGTGTTTTCACAACCAGTTTAGGACTGCACTGAAGTAAAAGAGATGGTCCCACCTTCAAATTTTAGCTGCTCCCCACCCCAGCTCATCTGCACAGGGGCAACTGTTCATTGAAGTGGTGGATCCAACCTAAGAACTCTTGTACTTTTCCATTTTTTTTCCATTTCTTCACCATCCACCACCACCAGCTTCTCCCTGTGAAGTTCACTGGTGCAGTTTCCTTTTTGGCTGGGACACCTCACTGCTGCCAGATGTGAGGAAAGGAAAGCTAAGCATCTATCTGCCACACCTGAAGGCAAACAGTGGTTTCCCTTGGGAAAATTCCTGGAAGGTGGATTGAGGGCATTTTACAGAAAACTCAAGTTTCATCTTCATTTGTGAAGCAGTTGCTACTGTCCAGAAACCAACAGCTTTTTCTAATTGGCATTTCAGATCAGGAAGGTTGAAAAGCAGCAATGGCAGGATCTTGCCCTTCATCCTGGAGGACGCTTGCCCTCTCCCTCTCTTCATTTTGCACTCATTCTTGGGGCTAGGGCACTAAACTTTGCTCTAATAGTAGAACCTTGTGCTGTCTCTCTGTACCATTGCCACACTGCCCAGTCAGCCTCAGTCCAGTTCCACCAATGCACTACCCAGGTCACTCTACTGCTACCTTGTCTGGGGCACCAACAAGTCAACAGAAGGCACTGTTTAGGAGCACTACTTTGGTTCTTTTATGCTACCTTGGGAGCCATTAACTTTTTTCAGGCCTCTGATTCTTGACTGTGTCCAGAGAAGGGCAACAAAGCTGGGGAAGGGGCTGGAGAAGAGGGCTGGGGAAGAGCAGCTGAGGGACCTGGGGGTGTTTAGTTTGGAGAAGGCTGAGAGGAGACCTTGTGATCTCTACAGCTCTCTGAAAGGAGGTTGCAGTGAGATGGGGGTTGGTCTCTTCTCTCACTCCTTTCAGGTGACAGAACAAGAGGAAGTGTCCTGAAAGTGTGCCAGAGGTTTAGATTGGAGATTAGGAACAATTTTTTTCCTGCAAGAGTGGTCAGGCATTGGAAAAGGCTGTCCAGGGAGGTGGTAGAGTCCCCATGACTGGAGGTATTCAAGAAAGCTGTGGCCAGGGCACTTGGGGCCATGGTAGTGTTGGGTTGAAGGCTGGACTCAATGATCTTAAAGGTCTCTTCCAAACAAAACAATTCAATGACTCTGTGATTCTGTGATTGAGGTCAAGCACTTGTTTCAGCTCACTAGTCCTGGAGAACACATGGAAAGCATTTAAAGGTGAGAGTACTTGGACACCAAACAGATAAAGCAGCAGTAAACAAAATCCTAGCTCCCTCCCAGATTTAGCACGGAACAGTTTCAATTCACTCTCCTCTGTGCATATACACCCCTCATTAAAAATCTCCCAAGTCCTGTGAAGGATCCAAAGCACAATTGGGATCAAAGTGGTTGAAGAGGGGTGAAGCAGTTAACTGCTGACAACACTGACAGAGTTTAAAGTTCATTCACCACAGCAGTCAGCCAGACTTTTTCATCTGGCACAAGCACTGGCCCATGATCATACTACAAAATGAAGTCTGAGCTGAGTTTTGTACAAATGACTGAGCAATTTCCATGGCTGAGGACTTGAACAGTCCAGTCACTGAAGAGGCACTGATGGAATTACAGTCTGCTGTGTCCTTGGTGACATCCCATAATCCTTGCTTTCCTGCACTAGGACTGCACATTGGCGGCAATGACCTAGCAGGCAAGTTTTTCCTCCCTAGATGGAATCTGACAGGAGAGAGGGAGGACCCCAGTTACCACCACACCACAGACCTCCTCCGTTGCCAAGCCCAGCTGTGGCACCTCCAGTGCCTGAAGTCACAGAGACCACCCCTGAGGGGCTGGAAGTGAAAACCCCAATTCTGAGAGGAGGAGTGCAGGTGAGGAGCTCATCCTGCAAGGCAATTAGCAGAATGCAAAATGTTGGATGGATTGCAGTGAAGGAGGAGATGAAATGCCTGTGTTTTAAGAGTGCAACCATGCAGAAGGGTCACCTGAGTGCAACAGGTGCCAGCATTCAAACCTCTCTGTGCTTAACACACCCAGGGCACCCCACCAGCACGTAGGGCAATGGCTGTCACATGCCAGCAGCAGATCAAAGTGCTGAGCCCCTCTCTACACTTACATTGGCTGCACTAAGCCTGCATGAATCAAGTGGAGCTCAAAGATATGCACTGATGAAATCTTGCTAACAGGATGAAACTTGGCACAGATTTAACCCTCTGCCTGCACTCCAGCTGCTTGCCCTCGAGTGACAAGGTTTTGGTGCAATCACATTTGTTCAAGCATCATTTCTACTTATTCAATCATTAGGTTAAAGACATGAGCCTGGAATTGGTTAAGTTTCCCAGCTTTCTCCTGGGATTGGGAAAATAAAGATAACCTTGCTTCAGCCTGCATTATCTGCCATTAACAGCCAAGGTTGAGCTTTGGGCACAGATCACAGCATGGTTTGGGTTGGGAAGGAGAGAATCACAGAATGCCAGGTTGGAAGGGACCCCAAGGATTATCTGATGCAATCTTTCGAGGTCACAGTAGAACTGAAATGAGCTGGCCCAGCACCCTGTCAACCTGAGTCTTAAAACTGTCCAGAGTAGGGGACTCCACTGCTTCCCTTGGGAGACAATTCCAATGCCTGACTGTTCTCATGGAGAAGCATTTTCTTCTGGAGTCCTTAAAGACCATCTCCTTCCAAGCTCCTGCCATAGGCAGGGACACCTCCTACTAGTCCAGCTTGCTTAAGGCCCCATCAACCTGGCTTTCAACATTTCCAGACTTGGAGCCTCCACAGCTTCTCTGGGCAACCTGTGCCAGTGCCTTACCACTTTCACGGGGAGGAATTTCTTCTTCATGTCTTATCTAAATCCAGCTTCTTCTAGTTTGAAGCCTCTGGCATTCCTGTAGTGGCTGGCCCAGCCCTGACCCTTGGCAGGAACCTATAGCTACTGCTCCATATCTCATAGCCAAAGCTGCATTAGCACTGCAGATGCCATGAGATCTGTTTGCTACACTACAGCATGCCACAGGAAACCACCACTAGAAAGGCTGTTCACAGCTTCTTCTCATGTGGGAAGACCATGACTGTGCTTTGGACATCTTGGAGGTCTCTTCCAACCAGATGTACTCTGCGATACTAATCCACATAAGAGTTAATCTTGTAAGCAAAAGATGAAAGAAAGCCCTAGCAAAAAAAGCTATGTAGTAGCTTGTTAAAAGTGAAATACTTGGTCTACTGTTTGCCCTCTAAGTCATTCAGGAGTGACAAGGGGAAATGTGCCAGTGTTTGGGCCTCCAGATAACCTGCCTAGTAAATCAAAGCAGAACAGCAGGTAATTAAAGACTGCTCTGGTGCAGATTACAGAACAGACCATTTATTTTCACAACTAAGAGGACAAACCCCATAACTCACTTGACATTTCACCACTGCTTTGAAATATAGTCTTTCCACTGGTGAAAATAAATTGCCTAGCAGCTGTGTTATATATTTTCCCTAAATATATATTTAGATCCATCATGTGCACAGGCTGGCAGATTCGTGGCAGTTTTAAGGGGCAAAGACAGCCCCTACACAGCTTCACAGAATCACTGAATTATTGAGGCTGGAAAAGACCTCTGAGATCATCAAGTCAGCCTATGACCTAACACAGGCAAATTGAGAAGATATGACAGTCACCAGCATATGGGTAGAAAGAATGATAGAATGGCTTAGATAGGAAGGGACCTCACAGATCCTGCCATAGGCAGGGATGCATCTCAGCGAGACTTGGTTGCCCAAGAACTCATCCAGCCTGGCACAAAACATCTCCAGGAAGGAGGCATCCACAACCACTCTGGGCAACCTGCTCCAGAGTCTCACCATCTTTGTGCTGAAGAACTTCTTCCTCAGCTCCACTCCAAACCTACTCTCCCTCAGCTTCAAACCATTCCCCCTTGTCCTTTCACCAGACACCCTCATGAAAAGTCCCTCTGCAGCCTTCCTGTAGGCCTTCAGGTATTGGAAGGCAGCTCTAAGGTTCCCCCAGAGTCTTCTCCAGGCTGCACACCCCCAGCTCCCTCAGCCTGTCCCCATAGCAGAGCTGCTCCAGCCCTTGGACCATCTTTGTGGCCTCCTCTGGCCTCACCCTACAGCTCTGTGTCCTTCTGTTTGGGACACCAGAACTGGAGGCAGGATTGGTGGTGGGGTCTCGACAGAGCAGAGTCAAGGGGCAGAGTCCCCTCTCTTGCTCTGCTGCCCAGACTGCTCTGGATGCAGCCCAGCACACAGCTGAAGAAGAGCAGTAGAGACCAGCAGGACCCTTCATTAGTACCAATTCATTAAGAAACAGCCTTCATCTTGTTACAATTCCTCCATTACACCTGTGGCTGCAAGACCTCTGTACTCAGGATCGTATGGGATTAGCAGAGCAAGTTCCATGGTTAGCATCCAAATCAGAATCACAGAATGGTCTGGGCCAGAAGGGACCTCCAAAGGTCATCCAGTCCACCCCCCTGCACCCAGAAGGGACATCCCCAACTAGATCAGGCTGCCCAGGGCCTCATCAAGCCTCATCTTGAGTATCTCCAGGGAAGGCACCTCAACCACCTCGCTGGGCAACCTGTTCCAGTGTTCCACCACCCTCATAGTAAAGAAATTGTTCCTAACATCCAATCTAAATCTGCTCTGCTCTAGTTTGAAGCCATTGCCCCTGGTCCTGTCCCTGTAGGCCTTTGCAAACAATCTCTCTTCATCATTCTTGTACTCCTTCAGGTACTGGCAGGCTGCTATCAGGTCTCCCTAGAGCCTCCTCTTCTCCAGGCTGAACACCCCCAACTCCCTCAGCCTGTCCCCATAGCAGAGCTGCTCCAATCCCCTGAGCATTTTCATGGCCTCCTCTGGACCTGCTCCATCAGGTCCAGGTCCTTCCTATATTGAGTACTCCACACCTGTACACAGTACTCCAGGTGAGGTCTCACCAGAGTCAAGTGGCAGAATCACCTCTCTGGATCTCTGGCAACACTTCTTTGGATGCAGCCCAGGCTGCCATTGGCCTTGTGTGCTGCAAGCTCACACTGCCTGCTCCTGGCCAGCTTCTCTCCCATCAGCACCCCCAAATCCTTCTCCTCAGGGCTGCTTTCTATCACCTCCTCCCCCAGCCTGTACTGACAGTGAGGATTGCTCCAGGCCAGGTGCAGGACCCTGGACTCACTCTTGTTAAGCTTCATGAGATTCACCTGAGCACACCTCTCCAGCTCAACATCCCTGACCCATGGAAGCACAGTGTTTGTACAGGCTGGGATTATCAAACACATCAGTGAAGCTGCTGATCTGTGTCTCAAGCACATCCATGTGCCCCACCAACACAAATTCTTCCCTCCATCTCACAGCACTTCAGACATGTCACTCATTTTATCTGGTGTGCTTTCCACTCCCCTATGAGTTTGTTTTGCTGCTCCACCCATCCCATGCAGACAGAGTAAGGGCTGAAAGCACAATGACTCATTCCTACAGCCCCACCACAAGCAGTGCCAATTCCATCCATTGGCCTACAGCCACACAACTGAGCCTTTGCACTTGACGGAAGGAGCAACAGAAGAGGGAATAGCCTCTGAAAGCCTTCATCTCTTTCTTCTTTTGGGTTGCCACACCAACAGAACAACTCTGTTCTGCCTTCCTCACTCATAATTATAGACCACAGAATTGTTTCAGTTGGAAAAACCCTTTAAGATCATTGAGTCCAACCATCAACCCAAAACCACCATGGCCACTAAACCATGGTCCCAAGTGCCATGGCCACACACCTCTTGAACACCTCCAGGGATAGGGACTCCACCACCTCCCTGGGAAGCCTCTGCCAATGCCTGACCACGCTTGCACCAAAGAAATTGTTCCTCATCTCCAACCTAAACCTCCCTGGCACAATTTCAAGCCATTTCCTCTCCTTCTGTCACCTGATATAGGGAGAAGAGACCAACCCCCACCTCACTCCAATCTCCTCTCAGGGAGCTGTAGAGAGCAATGAGGTCTCCCCTCAGCCTTCTCTTCTCCACACTGAACAACCCCAGTTCACTCAGCTGCTCCTCCCCAGCCTTGTTCTCCAGACCCCTACCAGGGAAACTCAGACTCAGCAGATTAAAATCCTTTTCTCAAGCCCCCACAGTGGAGCTGAAACCCCCCTTTATGGGGGATGCAAACCAAAGCTGCCAAACGCCTTCCTTGGGGGATGGAAGCCAAAACTGCTGAACCCCAGTCCGTGGGCCTTCAAATAAGAGTCTCCTTCAAGGAGACTCTCTTCCCTCTCCTCAGGTATCACTTTTCCCAGAAAAAAACTCAGAGGCCCATTCTGAACAGAGGCTTTTGCTCTATCAAGTCCTGTCCATGATGCCATTCCTGGACCTGGTTATCCTGTACCAGCCCTGGGCAGCAGGGGAGGTCGTGCTAAGAGTCAAATAATTCCCTTGGAGGAAATAAAGGCAAACAGACACCAAACAGCTGATGAACTGGGTGTATCAGTCAGGACCAGAGCAAAGGGAAAATGGGAAGGAAAAGGAAAGGGAAAAGTAGAGAGAAGAAGAGAGAGAAGGAGAGCTGGAGAGCAAAGGAGATCTCCCCTTTCGCTGACTTCAACTGGCAGAATTATCACAGGAACAGTCCCGAGCTCTTGGTGGCTGGCACACGCTTCGAAAAGGGGGCCCTCCATGGTGGAAACGGAACGGCATGGGCAGACGGGCCCATCAGGGCCGCGTAGGCAGTGCAGAGCGGAGCAGGAGCCACGGGCGCACAGAGTGGAGCGCGACAGAGCGCACAGAGCGGCGCAGCCATCGAGCGTACGGCTCACACCTTCCCGCCCGAGAGCCGCCGTCCCTCCATTACTGCCTGCGCGGCAGGGGCCGTGTCGAGCGTACGGCTCACACCTTCCCGCCCGAGAGCCGCCGTCCCTCCATTACTGCCTGCGCGGCAGGGGCCGTGTCGAGCGTACGGCTCACACCTTCCCGCCCCAAGAGCCGCCGTCCCTCCATCACTGCCTGCGCGGCAGGGGCCGTGTCGAGCGTACGGTTCACACCTTCCCGCCCGAGAGCCGCCGTCCCTCCATCACTCCCTGCGCGGCAGGGGCCGTGTCGAGCGTACGGCTCACACCTTCCCGCCCCAAGAGCCGCCGTCCCTCCATCACTGCCTGCGCGGCAGGGGCCGTGTCGAGCGTACGACTCACACCTTCCCGCCGAGAGCCGCCGTCCTTCCATCACTCCCTGCGCGGCAGGGCTGTGCCTGCGGAGCTGCGCAGGGTGCGGTGCGCGCACTGGCCATGCGGTGGCGCTGTCGCCAGGCCATATCAGCCTCTGTGTGAGACAAGCAGCTGGGGCCTTACAACCTCTCAGCAGTGTGGTTGGAACAGGCTGCCGAGGGAGGTGCTGGAGTCACCGTCCCTGGAGGCATTCAAAACAAGATTGAATGTGGCACTTCAAGACATAGAGTCAAAGAATGGTCCAGGTCTGCAGGGGCATCCAAAGCTCATCCAGTCCAACCTCCCCACAGTCAGCAGGGACATCCTCAACTAGATCAGGCTGCGCAGGGCCTCATGGAGCCTCACCCAGGATATTCCAGGGAAAGGGAACTCAACCACCTTCCTGGGCACTGTTCCAGTGTTCCACGCGGTCTGGTGGTCATGGAGACATTGGGTAGAAGGTGGAAACTGATGATCTTAGAGGGCTTTTACAGCCTTAATGATTCTGTGATTCAATCCCAGATTGAAAACCAGCATTTTCAAGGTGGTTGTTTGCATGTCTGTAGGGTTAGGATGGCATATACAGAGAAGGTTCCACTGCTGTACTCTTAGGAGACTGATAGCACCCAACAATATCAGTAATGACCAGCTACTCACTGGACGCTGGAGGGAAGGGATCCATCCAGAGGGACCTGCACAGGCTGCAGAGCTGGGCCCAGGACAACCTCAGGAGGTTCAACAAGACCAAGGGCAAGGTCCTGCAGCTGGGGCAGGGCAATGCCAAGCACAAATCCAGGCTGGGCAGGGACTGGCTGGAGAGCAGCCCTGAAGAAAAGGCCTTGGGGGTGCTGGGGAATGAAAAGCTCAGCAGGAGCCAGCAGGGAGCACTTGCAGCCCAGAGAGCCAAGCAGAGCCTGGGCTGCAGCAAGAGAAGTGTGGGCAGCAGGGCCAGGGAGGGGATTCTCCCCCTCTGCTCCACTCTGCTCAGACCCCAGCTGCAGGTCTGGGGCCAGGTCTGGAGCCTCTGTTCCAGGAAGGCTCTGGAGGGGCTGGAAGGTGTCCAGAGAAGGGCCCTGAGGATGAGCAGAGGGCTGGAGCTGCTCTGCTCTGAGGACAGCCTGAGAGAGTTGGGGTTGTGCAGGCTGGAGAGGAGAAGGCTGCCAGGAGACCTTCTGGTGGCCTTGCAGCATCTGAAGAGGGCTCCAAGAAAGCTGGGGAGGGACTTTGGAGGGGGTGAGGGAGTGATAGGAGTGGGGGGATGGAGCAAAACTAGAAATGGGGAGATTCGGATTGAATGTTAGGAAGAAATTCTTGATCAGGAGCATGGTGAGACACCGAAAGAGGTTGCCCAGGGAGGTGGTGGAAGCCTCATCCCTGGAGGTTTTTGCAGCCAGGCTGGATGTGGCTGTGAGCAACCTGCTGTGGTGTGAGGTGTCCCTGCCCATGGCAGGGGGTTGGGACTGGCTGAGCCTTGAGCTCCCTTCCAACCCTGACAATTCTGTGATTCTATGCTTCTTTACTGATCTCATTGCAGTCTAGGAAGGAGGGTTGCTCCCAAAGCTGGACATCTGAAGTCAGAAGATAAAAAAACCCCAGTGACTAATTGGCTGGAGTGCATTTATTCCAGTAGGTCAGCTGGGCTGTGGCAGATGAAGTGGCAGCTTTCCATCCATCCAAAGGCAAGCCTGGGTAACAAGGGAAGCATTGTGGAGGGAGCTGTTATTGCTCAGGAGTTACAGGAATGGCCAGGACAGCCCCAGGGAACCCCACACAGAAAGGCACAGCTCTGTGCCCTGTGGTGACATGTACAAGTAGCTGTCTGAAGTGACAATGCTAATGCACTATCACACAGAATGGGTTGGGTTGGACTTCCAAAGGTCATTCAGTCCAACCCCCCTGCAGTCAGCATGGACATCCTCCACTAGATCAGGGTGCTCAGAGCCTTCACTAACTAACATGTTAGTTAGCAGCCTTCCAGCATTGGAAGGGGGCCACAGAAGAACTGGAGAGGGACTTGTTACCAAGGCATGGAGTGACAACAGGAGGGGTAACAGCTTCAAGCTGGAAGAAGCTGGATTGAAATGAGACATGAGGAAGCAATTCTTCCCCATGAGGGTGATGAGACACTGGAACAGATTGCCCAGAGAAGTTGTGGAGGCTCCAAGCCTTGAAGTGCTCAAGGTCAGGTTGGATGAAGCCTTGAGCAAGCTGGGCTAGTGGAAGGTGTTCTTGCCCATGGTAAGCAGATTGGAACTGGGTGATCTTTAAGGTCTCTTCCAACCCAAGCCAGTCTGTGATTCTCTCATCATCACCAGAAGCATGTTCTCCCTTCCTGTGAGCACACCAATCCCTACAGAAAAGGTTAACCAGTTGGGGTGATCTGAATACAATTCTCAGAGCAATGCCTGACCCCTGGCATCATGCAGCTGAACAGCGACGGCAACAGGGAGGCTGCTTTGAACCCACTGGTCCCACCCCAGGAATGCTGCCTAAGGCTGGTGTCAGCACTTTAACATCCAACAAGGCATGTTGGCTCCCTCCAAAGGAAAGCAGAAAAAACTGCATTGTTGGGCATGAGATGTCCCCCATGTCCTAAAAGGTGAACCACTCTCCTCTGGTGCCTCTCAACCACAGGGGACTAGAGGATTAGTCACAGTGCCACAGGTAGTGCTGCGTGAGGAGTGTCCGTAACTCGCAGGCACAGATTGCATTGGGTTGGAAGGGACCCTCCAAGGTCATCTTGTCCAACCCCCAATCAGTCAGCAGGGACATCTCCAACTAGATCATGCTGTCTGGGGCCATATCAAATCTGCCTTTCAATGTCTGCAGGGATGAGGCCTCCATCCCATCCCTGAACAACCTGTTCTGATTTTCCCCACTCTCACTGTGCAGAACTGCCTCCTGATGTCCAGCCTAAATCTGCCCTGCTCCAGTTTCAAACCACTGCTCCCTGTCCTGTCACCACAGGCCCCTGTAAACAGCCCTCCCCAGCCTTCCTGTAGGTCCCCTTCAGCTATTGAAATGTAGTTCTAAGGTCTCCCCAGAGCCTTCTCTTCTTAGGCTGAACACCTCACAGGCCACACTGAGATGGTTTGGGACAACATGCTTGGGTACTCTGGTACTTGGAAACCCCAGTTCAGATGGGTATCAGCTCATTCCTAAAGTAAAGGCACAGGACAGGCATCCATGTCCTCCTTTCTATGACTCACTGCCATTAAGGGGGTTTGGGATGGGGTTTGCATTTTCCCTCACAGAAAATGGACACACAAAAGGCTTTGTGTGACCTCCCATCACAAATTCAGGCTACTCCCATCCAGGATTCCTCTTCAAACCTAGTGAGCCTGAAAAGATTCGAGTGCCCCAGGGATCCTAATCCTTGATGTAACTCTTGGCTGGTTTTGTAATTTGCCTTGTCAAAAGAGATCTTACAAAACGCACTGCTGCTGCTTCCTTCCTAAAGGGGGACCAGTGAAGAGCAAAGATGCATTCCTGCCTCCAAATCCACTCACACCTTGCCTTCTCTCAAGCTTTCCTCTGAGGAATTTTAAACCCAGAGGGTGACACCAGAGACCAGCACAATTCAACAGTTCACCCTCCCATGCTGAAGAAATCCCTGGAGGCAGTGCTGCAGGTGGGGTCTGAGCAGAGCAGAGCAGAGGGCAGAATCCCCTCCCTGTGCTGCTGCTCTCCCTGCTCTGGATGCAGCTCAGCACACAGCTGCCTGCTGGGCTGCCAGGGACCATTGCTGGCTCCTGGGGAGTCTGTCACCAACTGACACCCCCAAGGCCTTCTCCTCCAGACTGCTCTCAAGATGGAAATCCACATTCAGCCACCTGACTCTCACAAAGCAAAACCTAAATAAAGTGCCTTACAATGAGGGCTGGCACCAGTTCCTCTCTTGTTCTGCTCACAGGTCCCACGGGAGCCACTGTCTAACAAGCAGAATAAGGTGCAAGAGCAGCTTGCTATGTCCTGCTGACAGAGCCTTTCTCCTCACAGTGGAAACTTCCACTGTGGGGCTTCAGCTGCTCATTAAGGAAAACCACCCAGGTATTTCACCCTCCAAGGTGTGGAGGTGCTGTGCAGACCTGAACTGGCTGTGGGGTCACCATTCAGAGCTGCCACTTCCCGGGAAGAGAAAGGCAGCAGCATGGAAAACATGAATAAAACATGTGCTGTGCACAGCATGGGAGAGCAGTCTTTATCACCAGCTCAAACAATACCTCCCAGGATTTGCTGCTTGAAGACATGCCCCAAAACAACTGGTTTAAAGAGTAACTTCTTTATGGGGTGCTGATAAGAGAATATTTTGAGTACTAAAACTAAGGCCACTCCACAGCAGCCATTTGTCTGCACCACTGACAGGGTACTCCTGCTTGTTGTCTTGACCAGCTTCTGCTGCACACACCACACAGAATGTTAGGGGCTGGAAGGAACCTCAAAACCTTATCCAGTCCAACCCCCCTGCCTGAACAGACCACACAGGAACACATCCAGCTGGGTTTTAAATATCTCCAGAGAGGGAGACTCCACAACCCCCCTGGGCAGCCTGTTTCAGTGTTGTCACCCTTGTGATCTGTTTCCTTCAGAGATGAGTGCTCACAAGGCAGCTGTGTGCTGGGCTGCATCCAGAGCAGTCTGGGCAGCAGAGCAAGAGAGGGGACTCTGCCCCTTGACTCTGCTCTGTCGAGACCCCACCACCAATCCTGCCTCCAGTTCTGGTGTCCCAAACAGAAGGACACAGAGCTGTAGGGTGAGGCCAGAGGAGGCCACAAAGATGATCCAAGGGCTGGAGCAGCTCTGCTATGGGGACAGGCTGAGGGAGCTGGGGGTGTGCAGCCTGGAGAAGACTCTGGGGGGAACCTTAGAGCTGCCTTCCAATACCTGAAGGCCTACAGGAAGGCTGCAGAGGGACTTTTCATGAGGGTGTCTGGTGACAGGACAAGGGGGAATGGTTTGAAGCTGAGGGAGAGCAAGGTCAGACTGGAGCTGAGAAAGAAGTTCTTCACCACAAAGGTGGGGAGACTCTGGAATAGGCTGCCCAGGGAAGTCATGGATGCCTCCTCTCTGGGGGTGTTCAAGGCCAGGCTGGATGAGTACTTGGGCAACCAAGTCTCATTGAGAGGTATCCCTGCCAATGGCTGGGGGTTGGCGTAAATAATCTCTGAGGTCCCTTCCACCTTGAGCCATCCTAGGATTCTATGATTCAGCAACTCCTCATTTTCAAACACCCTTTTACTGCCTTTTCCACTCTGTACCCCACAAACCCTCTGAACCAGGTGACTCTTATTTATCAGCATGCAGCCTGTTCCCATGTCCTAGGTAAATATTCAACTTTGCTTCTCAGTTGATGTATTCTGGGCTTTACAATAGCTTCCTGGAGATTGTTAAGATCTGAAATAACAAAAAAGCAGTCCCAGCTGGCAATGGAATTCTAGGCTATTTGAGTCATGGTAGGGTTTTTATCAGCCCAACACTACACTTACAAACAGATTATTCATAGAATGGTTTGGGTTGGAGGGGACTGTAATGGGTTAACACAGAAATGAAGGAAAGTAACACAAAAAGCCTCTGGGTTGACATCAAGAGTTGAGATCAGGAGTTTTAATTGAGAAAAATGAGATAAGCCAAAGCACACTGACCTCAGCCTACCTGCAGAAAAAGCAGCAGCAAGCAGAAGCAAACAAGCTAGAAAAGTCCAGCACCCCAAACCCAAAACCTGAAAGCAAAAACTGGCACAGGAAGCCTCTCATCTTACCACCTGAATTTCAAGCCCCAGGATCCTCTGCTCCAGCCAGCACTTTCATTTTGAAGCTGACATGACACCACCATGGCATTGAGTATCAGCAGCAGATTCAACACAACCCCTAACAGGGACCTCAAAACCCATCCAGTTCCAACCCCTGCCATGGGCAGGGACACCTCCCACCAGCACAGCTTGCTCAGGGCCTCATCCAGCCTGGCCTTGAACATCTCCAGGGAAGGGGCATTCACAACCTCCCTGGGCAACCTGTGCCAGTCTCTCCCCACCCTCACTCTCAACAATTTCTTCCTCATCTCCACTCTCACTCTCCCCTCTCCCAGCCCAAAGCCATTGCCCCTTGTCCTGGCACTCTCAGCCCTTGTCCAAAGTCCCTCCCCTGCTCTCCTGTAGAGCCTTCAGATACTGCAAAGCTGCTCTAAGGTCTCCCCAGAGCTTTCTCTCCTCCAGGCTGAACAGCCCCAACTCTCCTAGCGTGTCCCCACAGGGGAGGTTCTCCATCCCTCTGATCATGTTGTAACTTCCCCTGGACACACTCCACCAGCTCCATGTCCCTCTTCCACTGGGGCCCTAGAATTGGAGGCAGTGCTACAGGAGGGGTCTTGTTTTCAACCAGTCTGCAAGCCCAATGGTCACGTTTGCTGCCTTAGTCTGAGTTCAGTCCTGTTCTTGCCATTTTCTCCTCGGGCTGAGAAACCTTTCTGGTACCAAGTGGCCCATTAATTGAAGTATAGAAGCATAACCCCTGTCCTTGTGGGAAGCAAGCTTTAAGGCTCAGAACTCCAAAAAGCCCAGAGGCTGATTAATTTGTTTTGCTGTGCTTGCTACGCATGAACAGTTTAATCACAAAGTAAAGCTGGGAATGTGCTGGCAGCCTGCCCCAGGAGCTGAAGCCTCTGCACCAGTTGTGTGTGTGTGCAGCTCTCCACCTAGTGGGGAGCTGCTGGTTTTGGCCTCAGCAGCAGGGCAAGCCCCAGCTGAAGCAGAAAGGATAAACCTGGACCAGCAGCAGCGTGTGGGCACTGTCCTGTCCACATCATCTGGTGGCTCATCATGAAAAATCATCTTGGTTTGGAAGCTAGAGCAAGCCACTTGGGTTCCTCCTCTCAGATCTGCTTCTTGCTTTCCAGAAGTCACTCCTGGCTCACAGGGAGAAGAGCTACTCCACAAAGCAGCTGTGAACATACTGTGAGGACTTTTTAGCACTGTCTTCTCCCTTAAGTATCAGAGTGAAGCAGCAAATGATGGGAGGCATGACTGGGATAGGCACAGGATGGAATAGCTAAATCTACAACCAGCATGCTCCCAAGAGAAGGGCTGTGCACAGAAGCCAGTGACCTGCTTTTCAGCACCAAAAAAATCTGTCAGGCAAGTAAGAAAACCACCACGTTCCAGACTGATGGTGACTATGTCCACAGCTCTCTTGAAGGTAGAGAAAATTCTCAGCCACTACCTCTTGGAACAAGTTGCAAGTAATTGCACTTGGAAAATACAAGGTCAAATACCCTGCAGCCTGCAAAAGGAACAGCATTTGTGTCACCACTTTCTTTGTTGATGCTGTTAAGACCAACATGCCAGAAGAGTGAAGGGTAACATGATAACTAGGGCTAAACTCACCCACTCACTACTCAGAGCAGTAGTGGCAAAGTGTCTTGAAACCACTGTCATTGAGTTACCAGAGTGTGTCCACAGAAGGGCAACAAAGCTGGGGAAGGGTCTGGAGAAGAGGGCTGGGGAGGAGCAGCTGAGGGAGCTGGGGGTGTTTGGTGTTGAGAAGAGGAGGCTGAGCTCAGGGAGACCTCATTGCTCTCTGCAGCTCCCTGAGAGGAGGTTGGAGCCAGGTGGGCGTTGGTCTCTTCTCCCCAGTAACAAGTGAAAGGATGACAGGAAATGGCCTCAAGTTGCCCCAGGGGAGGCTTAGGCTGGACATGTTACAATGGCTCCCAGTTGGTAGCATCCTTTGGTTTCTCTGGGTGGGGGAGTGGTGACAGAGCAGCTGTGGGAGGGAGCTGCTCACCTCTGGACAACTTTAATGCAAAATTGGAGAGATTAAATATTTCCAAATCCTTGTTACAAGCAGAGAGGTTGGGTAGCTGCTGTCCTTTACTGCAGGCTGACATATTCCAGTGTGAGGGTCTCTGGCACTCTGGATGCCCACCTCTAATAACCCCCAGAGCATCTGTATTACCAAGGAGCTGCCTGCATCACCCCCTGACAGCAGAGAGAAATAATTGATTGGCTACAGGAAAGGTCATTGACCCATGGAATTGGGTTGGAAAAGCCCTGCAAGCTCATCCAGTCCAACCATTCCCTAACTCTCCCAAGGCTGGGGCTAAACCATGGACCTCAGCACCACATCTCTGCCTCTTTGAAACAGCTCCAGGGATGGGCATTCAACCACCTCCCTGGGCAGCCTGTGTCAGTTCGTCCCCACCCTCACTCTCAACAATTTCTTCCTCATCTCCACTCTCACTCTCCCCTCTCCCAGCTCAAAGCCATTGTCCCTCAACCTCTCACTCCCAGACCTTGTCCAAAGTCCCTCCCCAGCTCTCCTGGAGCCCCCTTCAGGTACTGGAAGGCTACTTCAAGGTCTCCCCAGAGCCTTCTCTTCCCCAGGCTGAACAGCCCCAACTCTCTCAGCCTGCCCAAGTCCCTCTGGATACCATCTCCTCCCTCCAGCATATCAACCACACCACAGTTCAGTGTCATCTGCAAACTTGCTGAGGGTGCCTCTATTCCACTGTCCAATGTCACTAACAAAGATGTTTAACAAGTTCTGGATTTAGAGAATCCACAAGTTGTGGATTAGGCCAAAACCTTTGATTGGAAAAGACTTTAGCATTCCCCAGATGTTGAGACAAAAAGAGACCAGGATGAACACAGAGTGAGGAGGCATCAGCAGCCTGACATGACTCAAATTATAAAAGGAGCTAAGGTCATTCACTTCATAGCTGGAATTTCAACCTGAATGAGATCACCTCAAACTAAAACACAAGCACTGGACAGGAACAGCTCTTGCTGAAAACCTGCCTTGGCTCTCCATCACCAGAAGAGCTCCTTGTGAAAACCTCCCCTACACAAATCACACCCCCAGACTCTTCTGTCTGGCAGGCCACAAGGATGGGTGAAGAGTGCCCACCTCCAGACTGAGGAACACCCCAAGGGCCACTCTGACACTCTGCTGCTGTGCATAAGCATTTCAAGGCAGCCCTGCCTATCTCAGGACACCTTCACCTGGTCACTCATCTGATTAAAGTCTGTCCTCCAGCCACTCCAGTTTCACAAGGTGCAGAATCCCTACAGGTGCTCTCCTGTTACACCTCCAGTTCCAAAACCTCACTAAGGATACCTTTGTAAATTAGCAATTCATGGTGACCTAAAAATACAACAAAGAGCATGCTTGGCTTACCTCACTTGGCACCTGCTGTGTTCTCATCACTGCCACAAGCTCTCCTGGGACACTGCTCTTTCCCTTACCTCTCAGCACTGTACCTTGCTGCACCAACACAGCAGAAGGGTCAGCATTTCCTTCAGCTAATATTCCAGACTTGTGTTTTACAAAGAGAGAAGGAAAAAAAGCTGAGTTTTATTTAACATTTTCAGGGCCTGAAGCTGACAATTCCAAAACTTTAACTTATTTTAAGCTACTACTTAAGAAAGAAAAAAAAAAAGAAAACAAGCAAGTCCCTTAAACACTTGAACTAAGTGGCTCATTCCAGCCTTTATTAGAATAATTACAACTAAAAGAAAGATGGCACTGACATTTTCACAGCAGGCCAAGCCTCACAGGAAGTGATGGGCTAGCAAAGCTATAGCAATGCAGGGGGGGGAAATTAAATAATCCAAACCCAAAGCTTGCTGCAGACTTTACAGCTTCTGTGTGGAAAGCACAGCCCTCAGGACAGCAGAGCACAATGCAGAGGCAGCAACAGCACCATCCTATGCTGGGAGAACTGGAGGACTGCCATGGCCAACGGGGGATCACCCAACTGTGCCCTAAGCCAGGGTGAAAGCAGAAGGTGGGGAAATGGAAGTGGGTGATTTGTTTGCTTCACAGTCCTGCTCAGTTCCCCTCTTCCAGCTCAGCAGGCAGTTGGTTGCCTCCATTCAGACAGTGGCTGCAGAGTCACTGAGCCATCTGGGCCTCCATTGCCTGTGCTGTCCATTCTGGGACTGTCTGACTGATCTTCTCCAGCAGGTTGTTGACCTGGAAACACAGGGACTGAATCTGCTTGTCCCAGGTTGGCAAAGCTTCACGAGCTGCAAAAAAGGCAAAACCACAAATGTCCCAATACACACAAAACAAAGCAAGTCTCAGCAATCCCCTTGCCTTTTCAACTGCCATCTTCTCCTCTGCCAATGCCCTTACCCATCTCACACAGACTTCCTTGCCACTACATCACAGAATGGCTTGGGTTGGAAGGGATCTTAAAGATCATCTAGTTCCAATCCCTCTATCACAGCAGGAACACCTCCTGCTAGATTAGTTTGCTCAAGGGCCAACCTGGCATTCAACACTTCCAGGCTTAGGACCTCCACAACTTGTTCCAGTGCCTCACCACTCTCATGGGGAAGAATTTCTTCCTCATGTCCAATTTAAATCCACCTTCTTCCAGTTTGAAGCCATTACCCCTCACCTTGTCACTACATGCTCATTTCTGTAATTCAAAAGCTGCAATGATTTTTCTGTTACAAGCCTAACTCCTGCATCACAAAATAAAAGGGAAACTTCCTGAAGAACCTGTCCCTCTAAGGAAATTCACACTTTTCTGTGGGTAAGAGAATGCACAGTAGGGAGGGTGGGTGAAATGTAGTCCTTTAAGCACAGATATAGGCTGGGAGAGGAATGGCTGGAGAGCAATCTGCAGGACAAGGCCTTGGGGGTATCAGGTGGTGACAAACTGCCCAGGAGGCAGCAGTGGTCCCTGGCAGCCCAGAGCCAGCTGTGTGCTGAGCTGCATCCAGAGCAGGGAGAGCAGCAGCACAGGGAGGGGATTCTGCCCTCTGCTCTGCTCTGACCCCACCTGCAGCACTGCCTCCAGCTCTGGTGCCCCCCAGGCACCTGAGAGGAGGCCACAAAGATGATCAGAGGGCTGCAGAACCTCCCCTGTGGGGACAGGCTGAGAGAGTTGTGGCTGTTCAGCCTGGAGAAAAGAAGGCTCCGGGGACAGCTTAGAGCAGCCTTCCAGTACCTGAAGGGGCTCCAGGAGAGCTGGGGAGGGACATTTGACAAGGGCTGGGAGTGCCAGGATGAGGGACAATGGCTTTGAGCTGGGAGAGGGGAGATTGAGAGTGGAGATGAAGAAGAAATTCTTGAAAGTGAGGGTGGGGAGAGACTGGCACAGGTTGCCCAGGGAGGCTGTGGCTGCCTCCTGCCTGGAGGTGTTCAAGGCCAGGCTGGATGAGGCCTTGAGCAACTTGGTCCAGTGGAAAGTGTCCCTGCCCAGGGCAGAGGGTTGGAACTGGATATCTTGAAGATCCCTTCCAACCCAAACCATTCCACAATCCTTTTAGTCAAACTCTGCCACCTCCTGGCAACAGCAAGGCACAGCAAGCTCACTTCAGGTGGAGGAGCCCAAGCTCCTGAGTGGCACCAACTCCCCAAGCTCCCTGGCTGATGCTGAAGCAGTGCCTCAGTGTGGCCAGACTCACTCTCAAAATGCACAATGCCATCGATCTGGTCGATGAAGCCGTTCATGCGCCCCTCAGTGATCATCTGAGAAGCTATCTTCTCTGCCTGAGAGAACAAAGAGAAAGCTGTCAGACATCTCTTCTGCAAGAGGTTCAAAATCATTAAGCCTTAACAGTCCTTATGGGGTTGTCAGCATCTCCACACGCTGGGGCCAAGGCTCATTCTAAAACGCTCACCCATACCATCAATTCCACTCCACACCTCGTACCTTTATCCCTCCCCTGCCGTGCTGGATATTGAACATCCCTCATAATATGGCAGCTTTCATTATTTCTTAATAATTAACTAATGTCTCCTTCTCTGGAGGCATTCAGAAACCTGCCTGGCTGTGTTTCTGGCAGGAGGGTTGGACTCGATGATCTTTCAAGGTCCCTCCCATCCTCCACCACTCTGTGTGATTTTGGAATTTTCCTCAGATTCCCCACAGCTCCCTATTTGTACAAAGGAAGGCAGGCAAAGACTGATACCTTGGCTGCAGGGATCTCCAGTAATGCTCCAAGCTCTTCAAAAGTGATGTTGTTGTAAAGCTTGCTTGCTGACAGCAAGTTGTGTTCAATAACAGCTCTGTCCAGGATACTGGAACCTTAGGGGTTAGATGACAAAACAATCCATCACTCCAAGGTGGAACTGCTTGGTTGACACTGTAAACAGATGGCAAAAGCTGCTCTTCCCCAGGGCTGGTGTGCAGAAGGTCCTGATGCATCTGCCTTCTATCAAGGTTATGCTACACAGACCAAAGTGAACAGAGGGCTGCACCGTGGCTGGTTTGGGGACAGGCAACTTAAAGCTTTTCATTTAATTCCTACAATAATCCCCTGGACCCGTTGGGTTTGCTACAAGACCCAAGACTGGATAGATCCTAGATTGCCAAATGGAAAGACCATTGCCTTCTTTTGATCCATTACAGCTTTTAAGGGTATGATTAACCTCTCCCTTACTGTGTTTGTTCAGTATTCAGACCTCATCTGATTTCTCTCTTCTCAGTTGAACAATTTAACTCATTTGCCCCTTAACCTCTAGCTGAAGATGAGCAGACTATTAAACACCAACTAAGCTGCACTCTTTGACTGGCAAGGAGTACAGTTTATAAAACAATAAACTGACCAAAGGAAAGCACTGCAGCTATTCCTTCCCCTCTACTCTGCCCTGCTGAGGCCACATCTGGAATATTGTGCCCAGTTCTGGGCCCCTCAGTTCAAGAAGGACCTCAGGGAACTGTTTGAGAGAGTCCAGCACAGAGCCACAGAGCTCCTGCAGGCAGTGGAACATCTCCCTATGAGGACAGGCTGAGGGAGCTGGGGCTTGGAGCCTGGAGGAGACTAAGGGGTGACCTCATTCATGCTGATAAAGATGTGCAGGGCAGTGTGGGGAGGACAAAGCCAGGCTCTGCTCAGGGATGTCCAAGGACAGCACAAGGGGCACTGGGGGCAAGCTGGAACAGAGGAGGTACCACAGGAACAGAAGGGAAAAGTTTGTCACTGTGAGGATGACAGAGCTGCAGGCTGCCCAGAGAGGTTGTGGAGTCTCCTGCTCTGGAGACTTTCAAAACCCACCTGGATGTGTTCCCGTTTGAGACCTGCCCTGGGTGACCCTGCTCTGGCAGGGGGGTTGGACTCCATCTCCACAGATTCCTTACAGCCCCTAGCATTCTGTGATTCTTGGCAACAGTTACTTATTTGTCCTTTATCAACTAGCACTGCTCACTAGGAAAGTTTTCCTAGTGAGGTGTTTCATGCTCATGTACTTTCTGCTTCTATCTCCTTCCAATTCAGGAAGCTGAGACCAGTGTGTTTAGGATTCCAGTCAAGTCATTACTTGACATTATTTCTCCTGGCTTAGAGCCTCCAGCAAGCACAGAACTAGTAAGATTTCAGTGAGATGGATCAAAAAACAATGTGAAGTTCAATTCATTCCCTCATTATCTCTCTTCTTCTGTCAAGTCAGGAAGCAGCTCAAATAAATTTATTATCCACAAAGACCATTTGAGGCCTACACACATCACATGTTTCTAGGTATCCTACCTGTAACAGTGTCTTAGAACTGGAGAAGCTGAAAAGGATGAAGACTCCAAGTAAGGTTAGAAATAGTTAGAAAGCAAGCAAGTTAGAAAGCAAGCAAGCAAGGTTAGAAATAGTGAGAGGCTGTCAGTGAAGAGGGCTGTACATGGATTTTTACAAGTTATCCTCTAGAAGAATATTTCAAAACCTTAAGAGCCCATCAGAAAGATGAACTCTGGCTAAGAAGCTTTACTGCTAAACTCTACTCAGGAGAGTAACATGCTAGGAGGCCATTTAAAGATAATCCTTTTCCACCATCCTTCTTGTCTGCACTGGGCAAGTCTAACTCCCGTGGCTGAACACCTAGTACTAGGAGGCTGTAGAGAAACACCCACCGTCAGCTGTGGTTGCTTTCTGGTGAGGCATCAGCATAGCTGCAAACTCCTGCAGTTGATTTCCACGGATAATTCTGTCAAGGTACATCTTCTCCAAGATCCCATAGGCTGCAAGCTGCTGGCATCTCTCGTCCTTGAAGAGTGTAGCAAGCATACGAGACCGCTGCTGGCCTAGGAGAGTGGAGAAGAACCCCCATCAACAGCCAGCAGAGCACTGAGCATTTAGAGGTGAACCACAGAAAGTCAGCATCTTCTTTCTGCAATATATGCAGCTAACCAACCAAGGAAACTACTCACAGAATCACAGAATCACCCAGGTTGGAAAAGATCTCAGACATCGTCAAGCCCAACCTCTTACCTAATCCTTAACCCCTCCTGACAGCTACCCCATGGCTCCAAGTGCCACATCCAAGCTTGTTTGGAACACCTCCAGGGATGGGGACTCCACCACCTCCCTGGGCAGCACATCCCAAGGGCAAATTACTCTTGCTGGGAAGAACTTTCTCCTCACCTCCAGCCTAAACCTCCCCTGGCACAGCTTGAGACTGTGTCCTCTTGTTCTGGTGCTGCTTGCCTGGGAGCAGAGCCCAACCCCCACCTGGCTACAACCTCCCTGCAGGTAGTTGTAGAGAGCAATGAGGTCTGCCCTGAGCCTCCTCTTCTCCAGGCTGAACAACACCCCCAGCTCCCTCAGCCTCTCCTCACAGGGCTGTGCTCCAGACCCCTCCCCAGCCTCGTTGCCCTTCTCTGGACATGTTCAAGCATCAAAATGTCCTTCTTAAACTGAGGAGCCCAGAACTGGACACAGTACTCAAGGTGTGGCCTAACCAGTGCTGAGCACAGGGCAGAATGACTTCCCAGCTCCTGCTGGCCTCAATTCAGTTAAAAATAGGACAGTGCATGAAGGTCAATGGCATCCTTGGCTGCATCAAAAGAAGTGTGGCCAGTAGGACAGGGAGGGGATTCTTCCCCTCTGCTCTGCTCTCACGAGACCCCACCTGCAGCACTGCCTCTAGATCTGGGACCCCCAGCACAAGATCATGAAACTGTTAGAGCTGGTCCAGAGAAGGACATGAAGATGGATCAGAGGGCTGAAGAGCCTCCCCTATGGGAACAGACTGGGAGAGCTGGGCCTGGAGAAAAAATGTTCTAGGGAGACCTTAGAGCAACCTTCCAGCATCTGAAGGGGGCTACAAGAAAGCTGGAGAAGGACTGTTTTCAGGGGCATATAGCAACAGGACAAGGGACAATGGTTTTAAACTACAGCAGGGAAGATTTAGATTAGAAATTAGGAAGAAGTTCTTTACTATGAGGGTAGAGGAACACTTGAACAGTTTGCCCAGGGAGGTGGTGAAGGCTCCATCCCTGGAGATATTCAAGGTCAGGCTTGATGGGGCTCTGAGCAACCTGATCTAGTTGGGGTTGTCCCTGGTCACTGCAGGATGCTTGGACTGGATGATCTTTGGAGATCCTTTCCAACCCAGTGCATTCTATGATTCTATGATCTTATGTATCTTTAACCAAGACACAACCTCATCAGTTGCAAGGACACCAGCTCTGCCTTAGCCAGATGCCAACAAGTAATTCTGACACTGTGCTCTCCGTTCTGCATCCCTCCTGAGCTGACCTGCTCCGGGAGATATGAAATACCTGTGCTGGGTCTTCTTATACCAAGGTGTATTTTACCTGCTGATGCCAAAATGGTGCAGTGCAAAGCATGCTTGAGTGCCTCCAGCCGCTCGGTTTCATGGACGATGCTCTTGTAGGAGAGCTCATTGTACCTTTGGGCAGCCTCAATGAACTTCCTTCTGTAATCCAGGACTCGAGCATAGCAAACCTGGAAGGAAAATCTGCTGTTGAATTATCACGGTGGGGGTTAGCTTCTGTTTTCACTCATCTCAGAGGTGATTTTTTTTTTTCCCCTCTTAGATTTACAGCCCATGGTGCAGGCAGTATTCTCAGTAACACTGCAGATGGTTTGAAGCCTACGTTTTATTTTCAGTAAGTAAAGCTGAACCTTTAGAGACTTATCTCCAAATCATAAGGAGATACTTTGATTATTGAGTCTAGAAGGGCCTTACAAGGAGCTGCTGAGGGAACTGGGGTTGTTTAGTGTGGAGAAGAGGAGGCTGAGGGAAGACTCCATTTTTCTCTATAGCTCCCTGAAAGGAGTTCACAGTGAGGTGGAGGTTGGTCTCTTCTCCATAGTCTCAGGTAATAGCAGGAGAGGAAATGGCCTGAAATTGTGCCAGGGGAGGGTTAGGTTGGAAATGAGAAAAACTTTCTTTGCTGCAAGAGTGGTCAGGGATTGGCAGAGGCTGCCCAGGGAGGTGGTAGAGTCCCCATGCCTGGAGGTGTTCCAGAAAGGTGTGGCCATGGCACTTGGGGACATGGTTTAGTGACCTGGTGGTGTTTGTACTCAATGATATTACAGTTCTCTTGCAACTGAAACAATTCTCTGATTGTTTAATTAAACAGTTATAGTTTAGTTATTGCCAAGATGTGGCTCTCAAGTTCCCAAAACCATTAAGAAGTTTCCCCCTTTGTCTCTTTTCTCATTATGAAAATTTTAGTGGCACTGCATAAAAATCTTCCCTATGTGGAATCACCTCCCCTTCAGAAAGAGAAAGCAATAAAGCAAGTTGGACAACCTTGTAATGGATTTGCAGCTGTTCATTAGTTGATTCATTCTGCAGCAGGGAAGCTCTATTAATGTAAGCTTCAGCCTGAACTGGGTCATCATCCTCCAGATACAGCCTGGCAATCTTCAGGTAGGTCTCCAGCTTATAATCTACGTTGTACTGTCTGCAGAGAAACAGAAGAGCAAGTGCTGAGAACTGCTCCACAACTACCCTTGCTCTTAGCTGTTCTAAACATATAGCACCTGACAAGGCTTGCTCTACCAACACCAAAATTAGTGCTCTCTGCTAAGGAAGTTTGAGATGCTTGCCAACAGAGAACTGGCTCCTACAAACACCAAGAGAAGTAACACTGTCCACCAAGACACAAAAGTATGTTTAAAATCATCTTATTTTAGTGGACTGAAGTTTGCCTGCAGTAGTGAGCCCCTGCAAATTTGCAGTGGAACAAATGGGTGTTGAATAGGCAAAACCCACAACAATTCCTTCCACAGGCATACAGAGAAAAGGGACAAGGTCAGGCAGAGAAAAGTAGCAGCAAGGGTTCTAAATCTAAACAAACCAAACCAAACAAGACCCCACCAAAACCTCAACTGTATTTGTTAATTTCCAACTCCAAACCACACCTTCATTTTGAAGTCTAAAGGCAAACCCATGGAAGAACCTTTCATGAACATTTCATGAACCATAAAAGAACTTTTGTAAAATACTATCCAAAAGGCTGTTCATCAGCAAGTGCAGAACTTCTGGTGCCCTATTTTTGAGTCCCTGAATTATTTACTGCAATATACTTTTGCCATGTGGCAGTAGTTCTGGAATCAACTCTTGAAACCCTGGGAAAACACACAACCCCCAAATCCTCCCTTCTTGGCTTGCACATACAATGCCCAAGGACACAACCATGCAGAGCTGTGCCCTGCACAGTACCTACTTTTGCCCTGTTTCCAGAGGGATGCCCACCAACACTTGTGCTGCATTTCTCCAGTCTTCTTCTTTCTCATAGATTGATGCAAGATGTTGCCTTATTGAAGCAACCTAACAACAGCAAAACAATAGCAAACACCACAAGAGGCAAAAGGTTAGGTATCAACTCCCACACTTCTTGTCCCTCAATCCCCTCCACTGACAGCCCAGAGCTGCACACATGCAGCTCCTTCCACACACACAAAAAAAACAAAGTCCTGTGTGGGTCTCCTGGATCAAGCTTTAATCCCAAGCCTTTTAAACACAAGTGCTGATTTGAAGCACTCCCACTTCAGCTTGTGGCAAGATAAAAGGAGCCTATCTTCAGGAAGCCATAAGCAGTAACCTTTCCTAAAGCTTTTAAAAAGATGAAACAAGGCTTTCAAGAACTGGAGCACCAAGATTCACAGGGTTCCTGCAGTTCTATTTCCCATCATGCCTGTGTGAGATATGAATGAGCTATGGAAGCAGATTTTATCTTTTTCCTATGGGAGAACTCATTTACCATGAAAAAAAAAGGCATCTTAGGCTTGTTCTAAATATGTCACAAATTATTGTCAGCCCACTGAACTGTGTCCGGTTCTGGGACCCTTAACACAAGGGCATGGACCTGCTGGAGTGGAGCCAGAGAAGGGACACAAAAATGATCAGAGGGCTGGAACACCTTCCTATGAAGACAGGCTGAAGGAGTTGGGGCTGTTCAGCCTGCAGACCTCATAGTGGCCTTCCAGTATCTGAAGGGAGCCTACAAGACAGCTATGGAGGGACCTTTTACAAGGGCTTGTAGCAACAGGACAAGGGACAAAGGTTTTAAACTAGAGCAGGGTAGACTTAGGTTGGACATCAGATCCATTGAATCTTTACTGTGAGGGTGGTGGAACAGTGGAACAGGTTGCCCAGGAAGGTGGTGAAGGCTCCATTCCTGGAGACATTCAAGGTCAAGGCTCTGAGCAACCTGCTCTAGTTGGGGATGTCCCTGCTTACTGCAGGGGGGGTGGTCTAGATGACCTTTAAAGGTCCCTTCCCAGCCAATTCTATGACTCTATGCTGTATGATTACATCTTAACACAGAAACTTCTGCTTTGTAGAGCAGCTGTCAGCAGGTAAAACAGCAGTGCTTAGACAGTGGTGTTGATATAGAACTGGGTGCAGAAGTGTGGTTAAAAAAAAAAACCAAGGGATGTTCTGATGCCTTGGATTTGATTTATGCATAACCATGATGACATATAGGCAAGCATGTCTAGTTAAGACTTCAAGCTGCTTAAAAAGACAAAAAGAAGCAAATACACATCATGCCCAACTGCCTTGCTTTTCCTTCTCAGATACAAGATCCTGAAGGTCTTTATGTAAAGATCTGTAAGGTGAGGAACACCCACCCAACAAACCCAAGAACTGCATGGAAAAAGAACTGCAGAACAATCAGGAGTCAGCTAGAACTGGGATTCCAAGGGCACAGCTTTTCCTGGTGAAATGATTATGGCTAAAATGCACACACAGAGAGACAAAAGCTGCTTGTCAAGGTGCTTGTCTCTTTGCATCACCTGTTCCATGGGTTGGGTAAAATGCAATACCATGAGCACCAGTCTGTTTCTCAATACCACCTCCAGCAGCTGAAGTATTTTTTCATTTTAAGAAGCCAGTTTCTGGTAGGGGGGGAATTACATGCCCAGCACCTCGATAAGGAGCCAAAGTTTGCAATCCTTTCACAGTCTTAAATACTCTCTGCAGGTTTGCACATACAGGAGCACAAACCTAGACTCTAAGCAGAGATAGCTGTTTTGAACAGCTTTGGTAGACTTAATATAGATAGCAGAGAAGGAGAAATAAAACAAAGCCAAGCCCACAGACCACTGATCTCTCACCTGCTCTTCAAATGAAATCACTCTGGGCTGTATCTTTTCCAAAGTGAAGTGGTAAATTTCTTTAGCTGTGCTGTCAGGAAGACTTGGCAGATGGGTGCAGAAATCTGTCAGGAGCTGACGTGAGATCACCAGACTGACATTTTCATTCACCACTGGTTCAGAGGGGCATGGAAGAAACACAGAAGATGGATGCAATGCTCATCAGTGCCTTCACTGAAAGTGATCATTTGCATTCTATCAAATTTGAGTATTTCATTTTTTTTTCAATGTGTATCCAAATGAAGATGAAGCTGGCTTGGTTTTTTATTTGGTTTGTTTTTAAAAGGAGATTTATTTTTTCTCTGAGAAAGCTTATTTGCACTAAAGGACAGCAGAGTTCTAACCCCTGACAGATAACAAAGAACTGTAACTTTGGTTTATAGTTTAGAGAGATGACTCACTCTGCATCACTATTCTCAACTGCTGAAACAGCTTGGCCAAAGAAAAACTTTAAGCTAAATTTTACTAAGTTTATTTTTTCACTAAGTTTTCTTAAGGGCCATAAAGATGATCCTTGGAACACCTCTTCTATGCAGACAGGCTGAGAGAGTTGGGGGTGTTCAGCCTGGAGAAGGCTTCAGGGAAACCTTAGAGCAGCCTTCCAGTATCTGAAGGGGGCTACAGGAAAGCTGGAGAGGTACTTGTTACCAAGGCATGGAGTGACAGAACAAGGGGTAATGGCTTCAAACTGGAAGAAGGTGGGTTTAGATCAGACATGAGGAAGAAATTCTTCCCCATAACTGGTGAGGCACTGGAACAGGTTGCCCAAAGAAGCTGTGGAGGCTGCAAGCCTGAAGTGTTGAAAGCCAGGTTGGATGGGGCCCTGAGCAAGCTGAGCTAGCAGGAGGTGTCCCTGCCCATGGCAGAGGAGTAGGAAGCAGATGACCTTTAAGGTCCCTTCCAACCCAAACCATTCTGTGATTCTATCCATTGTATTGCCAACTTTAGAAAATTCTACCAGGTATAATTTATAGAGGTATTCAATCAGACAAACACACAATACAACGGAAAAAAAAATCCCAAACCATTTCTGCTTGGTTTTCAAACTAAGCTGAGGTAGGGAAAGAAAGGATTTGTTAGTTTAAATGATGCTTGGCATCTAGGGTCCACTTTAGCACTCAGCAATGACTACTGTTGCACCTTCTGACAGTGATAACCAGACAGGTTGGAAAGTCATAACTTCCAAATCTCAGAAGTCATTCTGCCTTAACTTCTGAAAGTGACAATGATGGTTCCTCTTCTAATTGTGTTTTAGTTCCCACAGGAACTCAAAGTGTTCAGGTAGCCTCACGCAGAGCTAACAAATATGCAAGCCCACAGACCTCTGGCCTTTGCTCACATGTACAATCCATGATGCCAGCTGCACTTACTTGCTTCCACAAAAGCTTTCAAAGCTTCCAGCTGCTCTGCACCTGACAGCTGAATGGCCTTCTCCAGGATTTGACGATACCTGTCCACAGAGCAGAAAAAAAGTAATGACAAAGTTGCTCCCAGGGCACATTTATTTATCACTAAGTTCCATTCCTTTGCCTATTTTCCATCAGAGCCTTACTACTGCTTGAATTTTCTGTTCCTTTGAGGGGGCAATTATCCAAAATGCTCAAATGTCAAGAACATTAACCTGGAAATTGGTACCTGGCTCTTGTTACATCCCAGGAGTAGATTCACAGTCTCACACTACATTAGAGGTTGGAAGGGACCTCCAGAGATCAGCCAGTCCAATCCCCCTGCCAGAGCAGGATCACCCAGGGGAGTCTGCACAGGAATGCATCCAGGTGGGTTTTGAATGTGTCCAGAGAAGGAGATGCTACAACCTCTCTGAGCAGCCTGCTCCAGGGCTCTGTCACCCTCACTGGAAGGAAGTTTCTCCTCATCTTGAGGTGAAACCTTCTATGTTCAAGCTTGTACCTCACGTTCCTTATTACTGTGCACCACCCAAAAGAGATTGGCCTCTTCCACTCTCCCCCCACCCCTCAGCTATTGATAGACATTGATCAGATCCCTCTCAGTCTTCTCCTCTCCACACTAAACAGCCTCAGGGCTCTCAGATTCTCTTCACAGGGGAGATGCTCAAGTCATCCTCCGGCTCTCCCTTGGACTCTCTCCAGCAGGTCTCTGTCTCTCTTCAACTGGGGAGCCTCAGACTGGACATAGTCTCATCAGGGCAGACCAGAGGGAAAGAGGAACCTCCCTAAACTTGTCAGACTGTCAGATAACACAGCTGACCAGTTTGTTGTCTGCAAATACCTGTGCAATTTTGAAGGTCAACAAATAAACAGGTCCACAGGACAGTGCACAGGTAAAGTAATGAAAACTCATGGCTAAAGATTAATAGTAAAATTTTCAAAAAGCCCTATTCAAGGAGAAACAGTGTTGTTGAGTGGGGGATAAATGGTATATTCTGGCCACTTGCCTTGAGCACAGGCACAGAAGATGCATTCTTATGCGTAGAATGCTGCAAAAATCGCAGCTCCAGTTTTCATGCTTCATAAAGCTCATTAAAGTGTGCCTGGGCTCAGTGTGTGCCATGCTGATGAAGCATTGAGGCCACACTTTGAAGGGAATCTTTCCAAGTTTTCACATGAAACACTTAAAAGGGAAGCAAATCTTCCAGTAAATAAGCAATTGGACTGGAACTGGAAGAATTTCTGTTGACTGATCGACATCTGATTAAACCCTTGCGGGAGAAGACGGCATCTCTGTGACATATTGCACCCCAAGGTTTGCCATCCAAAATACCCACCTAATCAAAGCAACAACACAAATAATAATGATAATAAGGGAGTTTCATATCTAGAGCCCGTTCCCAGACTGAACAATTTCGCGCAGCCGACCTGAGGGGAGGCAGCGGACACGAGGGAGCTACGGCGAAGGGCTACAGGCCCTGACTGGAGCCTGCCCTGGGACAGCAGCAGCACAGAGCCAGCAGTCGTTAGAACAGACAAACAAACGCATGGCAGAGGCTTGAGGTGAAACCGTTCAGTCCTTCTTTTTAATTTAAAAAGCGCGAGCGCTGGGCTAGAGTCGCCTCGCCCGCCCAGGCCCCAGCCTCACCGCCAGCTTCCCCCGGCCTCCTTCAACGGCCGAATCCCTTGCGACCGCTCACCCGCCCGGACCCGCCACGGGGAGGCCAGCGCCGGCACTCACTTGCCCGCCAAGTCCTTGTGAGAGCCGCTGGAGTTCATCAGCTGTACCAGGTCCTGCCTCACCACGGCCGCCATCTTCCCCGGCTCGCCGCTGCCCTCCCCTCTACCATAGAGCAGCGCCACCGGCGGGACAGAGCGGCGGCCGCGCGCCGGCGTCACGTGGCGGAGAGCGCCCGCGCGGGCAGAGCCGGGCCGCGCCGGGGAATAACGCCGGGGAGCACCCCACCTGCACCGGGGGCCGCGGGCCGGCACGGGCACGGTACAGAGGCACGGACACGGAGAAAGACAGACAGAGAGAGACTGTGCGAGAAGCTCCCGCAGCCCGGCCGGCACCGGAAGCGAGCGGCCTGGCGCGGGCGGGGCGGGCCCGGAAGCGCGGGGCGGGGCGGGCGCGCGCCGGCGGTTGCCAGGGCGGCGCGGCGCAGTATTATGGGATGCGGCGGGGGAATGGCGCGGGGCGCGTGATTTTGAACAAACACGGCGGCTTCGTCGCTGCTGCTGCCGCCGCCGCGGCCGCCGGGACACGGAGCGCAGCGGAGGGAAGCGGCGGCGGGGCGAGGCGCGGAGGACGTGAAGGGGTAGACGACAGCAAAGAGAGGTAGTGGTGGCGGAGAAGAAGAAGAAGAAGGAGGAGGAGGAGGAGGAGGAAGAAGAGTGCACGCCCGGTGAGTGCGAGGGGCGGGAAAGCGGCGGCGGGAGGATGAAGAAGGGGGATGCGGGCACGGCCCCGCTGGTGGGGAGGGAGCGGCGGAGTGCTGACAGCTGCCCCCCGCCGGGAAGGCGCAGGCCCGGCCCCACTGAGCGCGCTCCCCGCGGCGGGGTGGGCTACCGCGCGGCCCTGCCGACCTCTTCGGGCAGCCGTCCCGGTTGCCCCTGCGCCGTGGGAGATGCCTGCTCGGCGTCTCTCATCGCTGTTCGCTGACATCAGCGGTGCCCGAAGGCGGCAGCGGAGCGGTGGGGCTAGAACGGACCAAAGGAGCCGTAGGAGGCCGGCGGCGAGGCTTCCTCCCTGGATCGGGGGTCCGTGTGGGACCCGCCGCCGCCCAGTTCCCTGCCGGTCCGGAAGCAGTTTGGGTTTGGCGGCAGGGCGGCTCGGGGAAGCGGGGGGAGCCCAGCGGGCGGCGGCGGGGCGGGGCGCCCGGGCGGCGCAGCGGGGGCAGGTGCGGCGGGGGCGGGCCGCGGGGGACGGTGGTGACGGGGTGAAAATGGCGGATCTTTCGAAATACGGCGGCGGCTGTTGCTGGCGGAGCCCGGCCGTTCCCGGCCGCCCCCGCGCCGCCCACCGCTGAGGTGAGGCCCCGAGGGGTGCGTGAGGCCGGCGGAGGGCGGCCGTTGCCGGTGTCGCGCAAGTGCCAACGGCGGCGGCCGCGGCTCGCGTCGCTGGGCCCGGGACCGGCGGGGCCCGGCCGCCTTGGCCTCACGGGACACCACGTCAGGCGATGCGGAGCCCTCGGGGGCGGGCGGTCCCGGGCCGCTGGCCGTGGCGGCGGCGGGACGCGGCGGCAGCTGAGCTGATTTAGGCCCGGGAACGCGCTCCTGGCCAAACTTGCCGGCTTGGGGACCGGGCCGCCCCTTAAGGATCTGCCGGGCCGCGCCGGGCTCGGCCGCGGGGGCAGGCGTCCCCGCCTTTGTCTGCGGGGATGCTGGCTCGGGCCCTGTCCTGCGGGGAGGCCCGGTGCGAACGGCGTGCGGTGCTTTCCCCGGCTCAGCCCGCTGCGAGGCCGCACTCCTGCCTGCAGCCTGCGCGGCCCAGCGCGGCCCCGAGGCCCGGGGGGGGACGGATTTCGTCTTTTGGGATAGTCCCGGCTTCTCTTTTCGTTGCTTCTACTGGGGATGAGATGTATTCGTGGTCCGAATGTGTTGTTAATTATTTGTGGCCTTGAGTTTGAAGCACGTCGTGTACTAATTATGTAACAGCGTTTGGTGTGGAGGTTTTTCGGTTCTGGAAAGCACGGAGAGCAGCACTGGGAGCCTGTGAAACAGTCTGCTGGAATGGACTCTGAGCCAGGAGGAAAGCCCTCAGCCTTCAAGGGAAGAGAGAGCAGATATTTGAGCAGCCTTTTGTTAGGATCAGCCTTCTGAACAATTGCTTGAAATCTGTTAGCTGTTGTAGAAAATGTTGAATATGGACAAATAATTCCATATATTCTTTGCAATCCTTATATAAAGCTGACACTGACAGGTAATGCCTTGTGTGTGTGGTTAGCTTATTTCCAGTAGCCTCAGATTTCACCAAGGGAGGTTTAGCTTGGACATTAGAAGAAACCCGTTCACTGGAGGGGTTCATGAAGGTTGGAACAGGCTCTCCAGGCAGGTGGTTGAATACCCATCCCAAAGAGGCAGGGATGTGGTGCTGAGGGATATGGGTTAGCACCAGCCTTGGTACACTTAGATAATGGCTGGATTCAATGACCTTAAAGGCTTTTTCCAAGCACAACAATTCTATGCTTCTATGTCTTTAGGCTTGTTGGAGGCACTAAGGATAGGAGATTATCAGCTGAATATTTCATATGTCAGGGCATTCCTTTTGTGATATAAAATGGACTGCATTTGTCTTTTTTTACTCCCTGAGACATGCAGTTTACATGTCAGCAAGTGATAGATGTTGGTTCCATGCCTTCTACATACTCATGTCAGCCTACAGAGATGCTTGGCTCAACTGCTCTGTAGGGCAGGCACTCAAAGGCTGGCTTGGAGAGGGTTAGAAAGCACAGCCCAGCTTCTCTAAGGAGCTGAAAAGGTGCTTCATGCCTTTGGTAGTGCTGTCAGTTTCAAAAGCTTGTTGTACATTGTTGATAGCAGTTGATACACAATCTGAGCAATCTGCTGTTGCTCGGCTTGCTTACACATTACTGTGCTGTCTGAGCTCACACAGTTGGTTACTAAATGCTCTGAAGGGGTTCAGCCAGAAGTCTAAAAAAGCTTTAACAAGTTTCAGGTTGAGTATCTGCTAAGCATAGGTATATTTGAAGCATGGAGAGATGAAGAGATCTCCTACATTGGGATTCTTTTCATCTCAGTTTTTCAGAAGCAGTCAAAGCTCCTCAGATTCTTTTCCCTTACTGTTGTTTGAAAAACATTTTGTGGGGCAAAAGAGGTTGAGGGAGATTGGGGATGGATATTTTGATTTCTGCTTCAGCAGCAATCTGTGCTTTCTTACTTGTCAGACTTGCTTGTGCTTCTGTTTCCTTTCTGTGCTGCAGAGGTTGTGCTTTCTTACTTCACATGCTGGTGTTAAAAGCACATCTTACTGTCCTACAGAGTTCCTATACTGCAGTGGTGGATTTCATAGTACTTGGGAGACAAACTCATGGTTCTTTGATTATTTTTTTTTCCTACTTTTTTATTTATTCTAAGCTGCAGGAGTACGCAATAAGTTTCACACTTCATAGAATGGTTTGGGTTGGAAGGGATCTTAAAGATCATCTAGTTTCAACCCCTCTACCATGGGTAGAGACATCTTTCACTGGAGAGGGTGCTTCAAAGCCCCATCCAACCTGACCTTGAACACCTCCAGGCAGGAGGCAGCCACAGCCTCCCTGGGCAACCTGTGCCAGTCTCTCCCCACCCTCACTTGAAACAATTCCTTCCTCATCTCCACTCTCAATCTCCCCTCTTCCAGCTCAAAGCCATTGCTCCTCATCCTGTCACTACAAGCCCATGTCAAAAGTCCCTCCCTGGTTTTCTTATAGGCCCCTTCAGCTACTGGAAGGCTGCTCTAAGGTCTGCCTGGAGCCTTCTCTTCTGCAGGCTGAACAGCCCCAACTCTCAGCCTGTCCCCAGAACTGAGCTCTTGACTCAAAGGTCTGTATTTTGACAGCCCTTACTCTGAGGAGCTTGGTTTCCTCAGTTGCTTATCACACCAGTGAGCAGCACATGGCTTTCAGAACAGCCTGTGATTAACTTGTTCACCTGACAACATTAGAAACTAGAGTGAGACTGCTGGAATAATCCCTTGATCCATGATGGGGGCACAGAGCTGTGTCACGTGAGAGACTCAGGTTTCTGGAGTGCCAGATCTGGGTGTAGGTTAGTGGCTCCTTAACTCTTCCAGCTTGTGTGTTGATCCCCTTCCCAAGCCATATTTCTGCAACTGAGTGTGTTGCTACTCATGTGAGAGTTCTGTCCTTGTTTGGAGCTCTTCATCCTCCTACCTACTCCTCATCAATATGCTTGGGCTGTTATTTTTCCTTCCTTTGCAGTAGCAACAATTTCTGCTATGGACTCAAACTTATCTGAAGAATATTGTAGAAACTTCTTTAGGGGAATCTGTTGCTCCTGTGAAAAGTGTTTTTGGGTCTTCTGGGGTTTTAATATCACTTTTATCAGGAAGCTCCCAGTGATGTCAGGCCTGCCTGCATAACTTCATCTGCCTTCCTCTGCCAAATATTGGAATGAAATAGGAGGTATAATCTGCAAACAAGGCTTTCTGGTTTCAAATGTAATTAATATTGTAGTGTCTGGGCAGAGCTTTCCTGATAACCTTTTGTAGTTTTGTACTTTCTTTCAGTGTTTTTTTTCAAGTGTTGCTCTGCCATGGCATTGGGAGAAGATGTGACTATGCACTGCTACAGTCCCAGGAGTTTTCTTGGTGTTTGCCTGGTGAGGAAGATCATAGAATCATAGAATTGTCAGGGTTGGAAGGGACCTCAAGGATCAGCCAGTTCCAACCCCCCTGCCATGGCCAAGGACACCTCACACTAGATCAGGTTGCTCAGAGCCACATCCAGCCTGACCTTAAAAACCTCCAGGGATGAGGCTTCTACCACCTCCCTGGATTCTTCCCTGACAGTTTCTTCCTCTTCCTGCTTTCCCCTTCTCTTGTGCTTTGTAAGCTCTCAAGCAGCTACATGTAGACCACAATTAAAGGCTTCTTGTGGAGTAGTTTTCTCCCTGGGTTGACCACCAACATCAGCAGTGTTGGCAAAAGCAGGACTGTGATACTCCCCACTTTGGTTTGGGTGGCTTACTGCAGCCCACCAGGGTTCCCTCCTCTGGGCTGCCCTTGCAGTAGGAGGAGGAATGTTTGGAGAAGACCAGGGAGATTCCAGAGGAGGACAAGAGAGCTTTAGCAGTAGTGCTGGCTTAACACACGTGGGGAGTGGAGTGTGAGGGAAGCAATGTTGCTGATGGTGTGGTCAGAGCAGCTAAGGATGCTGTTTGAGATGAGTGCAATAAAGATAGTGCTGGTACAGTGCTCACAGTAAATCCTAAAATATGGGTCAGGGTGCTTGTGCCAACAGTGTGTAAGCAGCACTTTGACAGATAAGGCTTTCCAGCTGTTAGTCTTCCTTGGAAAATGATAATGGAAGCTTAAATTACCCAGAACTTTCCAAGGGAAGAAGGATCTCCCCCTAACTGCTATGTGGGCAAGTGGTTGGTTTGTGTTTCTTGTTTGTTTGTTTCTTTAACTCCAGCCATTCTTAAAATGGCTTAGCACCTCTAGTAAAACATGGAAATGGTGGCATGAGCTTCAACTTTCTTCCAATGGGGAAAAAAACCCCAAAACACAGCAACCCAGACCCTTACCTGTGCAGTATAAAACTCCCACCTCCATTGCTAACCATTACTTTTGACACAGGCTCACAGGATGTTAGGGGTTGGAAGGGACCTCCAGAGATCATCAAGTCCAACCCCCCTGAAGAGCAGGACCAGAGAATCCAGCATAGGAACACATCCAGATGGGTCTTGACAGTCTGCAGAGAAGGAGCTGCTGCTTTGTGCATCTTGCCAGTTGCTCTGTTGTGCTGCACACAGCTGGGTGGTGTCACAGGGGGACCCTTGAGAGCAGAGCATGGGAAGGGTGTGGGATGTGTTGGTTGAGTGAACCATGGCTGCCTTAGGAACTATTATTATGAATTTTGTGCCTATAGGCAGTTAAACTTGTGGTGAAGACCACCTGATACTTTCTCAGTAGTGCTTGCAACCAATGAGAAAAGGCTGGATGCTTAAACTAGTGATGGATTCAGCCCTTGATAAGGAGTAAGGTTGGAGTTCTTTCCTTGCTATAGTTTGGCCTTGGTGTTGTATTTGGTAAATCTAGAGCCGTGCTCTCTGGGAAGTACATAAGCTGCCTCCATATATTGTCTTCTGTATGGGAAAGAGATGGAAATTATTTTGTCTGTGTTCCACAGGCACATTTTGTTACTGTGTTGAAGTGATTTGCTTTCTCTCTGCTGTTATATATGCCAGCATGGTCAGTTTGCAGTCCTAGGTTTGATTAATTGATTAATTTTTCCACTTACCTTTGTTAATTGTAGCTTTCTTAGGGATTAATCTTTTTTGGTTTTGTGTCATGTCTTCTTTTTTTTTTAAGGCAAGCTCTAGCTCAGTAAGCTTAAACAAAAGACTCTCTGTTGAAAAACTGCAGTGCTGAGTGGTTTTGTAATTCTTTGCTCCACAACAAAACAAACCTTTCCATTTTAGAGACGAAAAGCAGAGTGTCAGAAGGAAAATGGGGAATGCAGACAATGCATGGCCCTGTATTCCCCATCACTGAACTGGTAGCAAAAGGGCAGTGACAGAACAGGTGTAGCACAGCAAGAGCACCTGTGTGCAGTTGTGGGCTTTGATTTGATAACATGCCAGCAGCATGGAATGAAATCTTGGGTATCCACTTATCACAGAGCTGTCAGGGTTGGAAGGGAGCTCAAGGCTCAGCCAGTCCCAACCCCCTGCCATGGCAGGGACACCTCACACCACAGCAGGTTGCTCACAGCCACATCCAGCCTGGCTGCAAAAACCTCCAGGGATGAGGCTTCCACCACCTCCCTGGGCAACCTCTGCCAGGCTCTCACCACCCTCCTGGGGAAGAACTTCTTCCTAACATCCAATCTGAATCTCCCTACTTCCAGTTTTGCTCCATTCCCCCCACTCCTATCACTCCCTCACACCCTCAGAAGTGCCTCCCCAGCTTTCTTGGAGCTTCCTTCAGATCCTGGAAGGCCACCAGAAGGTCTTCTGGGAGCCTTCTCCTCTCCAGCCTGCACAACCCCAACTCTGTGTCTGTCTCCACAGGAGATGTGCTTCTGTGAAGGGGTTCCTAGCAAACCAGAGCACTCACACTCAGTGTTGAGACTCTCTAACTAACTGCATTTGTTATCTTCTTGTGCCTTTGATCTTTGTGAATTGCAGCTGCCTGGGATAGTTGATGTGTGCTTGGCACAAAGGGATGGGAGAACACAGCAGACAAGGAAACCTGAATCCTAGTCTGGGACATCTGCAACTAGAGCAGGTTGCTCTGACCCCCAGCCAACCTGACCTGCAATGGTTCCAGGGATGGGGCATCTCCCACCTCTCTGGACTACCTGAGTCAGGGTCTCACCACCCCCAGTGTCAAGTTCCTTCTCTCCAGTCTGAATCTCCCTCTTTGTTTCAAACCACCATCCCTTGTCCTGTCACAATAGGCCCTGCTCAAAAATCTGTCCCCAGCTTTCTCTGAGTTTTGAAAGGCCCCCAGAAAGTCTCTCTGGAGTCCTCTCCAGGCTTAACAACCCCAACATCCCTAGCTTGTCCCCCCAACAGGTGTGCTTCAGCCCTAGGATCAGGTTTTGTGACTAATCCAGGCTATTTTGCCCATCACCCTGGTGGGACCCTAACCAGTTGCAACATTTCTCACACATCTCAAACAGGAGCTGCAGGTAGGCAAGAAGAAAACCACCAACAAAAATCTGGGAAGAAATGTGGTGGAAGAAAAAAAGAAACCAACTCAGCTAGCATGTTCACAGAATGAACCAGGTTGGAAGAGACCTTTGAGATCATCCAGTCCAACCTATCACCCAACACCATCTAATCAACTAAGCCATGGACTGAGTGCCTCATCCAGGCTGGTTTTGAACACCTCCAGGGATGATGACTCCACCACCTCCCTGGGCAGCACATCCCAAGGGCAATCTCTGTCTGTGAAGAATTTCTTCCTCACCTCCAGCCCAAACCTCCCCTGGCACAACTTGAGACTATGTCCCCTCCTTCTGTCACTGCTTGCCTGGGAGCAGAGCCCAACCCCCACCTGACTACAACCTCCTTTCAGGCAGTTGTAGAGGGCAGTGAAGCCTCCCCTGAGCCTGCTCTTCTCCAGGCTAAACACCCCCAGGTCTTTGGTCATAGAATGACCCCCTAGAAGTATTTCTTTCTCTGAGATGTACTTTGTTTCCTTTGAAATGAAGGTAGGCAAACAAGTAACTTCTGCTTTAACAGTACCTTGTGTCTGCTCCCTACAGGTCTTGTGTTCTGTGCCACCTGCTCTAGCAAGCTGCCAGGAATCTGTGGGAACTGAGCCTTGTGTCTTTATGTAATCAGTGCTTTTATTGAAGTGGGTTTCTGCTGTTTGTTCATGTCTGGGATGTTAACTGAAGACTTTTTTTTCCCCCCCTTACTAAGAACTGTTACGGTGCCAGAGCTGTGAGCTGGCCACAGCACAGGGACCAATGAGGCTGTAGTCAACTTAGCATCTGCAATGATAGCAACCAAGGTTGTTGCTTCTGTTTCCTGTGAAGAAAAACAAAATTATCAGTTGGATATGAGCTGTGGATTCTCACCCAGAAGAGAAGTAGAAGAGATGGAAGAAGGAGGCTACTTGTGAACTTTTACCATTGCTACTGGAGCAACTGGCAAAAGTAATGCATCCAAAGCAGCACTGCCAGCAGATCCAGAGAGGTGATTCTGCCACTTCTCTCTTCTCCAGGCTGCACACCCCCAGCTCCCTCAGCCTGTTCCCATAGCAGAGCTGCACCAACCCCCTGAGCATTTTCATAGCCTCCTCTGGACCATCTCCATCAGGTCCAGGTCCTTCCTATATTGAGGGCTCCAGACCTGCACACAGTACTCCAGGTGAGGTCTGAGCAGAACCAAGTGGCAGAATCACCTCTCTGGATCTGCTGGCAATGCTGCTTTCGATGCAGTCCAGGATGTGATTTGCCTTCTGGGCTGCAAGCTCACACTTGTCTGCTCCTGTCCAGCTTCTCATCCATCAGCACCCCCAAGTCCTTTTCCTCAGGGCTGCTTTCTATCACCTCCTCCCCAGTCTGTATTGGTAGTGAGGATTGTTCCAGCCCAGGTGCAGAACCCTGCACTTGCTCCTGTTGAACCTCATGAGGTTCCCTTGTTCCCACCTCTCGAGCTTGTCCAGGTCCCCCTGGATGCCATCCTGTCCCTCTGGTGTATCAACAGCACCACTCAGCTTGGTGTCATCTCCACACTTGCTGATGGTGCCTGGATCCCACTGTCTATAGCACTGATAAAAATATTGAACAGCACAGGTCCCAGTATGGACCCCTGAGGGACACCACTGTCACTGCTCTCCACCTGGACTGTAAGTCCTTGAGCACATTGAGCTTTTTTTCTGACCAATCACCACAGTAGAACTGTTTGAGCTCTATTTGGCTCAAAAGTGAAGCCAACATATTTCTAGGGTGTTTCAAAAACATTAACACCTTTCACTGCTGCCCAACTCTTGACAGCACTGCAGTGTGTGGTCTTTGATTTCTATCTGCTTTCCACCTTTGTGTTCTTCTGACTTTGAAAAGAATCATGAATGCATCACATGCTGAAGGACTTCAGCTTTCAGGACAGAATGCTGTTCTGTGCCATCTGAGTGTGTCTTGGGAAATTAAACCCTCCCCACTGATTTCAGTGTTGCAAGGGGTGAGTGATGTGGTTAGAGGGAACTTCATGTGCTGCACCTTCTGCCTGGGCAGCACTGCTGGGCTGTAGGTGTAAGGCACCACATAACCTTTGTGCTGCTCAACTTGCAAAGCCTCAACAGAACTCCCAGGTGCCAGTTCTGTCCTGCTGAACCTTTGCTCATAGATGCAGTGCTGAAATGCACTCTTGTTGCATGGCTGGCAGCAAGCCCACTCTTGCAAGGTGCCCAATATGATAACAGCAGTTACAAGTCTGTGAGGGGCTCAGTATCAAGCCTCTGATGGTGGTGTTTGTGCTGCTTGTTTTTAAGAGCATTCCTGGGGTGGCATCTCCTCTGCTCTGAATTCATTCAACAGGTGTCTGCAATTTGGATAGCCAAATATTTCTTTCAGGCTGTATTTCAAAGACCAAAACCTGTGTTTCTTGGGCCTGGTGTTAGGTACCTTTCACATTTGTTAAGTTTGGGGTTTTTTTCAGTTAATCCTATAATGGTTTAGGTTGGAAGGGACCTCCAAAGCTCATCCAGTCCAAACCCCCCTGCAGTCAGCAGGGACATCCTCCATTAGAGCAGGTTGCTCTGAGCTTTGTCCAGCCTGACCATGAATATCTCCAGGGATGGGGCCTCAAACACCTCCCTGGGCAACCTGTTGCAGTGTTTCAGCACCCTCATGGTGCAGAATTTGTTCCTAACATCCAATCTAAGTCTGCTCTAACCCCAATTTCAAACCATTGCCCCTCATCCTATCACTGCAGGATAGGAACAGTCCCTCTCCCCTATATTCTCTCCAAGCTCTCATTTTAACTTCAGATTCTTAGTGCTTTAATTTTGGCTTCCTGAACACAGCAGAGAACAAAACAGTTTGAAGTTATTTTAGGAGTTTTGTTTGGTCTCACCACAAACCTTGCACAGAACATAAGGTTAGAAATGCTTCCTTAAATGTGTAAAGGCATCTACAATCCCAAATATTGGGCTGTTCATGGCAGTGAACACTACCAGGATGTTTCATGCTCATAAGCACACCTGTGCAGTTTTGCTTGGCAGCTTTTGTGCTATTTGCTGTTGTAAAAATGACTAAAGGGTGAAAGGAAATATTCCAATTTTTTTTTTTGTTTGTTTGTTTCTATTTCATTTTTAGTCTGCATGAAACTCTGCTTGGCAGTAGAACATTGTGCAGGAATAATAAACTGCAGCAGTACAGGTTAGGAGGCAATCTGCTAGAGAACAGCCCTGTGGAGAAGGACCTGGAGAAGGACCACAAGTTCTGTATGGGACAGTAATGTGCCCCTGTGGCCAAGAGAGCCCATGGGATCCTGGGGTGCATTAAGAGGTGTGTCCAGCAGATCCAGGGAGGTTCTCCTCCTCCTCCTCTACTCTGTCCTGGTGAGACCTCACCTGGAATATTGCATCCAGTGCTGGGCTCCCCAGTTCGGGAGGGACAGGGATCTGCTGGAGAGAGGCCAAGTGAGGGCTGTGAGGATGTGGAGCACTGCCCTGTGAGGAGAAACTGAGAGCCCTGGGGCTGGTTAGTCTGGAGAGGAGAAGGCTGAGAGGGGATTTAATAAATGTTTATAAATATCTGAGGGCTGGGGGTCAAGAGGGAGGGAACAGGCTCTGCTCAGGTGCACCTTGTGGTAGGACAAGGGGTAATGGATGGAAACTGCAGCACAGGAGGTTCCAGCTCAGCAGGAGGAGGAACTTCTTCACTGGGAGGCTCACAGAGCCCTGGAGCAGGCTGCCCAGGGAGGTTGTGGAGTCTCCTTCTTTGGAGACTTTCAATACCCATCTGGATGCATTCCTGTGTGACCTGTGCTGGATTCTATGGCCCTGCTCTGGCAGGGGGGTTGGACTCAAAGACTTCTCTAGAGGTCCCTCCCAACCCCTAACATCCTGTGAGCCTGTGTTTCCAGTTACAGAAAGCAAACCAAACTGCTTTGAAGTGCCCTGCTGCAGTGAATGTTGTTTCCAGCTCTTTCCTGGAAAGCTGCTGTGACTTAAGGTGTGTGCTGAACGAGACTTGAACCTTACCCTGACAAAGTGACCTGAAACACCCTTTGTGAAAGGGGAAGGAGGATACACAGATGTGGGTGGAATCTTTCTGAGGTCATCAGAATGCATTTGTTGGTAATCAGAATGTAAACAGCTATCCTAATCACTTCTGTTTCTGCCCTTCTTTAGCCTGGACATGCTAGTCATTGGGAAAACAACAAAAATCCATCCTGGGCTAGTGGAAGGTGTCCCTGCCACTTGGAAGTTTCCTTCCAACCCAAACCCTTCTGTGCTTCTATGAATCTTCTTTCACTTGTGCAGAACACTGCGCTGTTGGGGCTGCAGGCAGCATCTGCTTAGTGATAATGCCTCAGCTCTTCAGTGCACTCTGGAGTTTGCTTAGCACCAGTGAGGATTAGACCCTGAAAGGGGTACTAAGTAATTGTTGAGAAGCAGATTTATCCCGGATCCTTGTCCATCTTCACAGCAATGTGGAAGTTTTAGGTTTTTGTCTTGCTGTGAGGCACAAATAGCAAGCACTGAGGGTGTTGCCTGATGACTAGGACATAGATATGCAAATCTGAAGTGTAGACATGGCTTGAAATGCAGGCTAGTGCTGGTAAAATTGTATGGGTTTGCTCCCTGGACATTTAACTAGCATGTGAGAGCTGGGTAACAGCTGTGAGCCATGCTTGGAAAGTAATTTGACCTTTAAGTGGTTTAGTTTTCTAGATACTAATGGTTCTGGGTGAGTGCTTGGAGCTCTGCTGGATGTGTTTTCAGTAATACTGCTCAATACCTCCCAATAGCTAGAATGTTCTGCCTTCCTGAGCTTCTCTTGTAATTAATGGTACATTTGGGCAATGTAATACTTTTCTTGTGGTGAAGAAGGAGTTGTCCAGTCTGGAGTTAGATATCTGAGTGGCTTCAAGCTCTGATTTTCTAGCAAGCAATGCCCTTGTGTGCTGTAATTCTACCATTTGCAATCTGTATGACCTGCTGCTTCCAACAAAAAGCTTTGGTGTGGTGCTTTTCTTGGTTGTATGACATCCTGAGACCATCAAAAACTTCTTTTGGCACTTTTCCTATTTTTCTGTAGCTTCTGTTTTGCCTGGGTGGCTGTCTCTGATGAGGATTCTTAGTTATGCTCTGTCTGTGGTCTTCACAGAATCACAGGCATCTTGCAAGGTCATCCAGTCCACCCCCCCTGCCAGAGCAGGGTCACCCAGGCACCCAGGGCAGGTCACACAAACACATCCAGCTGGGTTTTGAAGGTCTCTGAAGAAGGAGACTCCACAACCTCTCTGGCAGCCTGCTCCAGGGCTCTGTCACCCTCACAGGGACAAACTTTTCCCTTCTGTTCCCCTGGCACCTCCCCTGCTCCAGCTTGCCCCCAGTGCCCCTTGTGCTGTCCTTGGCCATCCCTGAGCAGAGCCTGGCTCCAGCCCTGCACAGCTTTATCCCCAGCAATGAGGGCAGCCCTCAGGCTGCTCTGCTCCCAGCTCCAAGCCCTCAGCCTGGCCTCACAGGAGATGTTCCACTGCCTGCAGCAGCTCTGTGCCTCTGGGATGGACTCTCTCAAGCAGTTCCCTAAGGTCCTTTTGGAACTGGTGGGCCCAGAGCTGGACATAATATTCCAGATGTGGCCTCAGCAGGGCAGAGTAGAAGGGCAGGAGGACCTGTCATTGGTCGCAAAAATGCTTTTGTCCTTGGTGTGTGCAAATCTAAATCCTGTGGTGGCACGCTGGGACTCCTTGTATGTGAGAATGAATTCTGCTGTGAAGCAAACAGCTACAGGTCACAGGATAGCTGAGTCCTAAAGTATCTGTAACACCTGATGTGGTTGTGTGTGTGCAAGGCTTCTGTAAGCCTGGGGTAGGAAGATTTTGTGGTGAAGGCAGTGTATTCCTTGTCAATATGTTGCTAAAAGGTCTCTGCTTTGAAGACAACAGGACAGGAATTTTGAAATCCTAGGGAAATAATAATGTTTTTATTTTAAGACATGTTTGCAAAGAGCATCCTGTGTTTGTTCCTCTGTGGTTTGGGGCTTGTGCTTTAACTGTCCTTGTCAGTCTCTTGTGCTGGCATGTCAGGGATAGCAGCATGGAGAGTGCAGTAACTGCTCCACACTTGAGTAACTGCAAGATGCTGCTTGCTCTTTTTTTAACTCCATCCCAAGAGCTGGAAGATTAGGAAAGAGAATGGGAGCACTGCAGTGTTCCCCTGAATCATGCTTGGATCTCTATTTTGTGACTCCTTCCAGCTACTCAAGACCTGGTAACCTTGAACTGCTTCATCTTTCAAGTACTAAGACCAAAAAATTGGGGAGTTCTTTTTTTTTATTCCTAGCTCAGCAGCCTTCTGGAGTCCCCCCCCCCCCAGGGCCCTTGGAGTGTGTGTGTGTGTGTGTGTGTGTGTGTGTGTGTGTGTGTGTGTGTGTGTGTGTGTGTCCCAGGGCCCTTGGAGTGTGTGTGTGTGTCCCCCCCCCAGGGCCCTTGGAGTGTGTGTGTGTGTGTGTGTGTGTGTGTGTGTGTGTGTGTGTGTGTGTGTGTGTCCCCAGGGCCCTTGGAGTGTGTGTGTGTGTGTGTGTCCCCCCTCCCAGGGCCCTTGGAGTGTGTGTGTGTGTGTGTCCCCTCCCAGGGCCCTTGGAGTGTGTGTGTGTGTGTGTGTGTCCCCCCTCCCAGGGCCCTTGGAGTGTGTGTGTGTGTGTGTGTGTGTGTGTGTGTGTGTGTGTGTGTCCCCAGGGCCCTTGGAGTGTGTGTGTGTGTGTGTGTGTCCCCCCTCCCCCCAGGGCCCTTGGAGTGTGTGTGTGTGTGTCCCCCCTCCCCCCAGGGCCCTTGGAGTGTGTGTGTGTGTGTCCCCCCCCTCCCAGGGCCCTTGGAGTGTGTGTGTGTGTGTGTCCCCCCCTCCCAGGGCCCTTGGAGTGTGTGTGTGTCCCCCCTCCCCCGAGCCTTGGTGTGTGTGTGTGTCCCCCCCCTCCCCAGAGCCCTTGGAGTGTGTGTGTGTGTGTGTGTGTGTGTGTCCCCCCCCCAGGGCCCTTGGAGTGTGTGTGTGTGTGTGTGTCCCCCCCCTCCCCCCAGGGCCCTTGGAGTGTGTGTGTGTGTCCCCCCCCTCCCCCCAGAGCCCTTGGAGTGTGTGTGTGTGTCCCCCCCTCCCCCCAGGGCCCTTGGAGTGTGTGTGTGTGTGTGTCCCCCCCAGGCCCTTGGAGTGTGTGTGTGTGTCCCCCCCCCCCCCAGAGCCCTTGGAGTGTGTGTGTGTGTGTCGTGTCCCCCCCCCCAGAGCCCTTGGAGTGTGTGTGTGTGTGTGTCCCCCCCCCCCCCACAGCCCTTGGAGTGTGTGTGTGTGTCCCCCCCCCTCCCCCCAGAGCCCTTGGAGTGTGTGTGTGTGTCCCCCCCTCCCCCCAGGGCCCTTGGAGTGTGTGTGTGTGTGTGTGTGTGTCCCCCCCCCAGAGCCCTTGGAGTGTGTGGTGTGTGTGTGTGTGTGTGTGTGTCCCCCCCCCAGAGCCCTTGGAGTGTGTGTGTGTGTGTGTGTGTGTCCCCCTCCCAGGGCCCTTGGAGTGTGTGTGTGTGTGTGTGTCCCCCCCCCTCCCCCCAGAGCCCTTGGAGTGTGTGTGTGTGTCCCCCCCCCTCCCCCCAGAGCCCTTGGAGTGTGTGTGTGTGTCCCCCCCTCCCCCCAGGGCCCTTGGAGTGTGTGTGTGTGTGTGTGTCCCCCCCAGAGCCCTTGGAGTGTGTGTGTGTCCCCCCCCCCCCAGAGCCCTTGGAGTGTGTGTGTGTGTGTCGTGTCCCCCCCCAGAGCCCTTGGAGTGTGTGTGTGTGTGTGTGTCCCCCCCCCCCCAGAGCCCTTGGAGTGTGTGTGTGTGTCCCCCCCCCTCCCCCAGAGCCCTTGGAGTGTGTGTGTGTGTGTCCCCCCTCCCCCAGGGCCCTTGGAGTGTGTGTGTGTGTGTGTGTGTGTCCCCCCCCCAGAGCCCTTGGAGTGTGTGTGTGTGTGTCCCCCCCCCCCCCCAGAGCCCTTGGAGTGTGTGTGTGTGTGTGTGTCCCCCCAGGGCCCTTGGAGTGTGTGTGTGTGTGTCCCCCCCCCCCCAGAGCCCTTGGAGTGTGTGTGTCGTGTCCCCCCCCCAGAGCCCTTGGAGTGTGTGTGTGTGTGTCCCCCCCCCCCCCAGAGCCCTTGGAGTGTGTGTGTGTGTGTGTGTCCCCCTCCAGGGCCCTTGGAGTGTGTGTGTGTGTGTGTCCCCCCCCCCCCAGAGCCCTTGGAGAGTGTGTGTGTGTGTGTGTGTGTGTGTGTGTGTGTGTGTGTGTCCCCCAGGGCCCTTGGAGTGTGTGTGTGTGTGTGCCCCCCCCCCCAGAGCCCTTGGAGAGTGTGTGTGTGTGTGTGTCCCCCAGGGCCCTTGGAGTGTGTGTGTGTGTGTGTCCCCCCCCCCAGAGCCCTTGGAGAGTGTGTGTGTGTGTGTGTGTGTGTCCCAGGGCCCTTGGAGTGTGTGTGTGTGTGTGTGTGTGTCCCCCCCCCCCAGAGCCCTTGGAGAGTGTGTGTGTGTGTGTGTGTGTGTGTGTGTGTGTCCCCAGAGCCCTTGGAGTGTGTGTGTGTGTGTGTGTGTGTCCCCCAGGGCCCTTGGAGTGTGTGTGTGTGTGTCCCCCCCCCCCAGAGCCCTTGGAGAGTGTGTGTGTGTGTGTGTGTGTGTGTGTGTGTCCCCAGGGCCCTTGGAGTGTGTGTGTGTGTGTCCCCCCCCCCCCAGAGCCCTTGGAGAGTGTGTGTGTGTGTGTGTGTGTGTGTGTGTCCCCCAGAGCCCTTGGAGTGTGTGTGTGTGTGTGTGTGTGTCCCCAGAGCCCTTGGAGTGTGTGTGTGTGTGTGTGTGTGTGTGTGTCCCCCAGGGCCCTTGGAGTGTGTGTGTGTGTGTGTCCCCCCCCCAGAGCCCTTGGAGTGTGTGTGTGTGTGTGTGTGTGTGTTACCCCCCCAGGGCCCTTGGAGTGTGTGTGTGTGTCCCCGTGTGTGTGTGTGTGTGTGTGTGTGTCCCCCCCAGGGCCCTTGGAGTTCCCCCCCATGCCAGATGCATGTGGCTGGCAGCATCTCCTGCTTCTCAGCTCAAGGATCCATTCCTTACTTCCCCTGTTCTCTCCTGCTGATGCCTTTGTGCTGAAGAATGGATTTAGGAATGGGATGAATGTTTTCAAACCTTCACTACTTAGAGGAACTTGCTGGGTTTCTTAATGTAACTTCATAGGAACGTTGTGGGAGTTTGGAGTTCAAATCCTCAGACCTGAGCCACAGCCTGCTGGCAGCCCCCTGCCCTGCTTTTGGTCGGGAGGATGGATGAGGGGGGTTCACGTGTTTGTCTCAGCCTACACAGATCACACCAGTGGGAAGCAGCTCCAAAGACAAAGGCCTAGTGGACAATAAGTTCTCCATGGGACAGCAATGTGCCCTTGTGGCCAGGAAGGCAGATGGGATCCTGGGGTGCATGAAGAAGAGTGTGGCCAGCAGGTCCAGGGAGGTTCTCCTTCCCCTCTAGTCTGCCCTGGTGAGACTGTATCTGGAGTGTTGTGTCCAGTGCTGGGCTTCCCAGTTCAAGGGGGCAGGGATATACTGGAGTGAGTAGAACTGGTAAGGGGACTGCTGATGGTCCCAAAGGGTGATGAATGCCTTGGTCCACTGCTTTGTTGTGACCACCTCACTCATGTGCAGCACCATGCCAGGCCATCCTTGAAGCTGCTCTCAGCAGATGTGTTTCTGAGCAATCTGAACTTCTGGGCAGTATTCCTATAGTTTGTAGCCTTGCTGAGGATTCTGTGACATCCTCCTGCAAGTGCTGTGGTTTCAGACTGGATGATGGCTGTGCTTGGTGAGATGAGGACATTTCTGGAGATGTCCTAAGATGCAGCTGCTCACTGTAAAGTGCAGGCACTGTCACCTCTTGCATCCTGTTTGCTAATTTGCAGCTCAGTGTGCTTGGTTCTCTTGTTTCTTTTGATTTGCCTGGGCAGTGTGTCTGCTTTGCATGTTCCACCAGCACAGGCATTGATACACTTGACCTCAGCTTGATAACAGTGTTGGTTTCTTCAGGGTTCTACACTCCCATGTCTTACTAGTGACAGAGAAGGGAAAGCCAGATCACACTTCACAAGTACCTGCCAGGCACTGGTTTGTGGTTTTGCCAATGGAGATGACATTCCTTAGCAGAGGTGACAGAAAGCATTGGTTTGGAAAGGACCCTCAAAGGTCATCTTGTCCAACCCCCCTGCAGGCAGCAGGGACATCCCCAACTAGGTCAGGCTGCCCAGGGCCACATCAAGTCTGATCTTGAATGTCTCCAGTGATGGGGCACCCACCACTTCCCTGGCCAACCTGTTCCAGTATTTTGCCACTCTTGTGGCCTGTCCCCATAGCAGAGGTGCTCCAGCACTCTGATCATCTTTGCAGCCCTTTTCTGGACCCTCTCCAGCAGGTTCATGTATCTCTTGTACTGCAGGTGAGGTCTCCCCAGAGCAGAGCAGAGGGGCAGGATCCTCTCTCTCCAGCTCTGGCCACACTGCTTTGGATGCAGCCCAGGCTGCCCTTGGCCTTCTGTGCTGCCAGTGCCCATTGCTGGCTCCTGTCCAGCTTCTCCCCCACCCAGCACCCCCAAGTCCTTCTCTGCAGGGATGCTCTCAATCTCAGCACACCCCAGTCTGGATTGATATCAACGATTTGCATGATCTAGGTGCAGGACCTTGTCTGCTTGCTTATAACTCCCCTCAGGGACATTCTTTGTCTGTAGATACCCTTTGAGAGTGCCAAGCACAGAGATTTGTGCTGGGGGTGAGATGATCCCAGGTGCTTCACTCAGGCTGAGCTTTTTTCCCCTGTGCTTCTGCCAACAACACTCAGCGTGTTCCAGGGTTGTTCCAAGACAGCAGACAAGGTTTTGTCCCTCTTTTGGTATGCATTAGGCTGCCTGGGGGTCCTGAGCCCTGCTGGGGCAGGCTGCCTGGGGGTCCTGAGCTCTGCTGGCGCAGGCTTTTTTCTAAACAAAAGCTTCTTGATGTGAATTTCATCCTTGGAACTTTTAATTTGCTTTTAGGGTCATAGGTTAAAATGATCTATTTTATAATCTGTCTGAGGGGGTTTTGTGGAGTTTCTTGGTCTCATAGTTTGCTTGTTGACTTCCTTGCTTCAGATTGGTGGGTTTTTTTTCCTTCAACCTTTGAGCTAAATCAGTGTAAACACTTAGTGGTGCAAATTCTGGGGGGTTGTAGGTACAGCTTTTGCATTACCAAATGATTCAAAGCATTGTTGTTGAAGTAAAGGGGAGATTGACACTGGAGATGAGGAAGGAGTTCTTTACAGTGAGGATGAGGAGACCCTGGAACAGGTTGCCCAGGGATGTTATGGATGCCCCCTCCCTGGAGGTGTTCAAGGCCAGGCTGGATGAGGCCTTGGCAATCCTGGTCTAGTGGAAGGTGTCCCTGACCATCTAATTGGAACTAAATAATCTTCAAGGGACTTCCAACCCCAACCATTCTGTGATTCTATGACTGTATGCAAAGTGAATGAAACCTTCAAGTCTTTTTAGCTATTATTTAACTATTTAAGTGGGGGTGTGTGTGTGTTTAAGTTAATATTCTAATAATATAATGTATCTACCCTGTCTTGAAGAACTCAAAGCTGTTAGAATCATAAAAGAGTTTGGCACTCTCTTACTGTTGGAAATCATTTCAGTAGAGGAGCTGGCAGAATGGAAACTGTTGGGTATGAAAGCATTAGGGAAAAAAACAAACTGCTGAACTGTTGAATGGTTTCACAGCAAGAAGGACCTTGAGGAGCTGGAGCAGGTCCAGAGAAGGGCAAGAAAGGTGGGGAAGGGTGTGGAGAAGAGGGCTGGGGAGGAGCAGCTGAGGGAGCTGGGGGTGTTTGGTGTGGAGAAGAGGAGGCTGAGCTCAGGGAGACCTCATTGCTCTCTGCAGCTCCCTGAGAGGAGGTTGGAGCCAAATGGGGATTCTCTTCACCTTAGTAATAACTGACAGGACAAAAAGAAACAGCCTCAAGTTGAACCAGGGGAGGCTTAGGTTGGACATCAGGAAAAACTTCTTCACTTTTCAAACCCTGGCAGAGGCTGCCCAGGGAAATGGTGGAGTCACCATCCCTAGAGGCATTTAAAAGATGCAGAGATGTGGTGCTGAGGGGCACAGTTCAGCACCAGCCTTGGTAGTCTTGGGTTAATGTTTTGACTCCATCTTAAAGGTCTTTCCCAGCTTGAACAATTCTGTGTTTCTATGATTTTGTTAAATTCTATGAATTTGTTAAATCTGCTGGGGTGTGGAAGCCACCTTTGAGGATAGCAGCTGGGATGAGACTTTGATTGTTGCCTTCCTTGTGTCTATTTCAGTCACATCCAACAAGCCAGGAAGGAACAGAGTGGTTTGTGTTGTGGTTCTGTTCTTGCAGTTGTTGATGGGACTGGCCTGAGTTGTTAGTGACAGCTGCCTGTAGAACGGTGAGACCTAATGTCTGCAGAGTCTGGCAGTGTGATGGCCAGAGGATGCTCAGCCCCTAACCATGCCTCATGTTTCTTATGTCTTGTCACTTGCTGGGCTCAAGGCTTGATGTGATCATGGAGTCACAGAACTGTTTTGGTTGGAGAAGACCTTTAAGATCACTGAATCCAACCATTAGTGTGTTTCTTTTCCTTCTGCATTCTGACCTGCAGGTGATATGTTTAAAGGCAGAACAATATTTAATCCCTGACTCTGCATTTAAATAGAAACCAACCAGCTATAGGTATTTAATAACCATTTACTGCTGTGACAAGGCCAGATGGTAAGAATGAAGAAGATAAGGAACTGTTGAGCTATGGAACTATTTCAATATCTGGACATACTTTGCATAGAATCATAGAATTGTCAGGGCTGGAAGGGAGCTCAAGGCTCAGCCAGTCCCAACCCCCTGCCATGGCAGGGACACCTCACACCACAGCAGGTTGCTCACAGCCACATCCAGCCTGGCTGCAAAAACCTCCAGGGATGAGGCTTCCACCACCTCCCTGGGCAACCTCTGCCAGGCTCTCACCACCCTCCTGGGGAAGAATTTCTTCTTAAGATCCAATCTGAATCTTCCCATTTTTAGTTTTGTTCCATTCCCCCCAGTCCTATCGTTACCTGACACCCTCAAAAGTCCCTCCCCAGCATGATTTGGGGACTTGAGCATGTCCCCTATGAAGAGACACTGAGAGCCCTGGGGGCTGTTCAGTCTTGAGAAGAGAGAAGGCTGAGAGGGGATCTGATCAATGTCTATCAATATCTGAGGGGTTGGTGTCAAGTGGAGGAGGCCAATCTCTTTTGGGTGGTTCCCAGTGATAAGCCAAGGAACGATGGATACAAACTTGACCATAGCAGATTTCAGCTCAAGATGAGGAGAAACTTCTTTACAGTGAGGGTGACAGAGCACTGGAGCAGGCTGCCCAGGGGGGTTGTGGAGTCTCCTTCTCTGGAGCCTTTCCAACCCCACCTGGATGCATTCCTGTGCAGACTCCCCTGGGTGATCCTGCTCTGGCAGGGGGATTGGACTGGCTGATCTCTTGAGGTCCCTTCCAACCTCTAATGTAGTGTGAGACTGTGAATCTACTCCTGGGATGTAACAAGAGCCAGGTACCAATTTCCAGGTTAATGTTCTTGACATTTGAGCATTTTGGATAATTGCCCCCTCAAAGAAACAGAAAATTCAAGCAGTAGTAAGGCTCTGATGGAAAATAGGCAAAGGAATGGAACTTAGTGATAAATAAATGTGCCCTGGGAGCAACTTTGTCATAATTTTTTTTCTGCTCTGTGGACAGGTATCGTCAAATCCTGGAGAAGGCCATTCAGCTGTCAGGTGCAGAGCAGCTGGAAGCTTTGAAAGCTTTTGTGGTTGGACTGGATGATCTCTAGAGGTCCCTTCCAACCTCTAACATTCTATGATTCTGTCTTATCCCCCAAAGCTTGACTATACCAATGCAAACCAAAAGCTGAATCCTGCCAAATGCTTGGGCATTGCTGAATCTGGTCCCTTTCCCACTGTCTAATGCAGATGATTCCCCCCTTTTCCAACAGGGAGGCGGTTGTGTGGACTGCAGTTGCCCCTAGGAGTCATAACTTCTGGATCCAAGCCCCTTGTGCTTGTCACAATAGACCAGGAGGGTAAAGCAGCACCCTCAGGAGAGCCTGTGGCCTTCAGACAGGCTGCAGCAGTCTGCTTTTACTAGGCCTGCTTTGGTTTCATCTCCCCTGCAGGTAACCAGTCTGACTTCAAGACAGCAGTGCAGGGCTGCACTCGTGGCCTTGGGCACAGTCTGTGTTGTGCAGCAGCAGTTAGCAGGCCTGGCAGCCCTGCAGGCTGCAGTGGCATTACTTTGGGGGACAAGCTTTCCAAAGGAGGTATTATTGCTGGCAGTGGCATGGGATAACTTTGTGTCTTCAAATGCCTGCCAAGAAGTGAGCTCTGTGTGAGTCTGACCATAGGTCATCTCCACGACCTCTTTTACAGCTTGGGCTTCTTGAGTGTGGTGGCAGTTTGCTATGGCTTGTGCTCTGGAGGTGAGGGCAGTCACCCTGGCACCCTTCACACTCAGGAAAGCTGTGGACTGCTCCAGCATAGACTCCTGAGCTCAGCATGGAAGCCAGGGAGATGGTAACAGAGCTCTTTGCCCAGACTTCCACCTTGTGGGTGAAATGCAGCTGTGCTGGAGTTAGCTGCTATGCAACACAGGACCACCTTGACCCCAGAGGAGCCAGTGGCACCTTGGCGTGTGGTCAGTTGTTTTAGTGGCACAGTTCCTTAACTGCAGATGTCACTTTGGCTCTGCTTTTCTGAGCTAGCAGGAAACGGCATTTGCAAGGGTCCTGCCATCTCTAGCTTGTGATGAGTGCTGGGGTGGGTGGGCATACCCAGCCAGTGCCCAGGCATGCTGATGGGGTCAGCAACATGGCAAAAGGCCTCATTAAGCTCATCTGTTTTCAGCCTTCTCTGATGATAAAGTGGGAATGGTAGATTTGAGCATTTCCAGCATCGTCTTTAAGAGAAGTGTGGCCAGCAGGTCAAGGGAGGTGATTCTCCCCTTCTACTCTGCTCTGGTGAGACCCCACCTGCAGTACTGCATCCAGTTCTGGAGCCCCTATTACAAGAGGGATCTGGACATGCTGGAAGGTGTCCAGAGAAGGGCCACAAGGATGAGCAGAGGGCTGGAGCTGCTCTGCTATGAGGAGAGACTGAAAGAGTTGGAGCTGTTCAGTCTGGAGAAGAGAAGGCTCCGAGGTGACCTTCTGTGGCCTTCCAGGATCTGAAGAGGGCTCCAAGAAAGCTGGGGAGGGACTTTTTAGGCTATCAGGGAGTGACAGGACTAGGGGGAATGGAATGAAGCTGGAAGTGGGGAGATTCAGGCTGGACATAAGGAAGAAGTTCTTCCCCATGAGAGTGGTGAGAGCCTGGAATGGGTTGTCCAGGGAGGTGGTTGAAGCTCCATCCCTGGAGGTGTTTGCAGCCAGGCTGGATGAGGCTCTGGCCAGCCTGATCCAGTGTGAGGTGTCCCTGCCCATGGCAGGGGGGTTGGAACTAGATCCTTGTGGTCCCTTCCAACCCTGACTGACTCTAGGATTAGGGAGACCTAAAAACATCCTTCCAGTACTTGAAGGGTACCTATGAGAAGGCTGCAGAGGGACTGTTCCCAAAGGCCTGCAGTGATAGGACAAGGGGCAATGGTTTGAAATTAGAGCAGAGCAGATTTAGGTTGGATGTTAGGAACAAGTTCTGCATAATGAGAGTAGTGGAACACTGCAACAGGTTGCCCAGGAAAGTAGTTGAACTCCCAACCCTGGAGATACCCAAGGTTGACAAGGCTCTGAGCAACCTGGCTTAATGAAGGCTGTCCCTACTGACTGCAGGGGGGGTTGGACTAGATGGCTTTTGGAGGTCCTTTCCAACCCAAACCCTTCTATCATTCTGTTTCTCAAGTGGGAGGTGACCCTGGCTTTGAATCTCACTGTAGTTTATCAGCTGGTCACTCTCACTGGGCAGCTTCAATTCTGTTCTGTTCTTTTTTTTTTTTCCTTCAGATGGGGAGTTCTTTAGTTTGTGTTTGGAACATATTCCCAATTCATTGTGATTTGGGGGGGGCATTAGATTTTTTTCCTCTGAGTATTTAAGAGAAAAGTATTGAGCTGCTCTTCATGTCCAGTATGGAGGAATCATTGCTGCTTCTTGAAAGGGCAGGACTGGGGCTTGGTCCTGGGGTGGGTGATGAAGCTTGTGAGGTGTTTTGAAGCCTGTCACAAGGCAGCTGCTTGTTTTGCTGAGGTTTCCAGAATGAAGATTTGGCCAAGTGAACCTGTGTTACATCTGGCACAGATAACAATTCTCTGGAGGCAAGAGCTTGGCATGTCTGAGAGAAGCCATTATCAGCTGTTGGCTGCTTCTTGCATTCTACTTCAGTAAGCTTAAATGTCTGTGAGCAAGGTGCCCATGTCTGGGGGAGGAAAGAGCACCTCTCTGAGTGCTGTGTTGTCAAGAGTGGACTGGCAGTGCCTTGATTTGCCAGCAGTGGATGATGCTGAGGAGATTTGATACCAGTTCCTCCTGGGAGTCAGTTTCTCCCCATGTGTTCTGTTTTGATGACAATTTTTCATTGTATCTCTCCTGTGCATCCCCAATGCCTTCAGTCTGAAAAAGTCCTACTGCTGTATTTTCTTCTCAGGTAACAGGGCTTAGAGCTGGAGGAGGGGAGACTTAGACTGGAGATTAGGAAGAAATTCTTGAGGGTGGGGAGACACTGGAACAGGTTGCTCAGGGAGGTTGTTGATGCTCTCTCTCCCTGGAGGTGTTCAAGGCCAGGTTGGACAAGGCATCAAGAAAAGTGTGGCCAGCAGGTCTAGGGAGGTTCTTCTCCCTCTCTACTCTACCTTGCTGAGACCACACCTGGAATACTGTGTGCACTTTAGGGCTCCCCAGTTCAAGAGGGACAGAGACCTGCTGGAGGAAGGCCAAGGGAGAGCCTCAAGGACAATTTGGAGACTTGAGCATCTCCCCTATGAAGAGAGGCTGAGAGCCCTGAGGCTGTTTAGTGTGGAGAGGAGAAGGCTGAGAGGGATCTGATCAATGTCTATCAATAGCTGAGGGGTGGGGGGCAAGTGGAGGGGGCCAGGCTCTGCTGGGTAGTTCCCAGTGATAAGCCAAGGAACAATGGCTTCAAACTTGAACATAGAAGATTTCAGCTCAACATGAGGAGAAACTTCTCCTCATGAGGAGTGAGGGTGACAGCCCTGGAGCAGGCTGCCCAGGGGGGTTGTGGAGTCTCCTTCTCTGGAGCCTTTCCAACCCCACCTGGATGCATTCCTGTGCAGACTCCCCTGGGTGATCCTGCTCTGCAGGGGAGTCGGACTCAACCTCTGGAGGTCCCTTCCAACCTCTAGTGTTCCATGATTCTAACTTGGTCTGGTGGGAGGTGACCCTTGCCCATGGCAGGGGGGCTGGAACCAGATGATCTTCAAGGTGCCTTCCAACCCAAAGCATTCTATGAATCCCTGGATCTCATTGCTAGAGCTTTGCCAATGTCTATTTTCTGGAAGCCAATCATTTCTTTCATGTTCTTGCAGTACCTGCTCCAGCCGTCACTGCTGCCATGGAGGTGGTGTCAGCAGAAGTCAACAGCTTGCTCCCTGAGGAAATCATGGACACAGGCATAGCTCTGGTGGGGGATGACAGCATTGAGGCGGTCATCGTGTCCTCCCCCATGCCAGACTCCATTCCCATGGAAACAGAACTGGAAGAAATGGTGACCATGAGCTCCACCAGCGACTCCGCCACCGCAGCCACCGTCACCATCAAGACTGAGGACCCGGACGTGCCGGTGAGCACCGCAGCCCCCAAAGCCGACGTGGCCGCCGTGGTGAAGTCTGCTTTCCCCGGCGGCCTCCACAAGCTCGGTGCTCAGACCCCTGTCACCATCTCAGCCAACCAAATCATCCTCAACAAGGGTGGCGCCGACATCAAGATCGGCAACCAGAGCATTAAGCCGGACGGGCAGAAGCTGATCGTAACGACCCTGGGCAAGACCGGGCAGCCGATCGTGCTGGCACTGCCACACAGCCAGCTCCCCCCGGCCCAGAAGGCCACGGCCCAGGCCCAGGGTGGGGACTCCAAGGTCCAAGGGCAGCCGATCAAAGTGGTGCTGGGAGGGCGGTCGGAGGCCAAGCCGGTGGTTGGCGTCTCGGCTCTGTCGCAGGGAAGCCAGCTGATCAACGCCGTCACCCAGCCCCCCGTTCTGCAGAGCCAGCAGCTGAAAACAGTGCAGGTAACCTGAGTTCTGCTGCTGAGGCAGCTTGGGAACAGCGGGGGTGGTGGTGGTGTTGCAGCTGGAGTCCAGTTCCTTCACTGCCTGACACCTGGTTGCTCTCAGGCTCTGCAGGAGTTCCTCGTGCTAAGAAGCGTGTTGCTGCTCTTAGCCCACGCTGTCAGCTCTGCATGCATTTGCCATTCGATGCCCTTTTCCCTCTAGCTGCTGTCTAGAAGCTTAGGCTTTGCCTCAGAGAAAGTGGCCTCTTAAAATTCAGTAATTGGAAGACAATTCTCCCAGTCCTTTCATTTCAGAAAAATAAATTGTGTGCTCTCTGGAAAACTGAAGTGAACTCTCTCTGCCTGTTGTTCTCTGTTGCTGCTTTATTCCCCTAGCTTCTGTCTGGTTCATGTAATCTGTTGAAATAAACTCTCTGGAAAAAAAGCTTCCAGCATCTGAAAAAGAACAGAAAGGTAGAGCTGGTCTGCCTCAGGTCTGGTTGAGCTTGTTAATGGATATTGATAAACTGGAGGCTACCAATAAGCTGGACACTTAGAGGTCTTGTTCCCTGTCTCTGGCATGGATCTGGAGATCCTTGAAACCACAGAGGGGTCTGAAATAGTGTTCAAAAGCCTTGGGTTATGACCCAAAGGGTCTGATTTTCATCTGGTGTATGGCAGAAGTAAATGTGAGTGAGGGTTTTTTGTAGCTGAAAGTGTGGGCAGAAATAAGAGCTCATGAAAGGGAAGGAAAAGTAGGACTCGGTGCAAGGTTGTGATGGGAGGAAATTGTTTTACAGCCTAAATGAAATGAGAAATTCAGGTCTCTACTAAAAACTTTATTTGCTGCACATAAAAAATTGGTGAACTTTTAAGCAGTGTCATTACTTGAATGGCAAGTCCTTGACTCGTGGTTCATAGCAAGCAAGTGTGAGCAACTCTCAAGATGGTTTTAAAGGTGCAGGTGATCCCTGCACCAATTTCTGTGCTCTCCCTTTTACATTCCTACATCCTACCTGTGGAAAAGCTGTTGAGTAGTGGCTGTGTGAAGCACAGCCAACTTTCCTGAGTGACTTTTATTGTTGGACTTTGCTCATTGCTGTAAAGGTTGTCATTAGAGTTGTCAGAAAAGCCTCTGCTCTTGACTCAGCATAGGAATGTTTAAGAGTGGATCAGTGTCTCTTAACTTGGCTTCAGTTAGTCACTGCCAAGTGACAAGTGAGGAGAATGACTTAGCTGGGATGTGGTTTTGCTTGCATGAGCTTGCCTGTGCCATCAGGGACTGAAATGCAGTGACTTGGTGATTGTCCTCTGCTCTTTGACATCAGGAATCCTACAGGTTCCTTAGGAGAAGCTGTTACAAATAGACTTTGCATCCATTTCTAAATCCACTTAACTGCAGTTGGAGGAAACTGTCCTGTTGTGATCTCTTTGTCAAACCTTTGCTTCCATTTGCAAAGCAGATGGAATTGTGAACATCTGGTATGGTCACAGAATCATAGCATGCAGTGGTTTGGGATGGAAGGCATCCAGTTCCAACCCTCCTGCATGGGCAGGGGCACTTTCCACTAGCCAAGGTTGCTCAAGGCCTTATCTAGCCTGGCTTTGGAACAGTTCCACTCCATGACTCTCCTGGGCAGCCTAGGCCAGTGCCTCGCCACCCTCATGGGGAAGAATTTCTGCCTCATGAATCATGTGAATCCAGCTTCTTCCAGTTTGAAGCCATTCCCCCTTGTTCTGTCACTCCAGACCTTTGTAAAATGTCCCTTCCCAGCTTTCCTGTAGCTCCCTTCAGGTACTGGAAGGCTGCTATAAGGTCTCTATGGAGTCTTCTCCAGGCTGAACAGCCCCAGCTCTCTCAGCCTGTCCCATAGGGAGGTGCTTGTGCCCCTTGATAATCTCCATGGCCTCCTCTGGCTTTGAACTTCATGAGATTGGCATGGGCCCACTTCTTGATCCTGTCCAGGTCCCTCTGGATGGATCCCTTCCCTCCAGCATGTCAGCCACACACACAGCTTGGTGTCGCTGGCAGACTTGCCCAGGGTGCCTCAATCCCACTGTCAATGTTGCTGATGAAGACGTTAAACAGCACTGGTCCCAGTTCTGACCCCTGAGGAACACCACTCATCATTGGTCTCCATTTGCTCACCACAACTCTGAGCACAATCAAGCCAATTCACTGAGGTGTCCACCTTTGAAATCTGTGTCTTTCCCATACGGAGACAAGGATGTCATGGATGGTGTCAAACACTTTGCACAAGTCCAGATGCATTACATCAGTTGCTCCTTCCTTATTCACCAACACTAACCACATCCTAGAATTGGTTGGGTTGGAGAAGTCCTCCAAGGTCATCCAGCCCTCAACCCAACACCACCATGGCCACTAAACCATGGCCCCAAGTGCCATGGCCACAGGTTTTGTGAACACTTCCAGCCATGGGGACTCCACCACCTCCCTGGGCAGCCTCTTCCACCCCCTGACCACTCTTGCAGCAAAGAAGTTTTTCCTCATCTCCAACCTACACCCTCCCCTGGCACAGTTTCAGGCTTTTGCATCTCCTGTCATCTGAGACTAGGGAGCAGAGCCCAATCCCCACCTGGCTCCAGCCTCCTTTCAGGGAACTGTAGAGAGCTCCCTTCTCTTCTCAGCCTCCTCCTCTCCACACTGCACACCCCCAGCTCCCTCAGCTGCTTCTCCCAAGCCCTCTTCTCCAAAGCCTTCCTCAGCTTCATTGTCTTTCTCTGGACCTGCTCCAGCTCCTCAATGTCTTTCTTACAGTGAGGGGCCCAAAACTGGACCCAGTATTTGAGATGTGGCCTCCTCAGTGCTGCGTACAGGAGGATAATCACTTCCCTACTTCTGCTTTCTTGGCTACCTGGTACCCCCTGGCTCATCTCCAGCCAGCTCTCACCCAGCACCCCCAGGTCCTTTTCTGATGGGCAGCTTTCCAGGCACTCTGCCCCCAGCCTGGAGCCTTCCTGGGGTTGTTGTGACCCAAGCACTTGGCTCTGTTCAATCTCATACAAATGACCTCAGCTTATCCAGCCAGCCTGGCCAGATGCCTCTGCAGAGCCTTCCTGCCCTCAAGCAGATCAACACTTCCACCCAGTTTCGTGTCATCTGCAAACTTACTGAGGCCACCAAACTTGTCAGCCACCATCTGCCCTTAGTGAAGCTCTGCTGGCTTCCATTCTGTGTGCCCTAGCATGGTGTCCAGGAGGATCTGCTCCATCATCTTGCCAGGCACAGAGGTGACACTGCCTGGCCTGCACCTGCCTGTGTTTTTTCACTTTCTAAAAATGGGGGTCATGTTTCCCTTTTCTCCTCTGAGGACAGAAGAGCACAGGAGGGCAAAGTTCCATGGGTTCCAAGCACCTGGTACTGCAGGGAAGAGGATGGCATTGGCATTTCCCAGACACTGCCTTTCCCTGTGAGAAATTGCCAAAGTATTGGAGATATGAGAGTATTGAGGGAGTCATGGTCTGCCTTGTCATGGCTGAGGGGAGGTAGCCCTTGCTTTTAGTCCCTGGCTCATTTACCCCTTCATCCTCCACAAGCCTCTTAACCTTGCAGTGAGTGGCAAAGGAGGCTGTGAAGCCTCCCAGGAGCCTTGGGTGATGTAGCTGGCAATGGTCCCTGGCAGCCCAGCAGGCAGCTCTGTGCTGAGCTGCATCCAGAGCAGGGAGAGCAGCAGCACAGGGAGGGGATTCTGCCCTCTGCTCTGCTCAGACCCCACCTGCAGCACTGCCTCCAGCTCTGGGGCCCCCAAAACAAGGAGGACCTGGAGCTGCTGGAGAGGGTCCAGAGGGCTGGAGCACCTGCCCTATGGGAACAGGCTGGGAGAGTTGTGGCTGTTCAGCCTGGAGAAGAGAAGGCTCCAGGCAGACCTTAGAGCAGCCTTCCAGTACCTGAAGGGAGCTGCAGGAGAGCTGGGGAGGGACTTTGGAGTGCCAGGCTGAGGGACAATGGCTTTGAGCTGGGAGAGGGGAGAGTGAGAGTGGAGATGAGGAAGAAATTGTTTCAAGTGAGGGTGGGGAGAGACTGGCACAGGTTGCCCAGGGAGGCTGTGGCTGCCTCCTGCCTAGAGGTGTTGAGGGCCAGGCTGGATGAGGCCCTGAGCAAGCTGTGCTGGTGGGAGGTGTCCCTGCCCACGGCAGGGGGTTGGAACTGGATGATCTTTGAGTTCCCTTCCAACCTAAACCAATCTATGAATCTCTTGCAGCTTTGTCAATCAGCTGTTGCAGATGCAAGGCAGCACAGCAGCTCCACTGGCTGCTGAAAAGTTAATTGGTAGAAGAGTAGATGACAAAGAGCCCTCTTCAGTTCTCCTTCCATCCTCCCTGTTGTGCAGGCTTCACAGGTGATTAGAGAAACTCCTTTGGCCTTGCTGAGATCTCATTGTGACAGCTGAAATCTCAGCACTTGAGAAGAGGCACAACTGACAGGAGTTGAGCACAATGGTCCTTGGAGTCTCTTCCCTCTCTGATTCCAAGTACAGAGCTGTGAGGCCAGGAGGTGTCAAACATGGCAGGACCTTGGGCTTCATATACATCCAGAGGTTTTTTACTGTCCCTTGGCAGCTTGACCTGACTTAATTGAAACTCCTACCCTGGATGTGTAGACAAAAGTGGATGTGTAGAAAAAAGCTCTTCCCAGAAAGAGAGCCTGGCCCCGGGGATGTGCTGCCCAGGGAGGAGGTGGGGTCAGCATCCCTGGAGGTGTTTAAGAAAAGCCTGGATGAGGAACTTACTGCCATGGTCTGGTTGATTAGTTAGGATTGGCTGATAGGTTGGACTTGATGGTCTTGAAGGTCTCTTCCAAGCTGGTTGATGCTGTGTGACAAAACTAGAGAGCAAGTGGATTTACTTCCAGGCTGTGGCTGCTGGCTGAGTGCAGGCTCCCAAACAAGTCTGCTGCTGTGCTGCTTCAGCCCCAGTGTGTTCAGCAGGAGTCTGACCTTGCAGATGACTCTCAAGCCAGATGTCCAGACCCATCACTGTTGCTGTCACTGAGCTAGTCTAACTTGGACCTGCCTTGATGTGGTGAGTGGCTGTTGCAGGGGCACAGCAACTGCTCTGCCATCCTTATGGATTCACCTCCTCACAGACAAGCACCCTGGTGTGCTCCCTACCCTCAGAGCAAGCTCCCCTTCCTAGCTCAGCTTTTTCACCTTCTCAGGAGCAGACTCTCCTCTTCCTGCAGGCCCTGGCTGTACATGTCAATTCCCTAGGCTCTGGCTGCAGGGGCTGGCTCCCATGAGGTCATCTGGGGAGTGGATTTACAGTGTGGTAGCAGACTGTGGGTGGCAGTGTGAGCTCCAGGTGCCTTGGGACAGCTGGAAGCAAAGGCCACCCCTAGGCACTTGCTGCTTTGTCTTCTTTGGGGGGGGGGGCGGTGTTTGGCAGCTCCCACACTGACCCTCTCAATAAAGCTGCTTGCAGGTCAATCTCTTGCCTTCTGCAGGCAGAAGGCTGCTGTGTGCTTCTGAAGATCATTTTTTTAGATCCCACCTTGTTGCCCCAGGAAATACTTTGGCAGACTGATTCAGAGTAACTTGCAGAGAGTGTGCTTGGCTTGCATGGGCAGAGGGGTGACCTTCAGCTGCTTGTGGTTCCTGAGGGCAATGGCTGAGGTGACCTTCAGCTGCTTGTGGTTCCTGAGGGCAATGGCTGAGGTGACCTTCAGCTGCTTGTGGTTCCTGCAGGCAATGGCTGATGGCTCCAGGGAGCTTGCTCTTGCTGAAGCATCACAGGGAGCACTCTGTCACCTCAATTATCTCCTCTGGCCTCTCCTACAGTAGCAAGCTTCCCACCAATGCCTGGAAGGCTTTCACAGGTGGCTGGAGTTATCAGCTCCTCAGCAAGGCCCACTTGGCAGCAAGTAAGGGCAGAAGTATGCCAGAGGAGCAAGAGCTGTTCCTCACCTACAGCCAATGTTTGCCATGTTTCCTAAGCCAGGAGGGGGATTCACTCATTACAGAATCACAGAGATGTCAGGGTTGGAAGAGACCTCAGCCAGTCCCAACCCCCCTGCCATGGGCAGGGACACCTCACACCACAGCAGGTTGCTCACAGCCACATCCAGCCTGGCTGCAAAAACCTCCAGGGATGAGGCTTCCACCACCTCCCTGGGCAACCTTTGCCAGGCTCTCACCACCCTCATGGGGAAGAATTTCTTCCTCACATCCAATCTGAATCTCCCCACTTCTAGTTTTGCTCCATCCTCCCCAGTCCTATCACTCTCTGACACCCACAAAAGTCCCTCCCCACCTTTCTTGGAGCCCCCTTCAGGTCCTAGAAGGCCACAAGAAGGTCCCCTTGGAGCCTTCTCCTCTCCAGACTGAACAGCCCCAACTCTCCCAGTCTGTCTCCACAGGAGAGGTGCTCCAAGCCCATTTGTTCAACTCCCTTCATAAGCAAGCAGTTGACCCAAAAAGCAAGGGGAGGGTTTGTCTGAGAAGGACAGTGCAAGTCAAAGGGAAGCAGGGGGGGACTTGTGGTCAGCAGCTTTTGTCTGAGGATTTTGACTTTTTATTTCCTGCAGTACTTCATGTTAGCAGGCAGCTAGTGATGTACACATGGTCATGGAAGTCATGCAAGCACATTTATTGTGTTACTGGGAAACAACTGTACCTGCCCAGAGCTGGCTGGGCCTGGGGGGTGCTAATTGCCTTCTGAGCCAGACTTTGCCCTCACTTCAGACAGGGAAAGCTGCAGCAGCTGAGTTCCACTAACACCTTATGGCAGGGTAAGGTTGCCTGCAGCAGCAGAAATCACAAATCAAGCAGATGAAAGGTGGGGGATTCATCAGGAATTAAAATTTATCAGGAATTAACATTTACCCCAAAATGTCCTGATAAAATGTTTGCTCATCTGTCCCCTGTGTGTGTGCTGAGAGAGCTGAATCCTTCGGATGCTCAAGTGGCTGTGAGTTGGATTTGTCAGGCTGGGAACGAAGCTTCCTTCTTCAAACTCTTTGTTTCCAACTCTCAGGGAATGTGCCTTCAGAAAGATGAGAATTTTGGCTTCTCTGTTTCCTTTTAAGCCTTTCCCATGGTGTGCCACATAGAAAGCAGCTCACCTGGCCTGAACACAGCATCTTTGGGCAAGTGGTGTTCACCTCTCAGTGCTCTGAGGTGGGGGTTTCAGAGATGCATAGAATAGGTTGGATTCAAGGGACCTTAAAGGTCATCCAGTTCCAACCCCCTACCATGGGCAGGGACACCTCCCACCAGCACAGCTCAGGTCTCATCCAGCCTGGCCTTGAGCACCTCCAGGGAGGGAGCATCTACAACCAGTGTCTCCCTACCCTCACTCTCAACAATTTCTTCCTCATCTCCACTCTCACTCTCCCCTCTCCCAGCTCAAAGCCATTGTCCCTCATCCTGGCACTCCCAGCCCTTGTCCAAAGTCCCTCCCCAGCTCTCCTGGAGCCCCTTCAGGTACTGCAAGGCTGCTCTAAGGTCTCCCTGGAGCCTTCTCTTCTCCAGGCTCAACAGCCCCAACTCTCCCAGTCTTTCCCCACAGCAGAGGGGCAGAATCCCCTCCTTGTTCTGCTGGTCCTTTCTGGCACTGCCTGGTGTCAGAGCTGCTTATCATTGCCTCCCTTGGCTGGGCACAGCTCAGACACACAGAGCAGGCATCTGCTTTCTATGGGAGGCTGGAGGATGTCCAGCGGGATCAGGTGGGATCTCCATCCTCCCTGGCCCTGCTGTGGCTGCACTGCTGGCAGCTCCACAGCTTCACATGTGTCCTTTGCAGGGCAGCTGGGAAATTCATTTTGTGCTACTGAATGCTTGGAATGTTTTGGTGTAACTCTGCTGTAAAGGAGATGTTTTCAGTCAGCAAATTCTATAAGTAGGGCTTTGTGTAGGACAGCCCAAAGTCCAGCCCCTTCAGTGGCTTCCTCTAAGCACTGACAGCTTGCTCAGGTTCTTCAAAGTAGCTGTCAGCTCTGGAGCTTTGCACCCCAGTGAGGGTTCTCCAGCTACTTGAGTCACAAAGGTAGTTCTGCACCTTTGAGAGGTGTTTACCCACATGGATGCCTCTCTGATACTGCTGGAGTGGAAGCTGATACCTGTGGGATGCAGCTGGTGTGTGTGGTGGAGAGGCCTGAGCTGTAGGGTGTGGAGGTGTCAGGGCTTCAGCAGTGCCTTCCAGTGTGCTCACCTGGACTCAGGGGAGACCCCAGTGATCTGCAGGCAGCACATTAAAGCAGCCTTTGAAAGTCTCCCTCTCAGTTGAACTCTTCACCAGGTGGATATAGAAAATCTTAGGTTGTAGAATTGTTTGGGTTGGAAAAGCCCTCTTAAGATCATCCAGTCCAAACATCCACCCAACCCCACCATGGCCATCAAACCATGACCCCCAGGTGCCATGGCCACGCTTTCCTGGAACACCTCCAGGGATGGGGACTCCACCACCTCCCTGGGCAGCCTCTTCCAATCCTTGACCACTCTTGCAGTAAAGAAATTCTTCCTCATCTCCAACCTCTCCCTCCCCTGGCACAAATTCAGGCCTCTTCTTTTATCGCTTGTTACTTGGTTTAAGAGTCCAACCACCAGCTCACTGCAGCCTCCCTTCAGGGAGCTGCAGAGAGCAATGAGGTCTCCTTGAGCTCAGCCTCCTCTTCTCCACACCAAACACCCCCAGCTCCCTCAGCTGCTCCTCCCCAGCCCTCTTCTCCAGACCCTTCCCCAGCTTCATTGCCCTTTTCTGGACCTGTTCCAGCTCCTCAAGGTCCTTCTTGGTGTGAGAGCTATAGACACTGTCAGGATAAAGGCCTTGGGCAGCTTCTGTCAGTGTGGAAAAGGGGAGCAACTCTTGTTTCAGCCTTTTGAGGCTGTATCTCCTGCTTAGAAAAGTTTCAAGGGCTCTCTCTCAATGAACTGCACATTCATGTCATTCCTGCTCCAGTTGTGCTTCAGGAGACTGCATCCAGGCAGGAAGAAAAAGACCCCCTTCTACCTGGATGTAGCCAACTGATTCATTCTTGCCTGCTCGGTACCCAAAACTCTCCAGGTCCCTGCTTTTGAGAAGGGTTGCAGAGGGTGTTTCCCACATGCAGGATCCAGGCATGCTGCTGTGTCAGAGTAGATCAGAGTCATCATATTTCAATCAGTCAAAGGGGAAGTTTTGTCCTGGCTAGCAAAAAAAAAAAAAAAAAGGAGTAACATTTTTTAAAGCTTCAGATATTGAGAGTTGTGCACTTAAATTTAACTTCTTTTGTGTGGATCACACAAAAGAGAAGGGCCACCAGGATGAGCAGAGGGCTGGAGCACCTCTCCTACGAGGACAGGCTGAGAGAGTTGGGGCTGTTCAGTTTGGAGAAGAGAAGGCTCCAAAGGTGACCTTCTTGTGGCCTTCCAGGATCTGAAGGGGGCTCCAAGAAAGCTGGGGAGGGACGTTTTAGGCTATCAGGGAGAGACAGGACTGGGGGGAATGGAATAAAGCTGGAAGTGGGGAGATTCAGGCTGGACATGAGGAAGAAGTTCTTCCCCATGAGAGTGGTGAGAGCCTGGAATGGGTTGTCCAGGGAGGTGGTTGAGGCTCCATCCCTGGAGGTGTTTGCAGCCAGGCTGGATGAGGCTCTGGCCAGCCTGATCTAGTGTGAGGTGTCCCTGCCCATGGCAGGGGGGTTGGAACTGGCTGAGCCTTGTGGTCCCTTCCAGCCCTGACTGATTCTGTGGTTCTATGATCCCGCTTTGGTGGCTGGTTCTTGAAAGTGCAGTGGGTCATATCCTGACCTCTCCAGGATGAGCAAGAGGGGTGCAGTGTGAGATGAACAAGGATTGCCCATGGCAAGTGTTGCCCTTTTTACTTCCTGATGTTCTGAACAATACAGTAATAACTCAGCTCCAGAATGCTCCAAGTTACTTTAGAATCTTTTTTTCCTCCATCTTTCAGATCGCAAAGAAGACTCGAACCCCAACTTCTGGCCCAGTGATCACCAAGCTGATCTTTGCAAAACCAATCAATAGCAAAGCTGTGACAGGGCAGACCACTCAAGTGTCACCAGTCATTGCAGGTTGTACTACTTTGACTTGGTTTGCTTTACCATTTTTTTTTAAAGGCTGTTCAAAGAGATGCTGGTTGTAGACATGTTCCTGTGTCTGTGATTTGATGGTAGTTTTTCTTGGAAGTGCCTCAAGCAACTGGAAAAAAGAACCCAGAAAACAGCAGAGTTTTGTTGGTAGAAGCAGGTGAATGCTGTTGTTGGTACCTTTACACATAGCTCATTTGGAGTTACCTTTGGGATTGCAGAATTTGATCTTTTTTTGCTTTTACTCCAGGATGATTTTACTATCTGGAGCTTGGGGAGGAGGGAAAAAACCCCACCTCACAAACAGAGAAAAAGCTGCTTGAGAAGCAGAAAGCATTTGCCAGTCCATTGCATGAACACTCAGGGGGGAACAAGGAGACACCTGCTCTTGTATTACTTGTACCTCTTTATAGCTGGACTTCAATGCAAATGACAGCAGAAATGTTGGAGTGAAGAGAGTAAAGCTCTGCTCTTTCTGTTAAGCTGCTCACCTACTTCAAATAGAATCTCAGAATGCTAAGGGTTGGAAGGGATCTCCAAAGAATGAGTTCAAGCCCTCTGCCACAGCAGGGTCACCTAGAGCAGGTCACACAGGAGCACATCCAGGTGGGGTTTGAAAGTCTCCCCAGCAGGAGACTCCACAACCTCTCTGGGCAGCCTGCTCCAGGGCTCTATCATACTCACCACAAAGTTGTTTCTCTTCATGTTGAGCTGGAACCTCCTGGGTTCCAATTTTTTCCTCATGCTCCTTGTCCTGTCACTGGGCACCACTGAAAATAGCCTGGCACCTTCATCCTGACACCCACCCCTCAGATAGACATCAGTAAGATCCCCTCTCAGCCTTCTCCAGACTAACCACCTCCAAGTCTCTCAGTCTTTCTTCATAGGAGAGATGTTCAAGTCCCCCAGTCACTCTTGTAGCTTTCTATTAGACTCTATCCAGTAGATTCCCTGTCTCTTGAACTGGAGGAGCCCAAAACTGGACACAGTATTCCTGGTGTGGTCTCACCAGGGCAGAGAAGCAGCACCCACAGAAGTGTCTAAGGAGGTAGTTCAAGCAAATAATGAAAGGTTTATCTCTTTGGGGAAACAAATCTGTGTTTGTGTCCTTTCAAAAGAAGCAAAAATAGATTAACCACCACCCCAGTAGTTGGTTATAGCAGTAGGCCTGCTGTGTCCCTTGGTAAATGCATCATTATCTCAAAAGGACAAATGTAGGAAGCCAGAGTCCTCTTCAGACCTTTGAAAGATGTCTTTAACTGCTTCTAGAGTGACCAACCCAAGTAAGCCTAAAATCTTTTGCAGAGAATTAACAATTTGTTAAGACTTTACAGAACTGGGAGTCAAGGTGGTTTTAAACTTCTGTCTCCTGCATTCAGAATTTTGCTAGGCACAAGTGAGTGGCACAGAACTGAAGGAATTATTTCATTGAGCTGTCAGGTTGCCTGCACCCTGAAGCCCAATTTGTGTTTCAGGTGCAAGAGGGATTCTTCATTCTACTCCCTAGTTTTTACCCTTTCTCAAATAACAAAACCAAAACCCAACCCAAAACCATTAAAAAGCCCCAAATGAGTCACCTGGAGCTGGGTCACGTTTTCACAACTTGGGTTGGAAGGGACCCTCCAAGGGCATCTTGTCCAACCCCCCTGCAGGTAGCAGGGACACCTCCAACTAGATCAGGCTGCCCAGGTCACATCCAGTCTGATCTTGAATGTCTGCAGGGATGGGGCCCCAACCACATCCCTGGGCAACCTGTTCCAGTGTTTCCCCACTCTGACTGCAGAACTTCTTCCTGATGTCCAACCTAAATCTGTCCTGCTCTGATTTCAAACCCTTGCCCCTCGTCCTCTCCCCACAGGCCCTTCTGAACAGTCCCTCCCCAGCCTGCCTGGAGGTTCCCTTCAGCAATTTGAAATGCAGCTCTAAGCTCTCCCCAGAGCCTTCTCTTCTCCAGGCTGTGCATCCCCAACTCTTTCATCTGGCAGTACCTGAATAGTGGTAAACAATAAGGAAACACACCAGAAATAGCATGGTTGGAAGTTTGCTGCCTCCAGAAGGAAGGGTCCAAATCCACTCTTACCTACATCACATTTCCAAGCAGCTATGTTACCAAGTACAGAAATGCCCAGCTTTTAACTCATTGTGTTGGAAACTCCTCAGTGCCTGTCCCTGAGCCTGTGGGAGAAGCATCACTGGGAGGTGTTGATGCTCCTCTGCTGAAGAAGGAACTCTTTTCAAACATCTGCCTTTCCTCTTGCCAGCTTGGAGAGGCTGGCATCATTCTGGGCAGGGTGGAAGGCTTGTGTTGTGTTTTGGGTTGCTGCACATGTTTCTGTGAATCTCACCAATGTTTCTAACTGCCTGAGAATTTCTGCAAGCTGCACATTTGAAAGGTTTGGCAGTGTGAGCAAGGAGATTCTCCTTGGGAAGCTGATGCCAAGGGGTGCAGAGGGGATGTAGTGAGAAAGGGAGAGGTGCCACCAGGAGAAAACAGTCTCAGAGCATTCACTAGAGTGGGTGGTGCAATTCCCCCAGACTGACATTATTCAGGTTGCAGGTGGCTTTAGCAGCTGCTGGTGACACTCTGCACTGTTCTTAGGTTATTTTAGAGCAACACAGCCCTCAACTGAAGGCAGCTTTCCACATGGATGATGCTTTTTCTGGTCAGTTCTAGTTGACTTAATTGTCACACCACTAGTCTGGGATGGAAGAGTTGTGCTACTGTGTGTTTGTTTCTTGTTTTGATAAGTGCAGTCCAAGAGAGTGGATAACAGAGAAGCTGTGACAGAAGTGAGTCTGAGCCAGTGCACAGCAGAGGAAAGCTCAGTGGTCAAGCACTCTTTGGAAAGAAAGTTAGAAACATTGGGGTGGAGGGGGAACAAAACACAAAACTGATTTCCAGTCTGGGACGTTTGTGGTATTCCCAAGACTGATGTCAGCATCTGGAGCTGCTGGGTTTTTTGCAGGTAAAAGCAGATAGTTTGAAGATGAGGTTTGTTTGCAGAGAGAGGGATCCTAAGTACCCCACCATCCCTATTTTCATGAGGATCATCATATTGTTAGGCAGTGAAAAGAAAACTCACCAAACACCACAACACAGAGAAGAAACAAAAACCTTAGAGTGTAGACAGAGCAAACAGCTTCATCTTGGTCACTGCCACATTGGTTCAGTTCTGATGGGCTGAGGATTTAGGAGATGTTCAGGTTCTTTGTCCATTGGCAGCAGCCCAGGGAGTTCCTAGGAGACCCCAGCTGGGTGTTGGTGCACACGGCAGGTGTTGCACACCTCAGGATGTTGTCCTGGCTGTAAGGAGTTTTCAGCTGAATGGCTCAGAAAGCCAAACGTGCATTGGGTGGGTTTTGAGCACAAGTAAACTGTTTGTTTATTTGCAAGAATGCCAATGATGAAGAAAGGTAAAGGATGCCCATGTCCTTCCTAGCTGGGCACACTCTCAGCAGCAGGGATCAGGTGTTCTATGTGCAGAGAAAACTTTGCTTGAGAAGTGGATGTGACCAGGGCTGACTTGAGCTGATGGTGTCTTCATTGTTTATAGGTAGGGTTCTTTCACAGTCTGCTCCAGGAACACCACCAAAGACAATAACCATCTCTGAGAGCGGAGTCATTGGATCATCCCTGAGCACACCACCACAACAGACACCAAATAAAATAGCTATCTCACCACTCAAATCCCCTAATAAGGTAAGGACCTGATTCTGGCTGCAGCCTCCCATCCTTCCTGCACAGTGGGCTGCCTGGAGCTCCCTGTGTCTTCACTCCAAGCTCTTTAGGATCTCCCTGCTCCAGAGCTTCCACCACACTTTGTGATGCTCTGCAGCAATGGCCTAAGATAGATTTCTCTGCAACTGGTTCCCTTTTTGTGGTTTCAACAAACATGCATTCCTGCATTAGCTTCCCATCCCTGCCATTCCTTCAGCACCCATTCCCAGAGCAGCTGTTCCCTCTCAGCCAGGTGCTCAAACCTTTGAATGCCCTCCTGAAACATCACCAGGCTGTTTAAGAGGAGACCTCAATAACATGAATAGGTCAGCACCCATCACCTGCAGCTGCAGAAATAACTTGGTCTTCTCTAAGCACATCTGAAGTCAATTTGCAATGGTCCTTGACAAGTGGTGAGCTGGAGACTGGCACAGATGGACAGGAGACCATCAGCCATCCTGAGCTGTGTTACAGATGAGTGTCATGGTGACACTTGTACTTGAGACTTGATACAGTTGTCTTGGGAAGAGGAATATTGCTGGAGAAAGGAAGGGTCTGGAGGGGAGCATGGTACTATTTTGCAGAATTACAGAATCACAGAATGGGTTGGGGTGGAAGGGACCTCCAAAGGTCAATCCAGTTCAACCCTCCTGCAGTCAGCAGGGGCATCCTCCACTAGATCAGGCTCCCCTGAGCTCTGTCCAGCCTCAGCTTGAGTGTCTCCAGGGATGGGGCCTCAACTGGGCCTGGGCAACCTGTTGCAGTGTTCCACCACCCTCATGGTAAAGAGCATAAACATCACCAGCCTAAGATGAAATCATTCCTGAGTTTGCCTGTGCTGTATCTATGGAATGTTACAGAAATGGAGTGCAGGGCTTATGCTGGAGAACTGTTAGTGAGGGGAGCAAACTGAAGGAGTGAAAAACAACATCTGGAATCAAAATTAACAACGAGCTGGGGTGAACAGACTTCTTGGGGTTACATCCTGAATTTAGAATCATAGAATTGTCAGGGTTGGAAGGGACCTCAAGGCTCAGCCAGTCCCAACCCCCTGCCATGGGCAGGGACACCTCACACCACAGCAGGTTGCTCACAGCCACATCCAGCCTGGCTGCAAAAACCTCCAGGGATGAGGCTTCCACCACCTCCCTGGGCAACCTCTGCCAGGCTCTCACCACCCTCATGGGGAAGAATTTCTTCCTCACATCCAATCTCAATCTCCCCACTTCTACTTTTACTCCATCTCCCCCAGTCCTATCACTCCCTGACACCTTAAAAAGTCCCTCCCCAGCTTTCTTGGAGCCCCCTTCAGATCCTGGAAGGCCACTTGAAGGTCTCCTGGGAGCCTTCTCTTCTCCAGACTGAACAGCCCCAACTCTCTCAGTCTGTCCTCATAGGAGAAGAGCTCCAGCTGTAGAGAAGGCCTAAGTATTTTCTGAAAGCAAATGGTTTCAAAAATTGGGAGTTTCCTTTAAGTATAAAGCAAAAATTGTGGAACTCAGAGTATAAAACCAACCTTGAAAGGGTTGTGGCTACACAGCCTAGTACTCAGACACTGTGCTCTGCAGCAGGGCTGTCAGAAGGTTCTGTAGGAATCTGGGAAGTAGATTGGAAAATACAGATGTACATTTCCTTCAGCTGAAATCAGTAGTGTGAGGGGAGAATTTTATTACTGTCCCACAGCTCTTCTTTTAAATTGTCCTTTTGTGGTGAAATAGTTGTGATGCCACCTGTGAGGCTGGGGTTAGAAAATCCATCCTGACAGTGGTCAGGCTTCAGTGGGCTGCTTTCCTTGCAACAAAAAAACCCAACCAAAGAAACCAACTGAAACCCAAGCAAGCAAGCAAGAGAAGCTGTGCTAGCTTTCTGCAGCACTTTTGCTGCTGGGAGCCAGCAGTGCCTTGAAGCTTCTCCCATGCCTATGAGCTGTTGTCGCACGGTCAGGCCTGTGTGAGCTGTCATCTTCTTCACAGAAAGGACTCCTTTGTCCTGGTGGGGAGCTGTGCTTCCACGAGGAGGGGGAAGTGTATGTACAGAGTCTGGTATCCTGTGCAGAGATTTAAACTGCTTCTTTGTTTTGCCAAGCAGCTAACAGTGGTGTCAGTGGCCTCCCAGCCTCCCAGCTCCCCCCAGAAGACGGTGGGCGTCCCATTGAATGTAGCGTTAGGACAGCAGATCCTGACAGTGCAGCAGTCAGCACCCTCCTCCCCTGGGAAGGCTGTAGTCAACCACACAACCACCCAGGTACAGACTGATTTCTCCTCTGTCTTTTAGCTTGCCTCTGTCTCATCATTTGTGCAAAGCTGGAGCGCTGGACCCTGCCTGGGTCAGGCCCAAGGGGTTCCTGTAACGGGGAGCTGGCAGAAGCACTGCCCTGAGGAGCTCAGGCTGCTTCAGCCAGGGCTGCAAAGCACTGCAGCAAGCAGCTTTCCAACCTGGAAAGCTCCACTTGCTGCAACTTCCCATTTCCCACGTCATCTGGAAGGCTTCCTATGACACAAGGAAGAGTTCTTGAGATGGTTCTGTCTCTTGTACCAGTGTTTCTATGCCACTGACCAGAGCTGCTTTGCAGGTGTTTCTGAGGTTTCACAGAATCACAAAATGCATCAGGTTGGAAGAGACCCTCAGAGATCATCTTGCCCAACCCCTTTGCAGTTAGCAGAGACTCCTCCAACTAGAGCACGTTGCTCAGGGCCTTATCAAGTTTGACCTTGAATGTCTTCAGGGATGAGGCCTCAACCACATCCCTGGGCAACCTGTTCCAGTATTTCACCCTTTTTGTTGTGCAGATCTTCTTCTTGATGTCCAACCTAAATCTGCCCTGCAGCTGCAATGGTGGAGTTCAGATCCTTGTGGCAGAGGTCTGCACAAGCATGACACTGTGGTCTGCAAATTAGAAAGGATTTTTTTTCCTGTGCCTCCTTCCTAGGACAATAGCAAGAGTTTCCATAAGGGCTTTGATAAATGAACCACAAGACAAAAGTGACCTTTCTTACAAACTACTCTTCTTGCATTTTACCTCTTCGGTAATCTTAGACGAGATTTTTATTTTGTCTTAATGCCTGCAGTCTTGTTTTGGTACCCATGAAGGCATGTGTCTGACTGTGACCAACCAGGGTGGCTGTAGCAGGGAGTGGACACAGCTGTATGGACAGCACAAGACCAGAGACTCAGATTTTGCCTGGCTTGCCTTAGTGATACAGGTGACAACTGGAATGCTGGAGGTGGACACCAGCATGATTTGAAATTGTGAGGGTTTTTTCAGAGTAAAACTAGCACAACTGGCATTTTGAAACAGTTATTCAAAGGTGAGGTCACTCTGGCTCAAGCCAGATAGAGATGATTGAGCAGCAGACACACTGAGTCCTGATCCAAAGCTGTCTGCCACAACACAAGGGTTTCAGCTGTGTCTTCACTGCCCTCAAGAGCTTGTCCTTAGAGGGAAGTGCCACTTGAATCATACAATTTACCTGGGTGACCTTGGATGGCAGCTACCAATTTGTGTGCTAGAGGGAACTTTGGCCTTGCTGCTCTCACTGAGGCTGGCACCCTGCTTGTTTTGAATTGCTTTCAGTAGATCAAAAATCCTCTTCTTTTAGAAGACCTGGCTTGTACTGTCAGTGAAAGATGTGCAAACTGAGATTTCCTTTGTGTTGCTGAAAGCTGGGGAGCTGGGGAAATCATAAAATCATAGAATTGTTAGAGCTGGAAGGGACCTCAAGGCTCAGCCAGTCCCAACCCACCTGCCATGGGCAGGGACACCTCACACCACAGCAGGTTGCTCACAGCCACATCCAGCCTGGCTGCAAAAACCTCCAGGGATGAGGCTTCCACCACCTCCCTGGCCAACCTCTGCCAGGCTCTCACCACCCTCAATCATGAAGAATTTCTTCCTAACATCCAATCTGAATCTCCCCACTTCTACTTTTGCTCCATTCCTCCCACTCCTATTATTCCATGAGACCTTAAAAAGTCCTTCCCCAGCTTTCTTGGAGCCCCCTTCAGATGCTGCAAGGCCACCAGAAGGTCTCCTGGGAGCCTTCTCCTCTCCAGACTGCACAACCCCAACTCTCTGTCTGTCCTCAGAGCAGCTCCAGCCCTCTGCTTATCCTCAGGGCCCTTCCCTGGACACCTTCCAGCCCCTCCAGATCCTTCCTGCAATCCCTCTGTTTGAATTGAAGTCACATCATACTAATCCACCCAATTTTAGTATTAAATCTTAATGCCAAGGACAGTGATAGGTTTTATATCTGTATTAAAAGATACTGGGACTAAAAAGCTAAGTTCCAAAGGAAGCTAGATGGAAGGAGAAAAGGGAAGAATAAGCCAAGGTCTGAGGTTGTCAGCAGTGCTGTTATCAAGCTGGCAGGTTTATGAGTGTGTGTGAATTGAATCAATAACTGCTTGTTGGCAGTTTGAGAGCAGTTGGAAAGATGAAGGCTTGCAAAGTCCAGGTGTGTTTATTATTCCAGCTGTGGGGTAGCACAACTGCCCAACAGACTTCCTTTCCCCTTTTTGCTTTTTGATTTGCTCCTCTTCATTGTTCTTGCTTCTTCTGTTTCTCAGGTTGTGCTTTTCTTGGTGTCCCAGCTCTCAGTTATGGGCTCTGTTGCACTTCCCTCTCAGGCACTGCACAGCCTTTTCTCTGTGTTAATCTATGCTGTCTGAACAGGACAGATCTACACTTAGAGATGAATCATGCCAGAGTCCAGCACCAACAGTTCTGTAAGCTCTCCCCAGGTGTTTTCTTAGGAGGGATACTTCTAGCTTTGGTCACTGCTTGGTTTCCAGTACACACTGAGCAGTGCTCTCTGTAGTCACCTGGAGTGGGTTTGGCAGGCAGTGCAGCTGTGAAAGTGGAGAGTGTCTGTGGTGGAGAGCAGTGAAAATGGAGCTGAGTTTGCTCTGAGGCAGTTAATCTCTTTACATCTGTTTTTACTTTGGAAAGCAGAAATGGGGATAACTGACTGACTTCTCAGAGATACTAATGGATTGAAGAGTTGTTCACCAGCAGATTGGGGAATGAACCTACTGATCACAGAGTCATAGCATGGTTTAGGTTGGAAGGGTCCTTAAAGATACCTGGCTGCAACCCCCCTGCCATGGACAGGGACACCTTCCCTTAGATCACCTTGCTCAAGGCCTCATCCAACCTGACCTTGGCCTCATCCAACCTGACCTTGAACACCTCCAGGGAGGGGAGCATCCACAGCCTCCCTGGACAACCTGTTCCAGTCTCTCCCCACCCTCACTCTCAAGAATTCCTTCCTCATCTCCACTCTCAGTCTCCCCTCTCCCAGCTCCAAGTCACTGCCCCTTGTCCTGGCACTCCCAGCCCTCGTAGCAAAGCTGATGTTATTTCTGCTTTAGTGCAAGTAACTCTGTGCTCTCTGTGTTGGGTTAACAGGCTGTGAAATCAGCAGTGCAGACCCTTACTGTAGGAGGAGTGAGTACATCTCAGTTTAAGACAATTATTCCCTTGGCAACTGCACCCAATGTTCAGCAGATCCAGGTCCCTGGAAGCAAGTTCCACTACGTCAGACTGGTTACTGCCACCACAGCCAACAGTTCAACCCAGTCAGCCAGCCAGAATCCCAGCACCAACACGCAGCCTCTGCAGCAGGGTAAGTCCTGGTGCCAATGTTTTGTCTGAAGGAAGTTTTTATTGGGTTTTTTTTTCCTCCCTGTCTGTTTTGTAAGGATTACAATAGGTACCTCAGAGAGATCTCTCAGGACTGCCAGATGCACTTGGGTTTGTGGGGGACTCCTATGAATTTCACCTGCTGCTCTTCCCTTTGGTTTGTGTGTGGGAATACTCCTCTGGGTCAGGTTGTTCTCTAGTTGGGCCTGGATGCTTAGAGCATTTTAGGTTGTTTTTCCCTGCTTTAGCAGCTTTGTGGGTGAGTCATGGCAAGTCCCAGATCCTCTGTATGAATAGTGTGAAGCCAGGACAGCTCACAAACATGCTCCCAAAACTCCTGCAACAGGAGGATCATTCCATTTAACATGCTTTAGAAGGGCCAGATATTTGTGCTGCTTCCTGGCCAGCCTTTCCAGAGCTGTGATGGAATAAGATGGCAGAGGTTGGAAGGGACCTCTGGAGATCAGCAAGTCCAAGCTCCCTGACAAGGGAGGTTCACTTAGGGCAGGTCACACAGGAACACATCCAGGCAGGTTTTGAAAGTCTCCAGGGAAGGAGACTTCACAACCTCTCTGGGAAGCTTCTTCCAGGGCTCCAGCACCCTCACAGCAAAGAAGTTTCTCCTAATGTTGAAGTGGAACTTCCTGGGTTCCAGTTTGTGTCCATTTCCCTTGTCCTGTCACACAGACCACTGAAAATAGCCTGGCCCCTGCTTCTTGCCCCTCACTCTTCAGATATCTATAACATCCATAAGCTCTCCTCTCAGGCTGCCCTTCTCCAGGCTAACCAGCCCCAGGGCTCTCAGGCTTTCCTCATCAGACATGTTCCAGGCCTCCATTGGACTCTCTCCAGTATTTCCCTATCCCTCTTGAACTGAGGAGCCCAGAACTGGACACAGGACTCCAGAGGTGGTCTCACCAGGGCAGAGCAGAGGGAGACAAGAACCTCCCTTGACCTGCTCGCCATGCTGCTCTTAATGCACCTCAGGAGACCATTTGGCCTTCCTGGCCACAGGGGCACACTGATGTCCCATGGATAACTTATTGTCTACCAGCACTCCAAGGTCTTTCTCCATGGAGCTGCTTTCCAGCAGGTCAACCTCTAATCTGATCAAGCTGTGATGTTTGTATTCCCTCTTGCCAAGGGAAGTGCAGTGTCCAGAGGAGCTCTGCAGCCAGGCTGGTGTCTAAGGCATTGCTGGACACACAATCCTGTCCCCAGAGCTGCTTCCAGGAGTGTTCCTTAGCTCAGTGGGTGGCTCTCAGCACAGGGCTGCAGGGTGAGATACCTTTGTGCCACATTCTGCTGGGATCTCTTGAGTCAAGGCTGTCTGGTAACCTGCTGTTGTTTTTTGATCCTAGCAAAGCCAGTAGTGGTGAATGCCACCCCAGTGAGGATGTCTGTACCCATCGTGCCAGCACAGGCTGTGAAGCAGGTGAGCACACAGGGACAGGGCTGGCTCTGTCTGACAGCACAGACTGAAGCAGGTGAGCACACAGGGACAGGCCTGGCTCTGTCTGACAGCACAGACTGAAGCAGGTGAGCACACAGGGACAGGGCTGGCTCTGTCTGACAGCACAGACTGAAGCAGGTGAGCACACAGGGACAGGCCTGGCTCTGTCTGACAGCACAGACTGAAGCAGGTGAGCACACAGGGACAGGGCTGGCTCTGTCTGACAGCACAGACTGAAGCAGGTGAGCACACAGGGACAGGCCTGGCTCTGTCTGACAGCACAGACTGAAGCAGGTGAGCACACAGGGACAGGCCTGGCTCTGTCTGACAGCACAGACTGAAGCAGGTGAGCACACAGGGACAGGCCTGGCTCTGTCTGACAGCACAGACTGAAGCAGGTGAGCACACAGGGACAGGGCTGGCTCTGTCTGACAGCACAGACTGAAGCAGGTGAGCACACAGGGACAGGCCTGGCTCTGTCTGACAGCACAGACTGAAGCAGGTGAGCACACAGGGACAGGCCTGGCTCTGTCTGACAGCACAGACTGAAGCAGGTGAGCACACAGGGACAGGCCTGGCTCTGTCTGACAGCACAGACTGAAGCAGGTGAGCACACAGGGACAGGCCTGGCTCTGTCTGACAGCACAGACTGAAGCAGGTGAGCACACAGGGACAGGGCTGGCTCTGTCTGACAGCACAGACTGAAGCAGGTGAGCACACAGGGACAGGCCTGGCTCTGTCTGACAGCACAGACTGAAGCAGGTGAGCACACAGGGACAGGCCTGGCTCTGTCTGACAGCACAGACTGAAGCAGGTGAGCACACAGGGACAGGCCTGGCTCTGTCTGACAGCACAGACTGAAGCAGGTGAGCACACAGGCACAGGCCTGGCTCTGTCTGACCAGGTGAGCACACAGGGACAGGCCTGGCTCTGTCTGACCAGGTGAGCACACAGGGACAGGCCTGGCTCTGTCTGACCAGGTGAGCACACAGGGACAGGCCTGGCTCTGTCTGAGCAGGTGAGCACACAGGCACAGGCCTGGCTCTGTCTGAGCAGGTGAGCACACAGGCACAGGCCTGGCTCTATCTGACCAGGTGAGCACACAGGCACAGGCCTGGCTCTGTCTGACCAGGTGAGCACACAGGCACAGGCCTGGCTCTGTCTGACCAGGTGAGCACACAGGCACAGGCCTGGCTCTGTCTGACCAGGTGAGCACACAGGCACAGGCCTGGCTCTGTCTGACCAGGTGAGCACACAGGCACAGGCCTGGCTCTGTCTGACCAGGTGAGCACACAGGCACAGGCCTGGCTCTGTCTGACCAGGTGAGCACACAGGCACAGGCCTGGCTCTGTCTGACCAGGTGAGCACACAGGCACAGGCCTGGCTCTCTCTGACCAGGTGAGCACACAGGCACAGGCCTGGCTCTGTCTGACCAGGTGAGCACACAGGCACAGGCCTGGCTCTGTCTGACCAGGTGAGCACACAGGCACAGGCCTGGCTCTGTCTGAGCAGGTGAGCACACAGGCACAGGCCTGGCTCTGTCTGACCAGGTGAGCACACAGGCACAGGCCTGGCTCTGTCTGACCAGGTGAGCACACAGGCACAGGCCTGGCTCTGTCTGACCAGGTGAGCACACAGGCACAGGCCTGGCTCTGTCTGACCAGGTGAGCACACAGGCACAGGCCTGGCTCTGTCTGACCAGGTGAGCACACAGGCACAGGCCTGGCTCTGTCTGACCAGGTGAGCACACAGGCACAGGCCTGGCTCTGTCTGACCAGGTGAGCACACAGGCACAGGCCTGGCTCTGTCTGACCAGGTGAGCACACAGGGACAGGCCTGGCTCTGTCTGACCAGGTGAGCACACAGGGACAGGCCTGGCTCTGTCTGACCAGGTGAGCACACAGGGACAGGCCTGGCTCTGTCTGACCAGGTGAGCACACAGGGACAGGCCTGGCTCTGTCTGACCAGGTGAGCACACAGGGACAGGCCTGGCTCTGTCTGAGCAGGTGAGCACACAGGGACAGGCCTGGCTCTGTCTGAGCAGGTGAGCACACAGGCACAGGCCTGGCTCTGTCTGACCAGGTGAGCACACAGGCACAGGCCTGGCTCTGTCTGAGCAGGTGAGCACACAGGCACAGGCCTGGCTCTGTCTGACCAGGTGAGCACACAGGCACAGGCCTGGCTCTGTCTGACCAGGTGAGCACACAGGGACAGGCCTGGCTCTGTCTGAGCAGGTGAGCACACAGGGACAGGCCTGGCTCTGTCTGAGCAGGTGAGCACACAGGCACAGGCCTGGCTCTGTCTGACCAGGTGAGCACACAGGCACAGGCCTGGCTCTGTCTGACCAGGTGAGCACACAGGCACAGGCCTGGCTCTGTCTGACCAGGTGAGCACACAGGCACAGGCCTGGCTCTGTCTGACCAGGTGAGCACACAGGCACAGGCCTGGCTCTGTCTGACCAGGTGAGCACACAGGCACAGGCCTGGTTATGTCTGACCAGGTGAGCACACAGGCACAGGCCTGGCTCTGTCTGACCAGGTGAGCACACAGGCACAGGCCTGGCTGGCTCTCCCTGGCAAGCAGACTCATCTAGCTGCAGCCCTGCAGTGAAATGTTCTGTTCCTGAGAGCTGCTTTCTGAAGCCATCCAACAGTGATCTCATCAAGACCTCTCTCCTCTCCAGGTGGTGCCCAAGCCAATGAACCCAACTTCCCAGATAGTCACTACTAGCCAGCCCCAGCAGAGACTCATCATGCCAGCCACTCCACTGCCTCAGATCCAGCCCAACCTCACCAACCTCCCACCAGGCACTGTGCTGGCACCAGCCCCTGGCACGGGGAACGTTGGCTATGCAGTGCTTCCAGCTCAGTATGTCACACAGGTATGGTGTCACCCTAGAGAGAGGGAAGGAAGCAGTGCAGCTGTGGAGCACACTGCCCTCCTCTGAGAGGTTCTTCCTGCCCAGTTGTCACCTGGCACTGAGGGACAGTTCCTTCCAGGGGTCTTTGGCAGAATGCTGACAGCACTGAATCAGAAGTTACAGTTCAAAGCTTTACTTCCTTAACAGGGTTGGGTTTTTTTTATTTAGTACAGCATAACATTGATCATCAGAACACCACAAGATTTTTGTCAGCAGGAGCAGTGTGCTACAGTTTTATAAGCAGCATGGTACAGAATTTATAATAGAACTTAAGATTTCCTGGTCACCCAGGCTCACTGCAGGGCAGGCTCTCCCTGTCCCTAGACACCCAGAATCTTGCCCTCCCCAGATCAGGTCAGACCTTAATACATGGTTTGGTTTATCAGTGTAACAACCCTAATGCAGACCTGAAAACCATGTAAGATACAAAGAGAGAAAAAAATATAGACGAGCCTGAGCCACTCAGTCCTTGGCAGCAGCAGATTATAGAATCACAGAATGGTTTAGGTTGGAAAGGGCCTTAAAGATCATCCAGTTCCAAGCCCCCTGCTGTGGGCAGGGACACTCTTCCACTATAGACCTGCTCAAGGTCCTGTCCAGCCTGGCTTTGAACACCTCCAAGCTTGGAGCCTCCACTATTTCTCAGGGCATCCTGTGCCAGTGCCTCACTACCCTCATGGAGGAGAACTGAGAGTGGAGATGATGGTGGAGGTGTCCCAGCCCATGGCAGGCTCACATGTCTCATTGCCCAGCAGCAGTTCTGGTCCCAGTTCCTGGCTTAGGCCTGGTAACCAAATGATTTTACTGACAGCACTCTGAATGCTGCTGTGCTTCCCTGTTCTGTGACAGGGTCACCACCTCCTGCTTGTCTGAGTGACTGACACCTTCATGGCCCCTAAGGAAGGGACCAGTCAGCCTGGTGCCTAGGAGCCTTGAGGCCAGTACGGAATGAAGGCCATGAAGGGAAGAAGAAATGTGTTTGTGTTGTGTTGTTGGTTCACAGGACCTTCAGGGCCTGGTCGTGAAGGGACCAAGCCTGAGAAGGGTTGGGTCACAGAATGGTTCTGTGTGTTCTAAAGTGGGGGTAGTGATGTAACCACATGGCCAGGGCTCAGGAGCAGGCAGTACTGGGGTCACACCAACCCAGATCTAGGGATTAGCTCTTTGCCAAGGTCTGCCCAACACTCAGAATGCAAAGGAGAATCCCTGAAACGTTCTGCTGAGGGCCAAGGAGCCAATCTGTACAGACAAGGGCTCTGCCAGCTCCTGGCTTGACTGCCACCAGCCTCATTGCTGCTTCCCTTCTGGTTTGACCCTGAAGAGTTTTACTTTCCTTTCAGCCCACTTCCACCAATCTACACCAAATAACACTGTTGGACCTCTCCTCAGAGGTTCTGGACACAATCTGTGTCCTCTTTGGGCTGTTCCTAGTAGCTCCCAAACCTTGTAAGGTGCCAGTCTGTCTGTAGAACCTGTCCCAGCAGCAGGAAATGGCTGCACTTTAGCAACACAAAAGAAGGCAGTTTGGTTCTTAGGGGGGGGTTGAGGTTTTTCAATGTGCAAACCAAACTGTGGCTGCAGGTGTGCAGAGCAGTTGGGATGTAAAAGATTTCACTTGTTGGCATTGAATTCTGCAGTAAGTGGCTCGTATAGTAAGGAGGCTACTAGAGTAATCAGTGCAGAGTTATCATGCTCTGTTAGGGACAGGGATGCTTAGCAAAAGAAGAGGGAAAAGGAGCATGATTTTAGGAGCTGGAACTGTTTGTGGTCTGAAGATTGCTATGTGTGATCTGTATGGCTGTGAACACTGTGACAGAGAACAAAACCAGCATCTAAAATCAGGTTTTCGTGCCAGGTGTAGAGGCAGCAGGTTGCTGCCTGGGGTACAGAGGTCTAAACCTGTGCTTGCAAGATGTCACTTGCACAGCAGTATGTGGGGAGCTAATCAGAAGATGAGCCACATGTCCTCTTGTGCACCACTCAACCTGTTAAGCATTAATGGCTTTGTTTTGTTAGCTCCAGCAATCCTCCTACGTGTCCATAGCGAGCAGCACAGGCCTCACAGGCAGCTCCAGCATCCAGTCCCAGGCACGGCTGCCCTTCAACGGGTGAGTGCTGACAGCCTGCAAGGGGCCTCCCAGGTCAGCCCCTCCCAACCCCCTGCCCTGCCCTGCCCAGGGACACCTCCCACCAGCACACGGTGCTCCAGGCCTCATCCAGCCTGGCCTTCAACACCTCCGGGGAGGGGGCAGCCACAGCCTCCCTGGGCAACCTGTGCCAGTCTCTCCCCACCCTCACTTGAAACAATTTCTTCTCATTTCCAGTCTGTCTTCCCTCTCTCAGCTCAAAGCCTCTTGCTTCAATTGGAAAGCAGTTCCAAGGGCTCTCCCTGTCCCTAAGCACCCAGATTCTTGCTGTTCCCAGCAGCTCCCAGGGCTCTCCTGTCCCTAAGCATCCAGAATCCAGCCTTCCCCAGCAGCTCCCAAGGCTCTCCCTCTCCCTAGACACCCAGAATCTTGCTGTCCCCAGCAGCTCCCAGGGTTCTCCTGTCCCTAAGCATCCAAAATCCAGCCTTCCCCAATAGCTCCCAGAGCTTTCCCTGTCCCTAGGCACCCAGAATTCTGCCCTCCCCAGCAGCTCCCAAGACTCTCCCTGTCCCTAGGCACCCAGAATCCTGCCTTCCCCAGCAGCTCCCAGAGCTCTCCCTGTCCCTAGACACCCAAAATCCTGTCCTCCCCAGCAGCTCCCAAGGCTCTCCCTTTCCCTAGCAGCTCTGTGTCATTTTTCCTTTCAGGATGACAAGAACAGCTCCTGTGTGGTAACTTCCCTTTGCCAACCCAGCAGGCTTTGTTGTGTTATTGTTTGCTGGAAACTGTCAGTGCCAAGGTGCTGCTTGTTGTTTTTGCAAGCTCAGATGATGCAAACTAATCCCAAATCCAGATGCAGCTCTTCAGCTGAATGGGTTTGATTTAATCTCCCTGCTGTTGTGTGCAGAAATTGCTGGACAGGGATGGAACCAATCTCATCACAAGCAATTAGTGACACAAAATCCCAGTTTTAAGAGCAGTTAAAGGCTCTGGCTGCTGCAAAATCAACTCCCTAGCACGTTTGGGTTTGCCTTCCCATTATCCCCCAGCTGCTTTTGGGGTTTCTTTTCATCCCAACCAGAACAAAAGGATAGCTACAATCATGCAGTGTGAACCTTGGCTGCATGTAGAGGGATTCTGGGTGGGTTGTTTTGGTTTTTTTTCCCCCATTCCAGTTTTCAGTTGCAGTGCCTCTTTAGCTCTTAGCCTCATCCCTGCTTCAGGCACACAGCCAGATTTGCAGCAAATAACTCAGCTCCTTCTGGGTTGGAAAGGCTCTGTTAGCTAATGGTTACTTAAACAGGCAGAAATTGAATGCAAGAGGAATGGAAAGGAGGTTTTTTTTTTTTAGACTTCTTGTGATGAGCTCCCTGCTGGAATTTAGCCTGGGTGGGTAGAAATGCATTTTTGGTTTGTTTTTTTTTTTCCCCTCTTCCCTCCACAGAATAATTCCTTCAGAATCTGCAAACCGCCCCAGGAAGCCTTGCAACTGTACTAAGTCTCTGTGCTTGAAATTGTAAGTACAGCTTGGGGTTGGCTTCTTGAAGCCTCCTTTTTCACATCCCACATGTATGCCAAGGGACTCAGAAATGTTGTGTCTAGGTGCTGAGTTAGGGCTGCTGCTGGTGGTGGTGTTCCAGTGCCTGTGTAAACTTTGCAGCCCCTGGGAGCTGTCTGGATCCCAGCTGTGTATGGATTTCACATATTCACAGACTGCATCAGGTTGGAAGGGACCCTCAAAGGTCATCCTGTCCACCCCCCTGCAGGCAGCAGGGACACCTCCAACTAAAGCAGGCTGCCCAAGGCCACATTGAGTCTGACCTTGAATGTCTCCAGGGATGGGACCTCCACCTCCTCTCTGGGCAACCTGTTCCAGTGTCTCACTGCTCTCACTGTGCAGAACTTCCCCCTGATGTCCAACCTAACTCTGCCCTGCTCCAGTCCCAAACCATTGCCCCTTGTCCTGTCCCCACAGCCCTTCTGAACACTCCCTCCCCAGCCTGCCTGGAGGTCCCTTTCAGCTATTGAAATGCAGCTCCAAGGTCTCCCTGGAGCCAGTTGCTAGCCTCTTATTCTGGCTGTCTGGGAGCTCCTGGAGCCTGACCTGCACTGGCTGTGAGGTGGCTGCAGTAGGACAGGCCTCAACCTGTGGGTTAGCCACCTTGGAGATGCCCTAGAGAGAGAAAAGCCTCATTAGCTTCTCTTGGGAGGGGCCCTTGAGCTGGGTGAGCATCATCTCAGACAGCCACACTGGAGCTGCCCTTCAGACAGCAGCCAGGTTTGTGGAGTGGAGCTCAGGGTGACCCTGACCAGCACTGGAGCACACGTTTGTGCCAGACCCCAAGCTGCCATCAGTCCTCACAGCAGTGTCACAGCTGCCACACAAATGCCTCCTGCACCTTCTCATCCAGGTACTGTGACTGCTTTGCCAATGGTGAGTTCTGCAATAACTGCAACTGCACAAATTGTTACAACAACCTGGACCACGAAAACGACCGACAAAAAGCAATAAAGGTGAGGGGCTGGGAGCTGCTTCATGTGGAATCCCAGCATGAAAGATCATCCCGTGCCAACCCCCTGCCATGGCCAGGGACACCTCCCACTAGCTCAGGCTGCTCAAGGCCTCATCCAGCCTGGCCTTGGACACCTCCAGGGAGGGGGCAGCCACAGCCTTCCTGGGCAACCTGTGCCAGTCTCTCCCCACCCTCTCTGCCAACAATTTCCTCCTCATCTCCACTCTCACTCTCCCCTCTCCCAGCTCAAAGCCATTGTCCCTCATCCTGTCCCTCCCAGCCCTTCTCCAAAGTCCCTCCCCAGGTCTCCTGGAGCCCCTTCAGGTACTGCAAGGCTGCTCTAACATCTGCCTGCAGCCTTCTCTTCTCCAGGCTGAACAGCCCCAACTTTCTCAGCCTGTCCCCACAGGGGAGGTTCTGCAGCCCTCTGATCATCTTGGTGGCCTCCTCTGGAGCCTCTCCAGCAGCTCCAGGTCCTTCTTGTGCTGGGGGCCCCAGAGCTGGAGGCAGTGCTGCAGGTGGGGTCAGAGCAGAGCAGAGGGCAGAATCCCCTCCCTGTGCTGCTGCTCTCCCTGCTCTGGATGCAGCTCAGCACACATCAGCTTGTCCCTTAGAAGCTATGGTGTGGGGCATGAGGAGTCCACACTGCCCTGATCTCCTCCCACATATGCCAGGCTTAATTGCTGCTCTTGCACCTCTAAATTCTGCTCCCCACATGCAGTGACTGACCCTTTGGGTCTGCATTGACAGGCCTGCCTGGACAGAAACCCTGAAGCCTTCAAGCCCAAAATAGGGAAGGGGAAGGAAGGAGAGTCAGACCGGAGGCACAGCAAGGGCTGCAACTGCAAACGCTCAGGCTGCCTGAAAAACTACTGCGAGTGTTACGAGGTAGGGAGCACCACCTCACCCCCCACACAGCCTCCTTCCCTTCACTGCTGGGCCCTCTCATCTGCTTTGTCTCCCCTCTCTCCTGCTGTGATGTTTTCCACTGCTGTAACATTATCCTCCAGCATTTTGCATGTAGAAAGCCAAACGGCTGGCAGAGCTGATCGCTTCCCTTGGGTGAGTGGGATTGTTGGTTTTTGAATCATGTAGCAGTGTTGGACTCAGGCTTGGATTTGGCCTTGGAAGAGCCAAGTTTGAAGAGCAGTGTGCCCTAAAGAAAGCTCCATCAAGGAGGTGTTGGAGCAGCATCCCACAGATGCTCTGGGCTAGAATGTGTCTGTTGAAGACAAAAGCCAAAGTTGGTCTGCATCAGTCTGCTGTAGAGAGAGCTACTGAGATCTGTGTCATAGAATCATAGAATTGATGGGGTTGGAAAGGGACCTCAAGGATCATGCAGTTCCAACCCCTCTGCCATGGGCAGGGAGGACACCTCACACTGGATCAGGTTGCCCAGAGCCACATCCAACCTGGCCTTAATAATCTCCAGGGATGAGGCTTCCACCACCTCTCTGTGCAACCTGTGCCAGTGTCTCACCACCCTCACGGGGAAGAATTTCTTCCTAACATCCAATCTGAATCTCCCCATTTCTAGTTGTTTTTCTATTTTTATATGCGTTTCTATTTTTTTTTCTATTTTCACATGCACATAGCAGATGTAGAGGCAGTGGCAGGCTGACCTCTCATGGCTCAACTGCCTTAACTCCACCAGAAACAGTATGCTGGGGAAGAAAGGGATGAGTGGGAAGCCCCTGATTTGCATTTGATTCAAGTATACATCCTGGGAAGGCTTCTCACTTTGAGAATTTAGAGGGAGCTGCTACCTGGGGGTTCCTCCTGGTGGCTAATTGATAAGAGATTTAAAAGCAGATCTTTTCCTTGTGACTTGGCATAAAGGGAGTGAAGGCTGCAGCAGGTTCCCTCACCTTTGGTTTGTTTCTTTCAGGCAAAGATCATGTGTTCTTCCATCTGCAAATGCATTGGCTGTAAGAACTTTGAGGAGAGCCCGGAGAGAAAGACGTTGATGCACTTAGCAGATGCTGCAGAGGTCAGAGTCCAGCAGCAGACTGCTGCAAAGACCAAGCTATCTTCCCAGATCTCAGACCTGCTGACAAGGCCAGCACCAGCACTCAGCAGTGGTGGTGGGAAGTAAGTCAATGCAGTGCCCCTGCTTCAGTTGCTTTAAGGTCTTTTTGTCTGCTGTGTGTGGCAGAGTGTCTGTCACAGAGCCACAGAATAGGAGGGCTTGGAAGGGACCTCCAGAGATCATCAGGTCCAACCCCCTTGCCAAAGCAGGGTCACCCAGGGCAGGCCACACAGGAGCACATCCAGGTTGGCCTTTAAAGTCTCCAGAGGAGGAGACTCTACCACCTCTCTGGGCAGCTTGCTCCAGGGCTCCATCACCCTCACAGTAAAGAAGTTTCTCCTTGTATCAGTGTGAGAGCTGAAATCCTACCCGCTGACAATAACCAGGCTAGCTCAGTCTGGAAGGCAAATGCAAGCTGTATTTACAAGCAAATCTACAATCTGGGATGAAGTGCAATGAATGTGTACAAAGAGACACAATTCACCACATTTACAAATAGGTACAATCAAACAGAAAAGCACAACCAAGCTCCCTTTGCTTCCCCCCAGAGGGGCCACTCTCCCAGGGGCCTCCTCCCCCCAGGCCCCCCTGGCAGAAAGCAGAGAGTTAAGAAGCAGAGAGGCTGTTAACTTAGCCCACCAAGGTCAGTGTGTTATCTTCAGCCAGAAAAGAAGAAGCAGCAGCAGCCAGACAGCCCAGCAAGGAAGCTGAGAGCTCAGACCCCAACTGCCCCACTTTGTTTTGAGTCATGGTTGTTAAACATTTCTATCTATCCAATGGAAATGTTTAGAGCAATCATTATTTTGCTTTCTTACACCCAATAGTGACTTATTTACATTCTTTAGCTTTCTCTGCTTGAACTTTGTAAAGAAAAATTAAAAAGACAGTTTTAAATCATCACACTCCTCATGTTGAGGTGGAACCTTCTGGGTTCTAGCTCATATCCATTATTCTTTGCCCTATTAGTGGGTGCCACTGAACAGAGCCTGGCCACTTCCTCTTGCCCCCCAGCCCTCAGCTATTGAGAGACATTGATCAGATCCCTCTCAGCCTTCTCTTCTGCAGACTAAACAGCCCCAGGGCTCTCAGTCTCTCTTCACAGGGGAGATGCTCAAGTCCCTTAATCATCCTTGTGGCTCTCCCTTGGACTCTCTCCAGCAGTTCTCTGTCTTCCTTGAACTGGGGAGCCCAAAACTGCACACAGTATTGCAGCTGTGGTCTCACCAGGGCAGACTAGAGGAGAAGGAGAACCTCCCTGGACCTGCTGGCCACACTCTTCTTCATGCACCCCAGGATCCCATCTGCCTTCCTGGCCACAAGGGCACATTGCTGTCCCATGGAGAACTTACTGTCCACTAGGCCTCCAAGGTCTTTGTCTTTGGAGCTGTTCCCCGCTGGTGTGATCTGGTGGAGGCTGAAGCAGCAGGGGCACACAGGTGGATGGAGCAGCCAGCCATGCCCTCTGGAACCTGGGCTATTAACTGGGTTAATAACTGGACTCAGGGATTTTAAATGTCCTTTCCAACCAAAAGGATTCAACAGCTCTGTGTAACTACAAGTTGTCTCCCCATGGTTGCCCGTGTGCTCACAGAAAGCACCAAGTGCCCCTTCATTGCGAGGATGAGATCCTTGAGCTGCCCTTGCAGCAAAACCTGGAGCTCTCTGTACCTGGGCATTACAAAGTCTCTTTCCAAATGCACATTACTGGAGGCAGGCAGTGCCCTTCCAGTTTGTTTGATCCTAGCTGTGTTCACTGCCTGTTGGTTGTCTCAAGGCTCTTGGAATCATAGAATTGCTTCAGTTGGAAAAGCTTCAAGCCAGCACCACCATGGCCACTAAACCATGGCCCCAAGTGCCATGGCCACATCTTTCATGAACACCTCCTGGGATGGGGACTCCACCACCTCCCTGGGCAGACTCTTCCAATCCCTCACCTCACCACTCTTTCAGCAAAGAAATTGTTCCTCCTCTCCAAGCTAACCCTCCCCTGGCACAATTTCAGGCCATTGCCTCTCCTTCTGTCAGCTGAGACTAGGAAGCAGAGCCCAACCCCCATGGCTGCAGCCTGCTCTCAAGAGGTGTAGAGAGCAATGAGGTCTCCCTGAGCTCAGCCTCCTCTTCTCCACACCAAACACCCCCAGCTCCCTCAGCTGCTCCTCCCCAGCCCTCTTCTCCACACCCTTCCCCACCTTTCTTGCCCTTCTCTGGACCTGTTCCAGCTCCTCAAGGTCCTTCTTGGAGTGAGGAGGCCAAAACTGAACCCAGCACTCAAGGTATGGCCACACCAGTGCCCAGTACTTGGGGACAATCCCTTCCCTGCTCCTGCTGGCTACACCATTGCTGCTCCAGGCCAGGCTGCTGGTGGCCTTCTTGGCTACCTGAGCACACAGTGCCTCGTCTTCAGCCAACTGTTACCCAACACCCCCAGGTCCTTTTCTGCTGACTGGTTTCCAGCCACTCTGCCCCAAGCCTGGAGGGCTCATGGGACAGGCCTTGCATGAAAGCCTTGCCCAGCCCTGCAGCTGGGAGCAGTGGGTGTCTGTGCCAAGGGTGAGTGGCTCTCTGTCCATTTGAGGGCTCTGCAGAGGGACCTTGCCAGGCTGGACAGATGGGCAGAGTCTACCATGATGGCATTCTACAAGGCCAAGTGCCAGGGCCACTTTGGCCACAATAACCCCATGCAGTGCTCCAGGCTGGGGACAGAGTGGCTGAGAGCAGCCAGGCAGAGAGGGACCTGGGGGTGCTGGTTGGCAGCAGCTGAACAGGAGCCAGCAGTGTGCCCAGCTGGCCAAGAAGGCCAATGGCATCCTGGCCTGGATCAGGAACAGTGTGGCCAGCAGGAGCAGGGAACTCATCCTGCCCTGTGCTCAGCACTGCTCAGGCCACACCTGGAGTGCTGTGTCCAGTTCTGGGCTCCTCAGGTTAAGAAAGATGTTGAGATGCCGGAAGGTGTCCAGAGAAGGGCAACAAGGCTGGGGAGGGGTCTGGGGCACAAGGCTGGGGAGGGGTCTGGGGCACAGCCCTGTGAGGAGAGGCTGAGGGAGCTGGGGGTGTTCAGCCTGGAGAAGAGGAGGCTCAGGGCAGACCTCATTGCTCTCTACAACTACCTGCAGGGAGGTTGTAGCCAGGTGGGGGTTGGGCTCTGCTCCCAGGCAAGCAGCACCAGAAGGAGAGGACACAGTCTCAAGGTGCCCCAGGGGAAGTTTAGGCTGGAGGTGAGGAGAAAGTTCTTCCCAGCAAGAGTAATTGGCCCTTGGGGTGTGCTGCCCAGGGAGGTGGTGGAGTCCCCATCCCTGGAGGTGTTCAAACCAAGCTTGGCTGTGGCCCTTGGAGCCATGGGGTAGCTGTCAGGAGGGGTTAGGTATTAGGTAATAGGTTGGGCTTGATGATCTCTGAGGTCTTTTCCAGCCTGGGTGATGGATTCTGTGATGCTGTGATTTCAGGCTGCCCTTCACGTTCGTCACCAAGGAGGTGGCGGAGGCGACCTGTGAGTGCCTGCTGGCGCAGGCGGAGCAGGCAGAGAAGTTGGGCAAGTCCAAGGCTGCCGCCGAGAGGATGATCCTGGAGGAGTTTGGGCGCTGCTTGATGAGAGTCATCAACTCGGCAGGGAAGTCCAAAAGTGATCCTTGTGCCATGAACTGCTGACTCGGCACAGGAGCCACCCCCCAGGACTGAGCGGAACACTTAAGGCACAGGGACACTTCAGTTTGGCACAGAGGAGTTCATGAGATTTGTTCATGTGGTGCTTTGCTGTACCTCGACCTGCCCGAGACTGAGAGAAGGACAACCTTTTCTAAACCAGGTGTAGAGCCTTTTAAACCTTAGCTAAAACCCTCTTCTCCTTAAGGCAAGGCCTCAAGCTCATTCTTCTTCCTAATGTACAGCTTTTTACCTTCAAAATTAGTGGTGGGTTTCTTAAAACTTGGCTGTGTTCTCCCCTTTCTCCCCTCCCTCCCCCCAGAACCACTGCCTGAAAGGCAGCTATAAATTATTCTAATATATATTATTGACAGTCTGTGGAGCATGCAGGGGAACACAGCTGATGCCAGCAGCCAGGTGATGCTTTTGGGTGCCAGGCCTGAGATGAGAAGGTGTCAGTGCTGAAAGGAAGTATGTGACAAGGAGCATCTGAAGGGAAGGTGGCAGCTGACACATTGCTTGGAGCACAGAGCACTGTGCAGGCAAGACCAGAGGGGCTGCTTGCAGGTCTAGGGGTGGAGAACCCCCTGGAGCAGAGCCAAAGGAGTTTAAAGGAATGAACTGGAAACTTTTGATAAGAATGTGGCTGAGCTCAGATGGCTCTGAGGCTGGAACCTGAAGGTGAAGACAGTGAGTGGCCTGTCCTCAGAAGTGAGGAAGAGCAAGCAGGCCACAGTGTAGTGTTACCTGAGTGGGTGCTGTTGTGGAGGTGAAGTCTGGTTTCTCAGAGGCTCTGCAGCAGCCTGATCCCTCACTGGAGGCAGGGCTCTGCAGTCCCTTGGTTTCCAGGATCAAGCTGTAACCCTGCAAGTGTTTTAAGTCTGAGGTGATGGCAGATGGTGGAACCACAGCTGCCTTAGTGAGGACTGGAGACAATCTGCATTCAAATGGCCTTGCAAACTCAGGTGAGGATCATGTTCAGCCTGGGTTTTGGTCTGCAGGATGTTCCTTCTCTGCGTGCTGGCAATTTACTTGGCCTAAGGCCTTTTAGGTGTTGAGAGTGACCCAGAGGCATGGTCAGAGAGGATGCAGGTGCAGAACCAGGAGTGGCCACCAGACAGACATCTGGATCCTTTGGCACAGAGCTGGGCACAGCTGTGTGTGCACCAGGGCAGGGAGTTTGTCAGTATTGTTTACAGACAACCTCAGTTCACACTTCTCATAGTGGAGCACATCTGCACCACTCACCTGGCAGGTGACTGCCCTGCCATGCACACCAGGAAGGATGTTTTATGACAGGCAGTGCTGCTGGGTGTCTCCCTTCAGCCTGGCCAGATTCCTCCCAAAGGGATTTTCGCGTTTCTGGTGCCAGGCTCTAAATACAGAGAAATGCAGCAGACCTCAACCTCCAGGGGAAAAGCAGGGACCAGGCAGACCAGCAGCAGAGCCAAGTTGATGGTGACAAGATGGGAGAATGCCTCCCCTCCTGCCTGCACCCTACAGTCCTGTGCACTGAGCCCTCCCTCCCTTGCCCCTTCTCTGCTGCCTCCTCCAAACGCTTCAGGGCATGCCAGGCCTGGGAGGCAGCTACTGGCTGCCTTCGCAGACATCTGCCCTGCAGCCACCTTCTGCTATCCACATCTCCCTGAGCACAGGCAGCAAGTGCACCTGTGCACACCTCCAAGAAGGGAATCCACTTCTCCTGTCAGTAAGTGCTCCTCAGGAGGAGGAGGAGGAAGAGGAGGAGGGCCTGGCTTTGGCCAGCAGGCAGCGTAGATAGCACAGGTGTTTGCTGGACTCCTGGGCACCTGTACAGTTTGTACAAATGTAAAGTAGTGTAAGTGAATAAAGTCAGAGCTGCTTAGGGGTATTTTTCAGACTGCAATCTGCCTTCTGGGGTTTGTTTTTTTTGGTCTAGACTCCATGTTTATTTTGTATATAGCCCCCTCCCCCAGACACCCCCTGCTTCCTCTCAGCTGCACCTTTCGTGATGTGTATTTATATCTGGTGTGCAAAAGCAGCCCCTGGGATTTAGCTGCCAGCTGTAATTATGTATGATGGATATTGTTGGAGAATATTTTGCTTGTAAAGACTCTGAAGGTGCAATCAAATGCTCTTAGTTCTTCTCTCTTTGGTTTTGACCAAGCTTTCTCAGATAGGAAGCTTGGGGGTTCCTCCCTCCCTCTCTCTCTCTCTCTCTCTCTCTCTCCCCCTGGTGTGTAGAGTGTGTGAAGTGAGTTTTGTACTTCCTTAGCCATTTGCATCAAACTGCTGGACAAGACTGACTGAAGTCAGAGTTCATCCAGGTCCATACCAATAAATTGGGAACGGGGCAAGGGTTCATTTTTCTAGTTCTGTTTACATCTGAAAGTAGACAAATGAAATTTATATTTACTAGACCTTATTCAGAGACTACACTTTTCTATATTGTACAAATAAAACAGTCAGGTAAATCACAAAGGAAAAAAAATAAACCTTTATACTATTCTGTAACTGTGATTTTAGTTTTGGTTTTGCACTCCTTTCCTTCAGCACTGACAGAAGATTTTCATCTGAAATACCAAATGCTTAGCACTGGGCCACTTCTGAGGCAAATCTTGGCTTGGGTTGCCAGGATAAGAACAAGTCCTGACAGAGACCCCCCTGGTGTCCTGTCTTGCACAGCAACTTCTGGTACATCCCAGTCCAGTGGTGGATAACTTGGCAGGAGTTACAGCCCCTCGCGTTCCAGCTGGTGCTGGCTGCGCCTGAGTTTGACTCCTGCTTGGCGCTCAGTTGGACCTTTCGTGTGACTGTCTTTACATTCTCGGGAACAGAATTCAGACTCAAACGCAGTCAAGTGCCTGCAAGGGTTGATTTGGCTGACTGCAAATAGATACCGGCGGGGGTCGAGCGCTGATGACGCACGAAGGGGGCGGAGCGGGGCCAGGCGGGACCGCAACTCTATCCTTCTCTGCGGCAGCTTTGCTCTCTGGGCCAGGCGCACGGCAGGGCAGGGAGGCAGGGACAGGCAATAACCGCCCCTTCTCCCAGCAGACAGCTCTCAAGCAGCTCCTTAAGCAGCCTCTTAGTCTCCCAAGCAGCCGCCAGGCACTGTCCCAAGCCGTTCCCGAAGCAGCCTTTTATCGTTCCACACCTGGCCGCCAAGCAGCTGCTACTTCCCGCATTGGCCAGCAGAGGGCGCACCTAAAGCCATCCCCAGGGTTCCAAAGCCTGCCCCTGTCTCCAGGTGTTTCTGCCGCCTTCGCCGCCAGGGAGTCCCCAGGGTCCTAAGTCCCGCCAGGGGGGGGGTACCGAATTGAAAGCCCTTTAACTGACCTCAGGAGGCCATGTGCCAAACTCCTGTATCCAAACGATTATCCCAAATGATTCTCGCAACGAGGCTGAGCCACAGATCTACTTCTGGCCCCTTACACAGCTGCCTTCCCCCTCTGTGGTACAGCTGCTGTTCTGCACGGCCAAGGGGAGCCACTGAGCAGCAGCTCTGCCATGCTTGGCTCCTCAAGCTCAGCTCTTGATGCCAGGGCAGCTTCCTCACTACTGAAAGGACCTGACTGAGGGAGCCTCTCTCATTTGGTGGCATTGAGTCTACAATTCATCAGTGGAAACATCTGAGAGCCTGCCTGATGCCCTGGGCTGCAGGCAGCTGGGAGGATGAGGCCATGTGGCACAACTGAGTGGTGACCTGATGGGGCCACCTGATGGTACCTGAAACGCTCACCCTGCTGCAGCACACCCGTGGGAGGCTTCTGCCCACAGAGGAGGGTGTCAGTGCCTCAAGTGCTGCTGGCCCAGCAGCCTCAGCACCACTCTCAGCTTCATGGCCAGCAGCCTCATGCTGGGCATGCAGCTCCTCACTTGGGAACCGCAAGTGAGGCTTTAAGGGCTGCACTTTGCTACTGCTGTGCCCCCTCCTCAACAGCTTCTTGATCTGCTTGAAGAGAGACATGCAGGAGTGGAGGTGAGAAGTTGTGGACAACCTGAGTGCCATTTTAATTTTGTAGCTTTATTCTGCAAGTCAAAGCTTTGCAAGCTTGCTTTCCTTCAGCTCTTTGAAAGCAGGTCTGCTTTGGTAAGGTCAAATTGCCAGCACACATGATCCCCACAACAACCATGCAAGATACATCCATTTTCTTCTGCCAAGAGCACTCACAGCCCTCAGCCAATCAACGCCTCCAGGCATCCCCTACCACTTCCCCAGGCACCCTGGGCTCATCCTGACCTGCTACACAAGTCTCATGAAGTCTGTGCCTGCTTTGCAGGATTCTAGATCAGCACAGGGTTTGCTTTGCTCAGATGGTTTGCAGGGGTCCAGCACATCACTGCTCCTTACCACCAGTTTTGCAAGCTAAATGATGGCAGGCCATTACCTTGTGTCCTCACTGTGTTGCCTAGAGGTGGCCATCAGCATACCTGGGACCAGCAGTGAACATTCAGGACCCTGCATGGGTCTGGCTTGACTGACAGCTACCTGGTGGTGTTCCCTTCGGTCTCTTCCACTTGTTCATCCCACACTGGTAGTTCAGGCTGGGGTGCCTGGTGGGGTCTGTTCTGATGTCCAAGTACCGGCGCGTTATCTGCTTCACTAAGGTGGTGTAGTGATTGTCAACACACAGCTCCCCATCGAGGAAATGGTCTGTGAGGGCGGAGAAGAGAGGCCTTCCTCCCAGGAGCTCCTGGAGGACCTTCTGTTCTAGAGACAAACGCTGTAGCTTGGTGGCTTTGCTGCCATCTCCTCCTTTGCTGTGCCACTTCAGGACTCGTTCCGAGACACCTGCGATGCGGTACAGGCTGAACGAGGGCAGAGCCACTCCAGCTGCCTTTCTGATGTAGAGCACTGCCCCACGCCCTCGCCTGATCTCAACCAGCTGGAAGAGGGAGGCCAGGCAGACCTGGCAGCCCAGCCCCTCGGCCAGCTGCTCCGCGACGCGGCCTGCAGTGCTGGCGAGGCTCCGTGCCTGCAGGGACAGGTCTGTCAGTGCCTCGCTCAGCATCGAGCTGCCCATGGAGGCTGCACAGCAGGGCTGCTCTGCTGCCAGCGGCCCCCTGCCAGCCGGGGCACACTGAGCACGAATGCTGCCCAGGGTCAGATCCCTGCTGCCTGATGGGGACAGGCCCAGGTAGCTGGCGTGGCCTAAGCCACCGCTGTGCGCTGAGCCCGGGGCCAGGCTGCAGTCCCCCAGCAGTTTGTGGTAGGCAGCCTGGAACATGGCACAGGTGGGGCTCCTGCTGCCGCAGGCTTCCAGCAGGGCCCTGACAAACTGCTCCAGTGGGGCGAGGCTGAAGGCAGAGGCGAGGAGGTGGTGGGAAGGAGCATCTTCTGAACACATGTAATTGGTGTAAAGCCACCTGAGGCTTTTGGTGTTGAGCAAGAAGCTCAGGAAGCCCAGTTTACGTTTGCCCTTCATGATGAGTCTGCCCCTGGAGTCCCTGAGGGTGGTGAAGCAGCTTCTGATCTCCTTGGAGAGGTGGCTGATTTGGGTGTGATGGCCAGTCACCATAGGCCCCTTCAGCTTCCTTCTGTAGGCACCTCTGCCATCAAACAGGGCACACAGCCTGCTCATCAGGTCCAAGAACTTGGCAGTACCACTGCAGTTCTGGAAGGAGGCCAGGCCCAGCTTCTGCAGGTGTTCCAGAGCGTCAGCAGCACCGTCACTGAACACCAGGGTGGCAAGGTTGACCTTAAGGTAGGAATTCTTACTCCCAGGCCTGCCTGACTTGGGTCTGCCTGCTTTTGGTGCCCTCTGATCCTGCAGACCTGCCAGGTCCACCACATGCTGCCACTGCACAGCAGTGTCACGTTGCCACTCTATCCTCTGTAAATCCTGCAGGGCATTGCTCACCAGCTGCTGAGCGTGGCAGATGTCATACAGGTAGGTGATGCTGTGTGCAGAGCCGGGGGGGTGCCGGAAGGTGCACTGCACCCTCTCGGGGTCTATCCTGATCCCCAGAGCGGCGGCAGTGGCGGCGCCATGGGCGGTGGCACGGGAGGTCACAGCCAGCACCGTGATGCCAATGTTGTTCAGCTTGCTGATGGTATGACGAAGCAGCTGGGCAAGCAAGGGACCGCTGGCACTGCTCACCAAGAAGTATCCAAGTGGGGCTGCCCAGTGGCTGGAGATGCCCACTGCCATCAGCAGGATGGCCTCTGAGGCCAGCGGAGCCTCGTCAGCGTCCAGGGCACCTGTGCCCAAGTCCATGAAGCCTGCCCGGCGCCGGCCCTGCAGGTCCCACTCCTGCTGCCTCTGCAGGGGCACGTCCTGTACCATCAGGACACAGTAGCAGTAGGCCTTCTCTCCTCTCTCCACCTTCTCCTGAAGGCGTGTGAAGATGCTGCTGCTGAAGCCTGCAGCAGCCTTGCTGGTGGACAGCCAGCTGGATAAAAGAAGGAGGACACAGTTAGGAGGTGGGCTTCTGAGAAACCCGCAGCAACAACCAGCACCTCGTACCACTCGTGGGCAGCCATGCCCAGAGCTGCAGAGCAGGGCACACAGAGCAAGCAGCCCAGCCTTCCTCAGTGCATACTCTCAGCTTCTTTTCCCCTAGTGATGGGGAGCCAAGCCTGGGTGGAAGTAACCTTCCTGCCTCTCCAACATCAGGAGATCAGGAGAGAGAAAAATAAACCAAACACAGAAGTGCGAGTCAGGCCAATGTCAGCAACACCAGGCTGCTGTCCTTCCCCACTGCCTTTCTCCACACTGCAAATCCAGTTTGGAAGAGGTGAAAGCCTCAGCAGCCTATAAGGAATGCTCCTGGCACCCCTTCCAAGCAGGTTCTCTGAGGGACTCTGTCTGAAACTCCCCCCCCTCCAAAACTGGCATGGACAATATGTATCTGTTGGGCATCCTCCAACTGCACCTCAGGAGTCTGCAGGGGCAGAATTCTTTCAGCTTTTTCTGGTGTGCTATTAGATCTTCACTTCTCTTTAACAGGTCTCATAGCAGCTCAGGTTGTAAATGCTGAGCCTACACCACCACCTGGAATGGGTGATGCAGCTGAGTTATGGGACAGAGACATCTCCCTGTGCTGGTTTTCAAACAGACACTTGTCAAGATCCACTTGTCGACCTCCCAGAGACCTTGTGAGCCCTCCTCGCATTGCTGTATGCAATCCTTCACTTTCTTATGTTCCCCTCTTAACTTCTCCTTCCCCCAGAAAAGCCTTCTAAACTTTTCCATGTTTTCAGATGACGCTACTGGTATTCGCCCCTGCACCCACTACCTGGCTGGTCCCTCCCCTCTCTCAACATTACAGAGCAGGAGCATGTGCCAGTGTGACAGAGCCCCTCTGCTGCTTGTGCTCCTCTTTGCTCCCCAAGGAACAGACACACACACAGCGACCCTCCAACAGTCCTCACATGGGGCTTTTCTCACACATCTGGGAACACCTGGCACTCTGAAACTGGTGCTGTGAGGAACAGGCAACTCCCATTATGTGGCCAAGAGCAACATTTCATCTCTCTGAGATGAGAGCTATCAATAGTTCTGGAAGTTTGTCTCCCACTTTGCTTCCCCTCAAAGGGGACCTTTCCCAGGGCCCTTCCCCTAGGCCCCCCTGGCAGAAAGCAGAGTTAGCTAAAGCAGAAAGTTGTTAACTTAGCTCGCCAAGGTCAGTGTGTTATCTTCAGCCAGAGGAGAAGAAGAAACAGCAGCCAGACAGCCCAGCAAGTTGCCTCAACTGCAGACTGCAGAGTGCCCCACTTTGTTTTGAATAGTAGTTCTTAAACATTTCTATCTATCCAATGGAAGTGTTTAGAACAATCAGTATTTTGCTTTCTTATACCCGATAGTGAATTTTTTACACTCTTTCACTTTCTCTGCTTGAACTTTGCAAAGAAAAAATTAAAGAGACAGTTTCAAACCATCACACTAAACCAGAGAAAAATGTTCCTGCTGGATACTTTCAGGACAGATGCATTAGACTCTTTCCACACAGGAAAGAATGGAGATACTTTCTGAAAGAATGAGTAAAAACTTGCTTTGTCAGGCTGTAAGGATGAGGGAGGGGAATCATCTTCCGCAGACAATCGTAGGCCTTTCTGTGGTAGAGCTGGAGAGCACAGGCAAACTGCCTCATCTCCAGTGAGTACTCTGCCATCTTCCTCCACCTCTGCTGCTCACAAGGTAGATCTGCTCAGAATAAAACAAACCAGGTCAGCTTTAGAGAAGCAAAGTAATACCTCAGAACTTCATCGAAATCAGCAGGGGACACGATACACAACATGGCAAGAAATCCAGGCTGGGTGAGGAGTGGCTGGAGAGCAGTCTGGAGGAGAAGGCCTTGGGGGTGTCAGGTGGTGACAAACTTCCCCAGAAGCCAGCAATGGTCCCTGCCAGCTCAGCAGGCAGCTGTGTGCTGAGCTGCATCCAGAGCAGGGAGAGCAGCAGCACAGGGAGGGGATTCTGCCCTCTGCTCTGCTCTGCTCAGACCCCACCTGCAGCACTGCCTCCAGCTCTGGGGCCCTCAGCACAAGAAGGACAGAGAGCTGCTGGAGTGGGTCCAGAAGGGGCCACAATGATCATCAAGAGGGCAGGAGAACCTCCCCTGTGGGGACAGGCTGAGAAAGTTGGGGCTGTTCAGCCTGGAGAAGAGAAGGCTCCAGGCAGACCTTAGAGCACCTTTCCCATACCTGAAGTGGATCCAGGAGAGCTGGGAAGGGACTTTGGACAAGGGCTTGTAGTGCCAGGATGAGGGGCAATGGCTTTGAGCTGGAAGAGGGTAGATTGAGACTGGAGATGAGGAAGAAATTCTTGACAGTGAGGGTGGAGAGACACTGGAACAGGTTACCCAAGGAAGTTGGGGATGCCTACTCCCCAAAGGTGTTCAAGGCCAGGCTGGATGAGGTCTTGCACAACCTGGCCTAGTTTTCTAGAAGCTGTCCCTGCACATGGCAGGGGGATTTGTAACTGGATGTTCTTTAAGGTCCCTTCCAACCATTCTATGAACAGGGTGGCCGCTGAACCACACAGTCCTGTAGGCTAAGGTCACAGCACAGCAGTGGCACCTCTGTGCCTCACCCCTCTGATGGCCACACAGTGGCCCAGCAGCACAGGCCCCACCACACTGTCTGAGGCCTCTTCCTACCCAGTGTCACACCATGCCTGAGGGAAGGTGTGTCCTACATGTGGCTGCTACTTAAAAACTTGCTGGACAGGAGAGAAGCCACAGATTTAAGGCTGACTGTGCAATCTGAAATGGCTTCTTCAGGGTGTACTCAATAGAGCTGGCTCCTGGGGAGCACAAACAACAAGGTGTTCTCAGTTAAATGTACCCCATTCTGGAGTCACTGGTCAGCTGAACAGTAGCATGGTTTGATCTGGCAGCCTTGGCCACAGGACTTGGCCTCAGCACTGCAGCCAGCCTCCAATAACTGCGTTTTCCAGGGAGATTTAATCCCTTTCATCACTTGGCTGCTGCAGTCCTGACCTACATGTCACAAAGCTTCAGTGCTACAGCCCCGAGGCATCGGAGCCCAACACTACTCAGGGATTGCAAACCTCACAAAACTCAACCAAGCTCACACAGCTGGGGGTGAGGGAGCAGCTCCCCAGCAGTACCTGAGAACTGGGCCTGCAGCAAGCTCATGGTTTCCTCAGGCAGGTGCTGCTTCTCTGCCAGCTCCCGGAGGATGGTCCCCACTGTTCTGGACTGGTGTGCGGGAACGCAGTCCTCGGCCACAGGCTGCTGCTGCCGCGGGGTCTGCGGCGGCGGCGGCGGCGGCGGCGGGGCGGCTCCCTCCTGCTGTCCCTTCAGGCTGTAGTTGTGGTCGCCGGCCGCGACCTCCGCGGCGGGGCTGGGCACAGGCTGCTTCAGCGCTCGGATGGAGGGCTTGTGCCACCAGCCGATGCCCACCGGCTCCTAGGGGGGAAGGCAGAGGGGGAAGGGGGGGTCACCCTAGGGCGACGCGGCCCCGCGGAAGCAGAGCCCCGTTACCCGCACGCACCAGAAAGGGGAAGAAGCGGGAGGGCACGGCCCCCCGCCGCAGCTTCCGCCGCATGCCGTAGCGCTCGAAGTCGTCCTTGGTAAAGTGCCTCGAGCAGAGAATGGCTCCCGGGCCGGGCCGCCAGGCCTGGCGGCTCCGCGGGTCCATACGGTTCACGGCGCGGATCCATTTGCGGCGCTGCGCGGCGTCCACGGGGAACCTGCGCGAGAGGGAGGTGAGGGGAGGGGAGGGAAGGAACGGCGCAGGGGGAGATCCCCTCCGCGTCCCGGCCCGCACTCACTGATGGAAGGAGATGCCGCGCTCCCGGGAGCGCCCAGTGTCGCGGGCGGTGCAGCCCAGCGCCGAGCAGCTCCGCGTCATGGCTGCCTCCAGCACCGCCGCGGCCGCCGGCAGCTCCGTCCCCGAGCGCGGCCTCCTATTGGCTGCCGCCGCCCGCCCTCACGGCCTGCCTCACACAACCGCAGCAGCCCAGAGTCACGGCACGGGCTGGAAGGGAGCTCCGAAGGTCAGCCAGCCCAACCTCCTCTGCAGTCAGTAGCTCCATCCTCCAGTTGATCAGGTTGCCCAGGGCCTCGTCGAGCCCCACTTTGAGTATCTCCAGGGATGGGGTCCCAACCACCTCCCTGGGCAATCTGTTCCAGTGTTCCACCACCTTCATAGTAAATAATGTGTTCCCAATATCCAATCTGAGTCTCCTCTACTCTGAAGCCATTGCCCCTCATCCTGTCACTGCAGGCCTTTGTAAAACAGCCTCTCTCAAGCCTTCTTTTAGCCCCCTTAAGGGGCTGGCAGGCTGCTATTAGGTCTCCCCAGAGCCTTCTCCAGGCTGAACACCCCCAGCTCCCTCAGCCTGCCCTTGTAGCAGAGGTTCTCCAGCTCCCTGATCATCTTTGTGTCCCTCTGGACCATCAGGTCCATGTCTCTCCTTATATTGAGGGTTCCAGACCTGCACACAGTACTCCAGGTGAGGTCTCCCCAGAGCAGAGCCAAGTGGCAGAATCACCTCTCTGGATCTGCTGGCAATGCATCTTTCAATGCGGTCCAGGATGTGATTTGCCTTCTGGGCTGCAAGCTCACACTTGTCTGCTCCTGTCCAGCTTCTCATTCATCAGCACCCCCAAGTCCTTTTCCTCAGGGCTGCTTTCTATCACCTCCTCCCCAGTCTGTATTGGTAGTGAGGATTGTTCCAGCCCAGGTGCAGAACCCTGCACTTGCTCCTGTTGAACCTCATGAGGTTCCCCAGAGCCACCTCTCCAGCTTATTCAGGCTCCTCTGGATGCCATCCTGTCCCTCTGGTGTATCAACAGCACCACTCAGCTTGGTGTCATCTCCACACTTGCTGATGGTGCCTGGATCCCACTGTCTATAGTATTAATAAAAATATTGAACAGCACAGGTCCCAGTATGGACCCCTGAGGGACACCACTGTCACTGCTCTCCATCTGGACTTCAAGCCATTGAGCACTGCCCTCTGGATGCAACCATCCAGCCAACTCTTTATCCACTGAACAGTCCACCCAGCAAATCCACAGGCTTCCAACTTGGCGAGTAGGACACTGTGGAAGTCCGTGTCAAAGGCCTTGCAGAATTCCAGATAGATCACATCCACAGGTCATCCCTCATCTACTGACACAGTCACCTTATTGTAGAAAGCCACTAGGTTGGCCAGGCAGGATTTGCCCCTTGTTAGCTGTTTGGAATCACCTCCGTGTGCCTCAGCATGGCATCCAGGAGGTTCCACGATCCTCCCAGGAACGGAGGTGATGCTGACAGGACGCCACGTCCTCCTTTCTGCCCTTTCAAACATGGCTCCTATTGGCTCCTCAGCCACCATTCCGGACCCTTCCCGCCGGAAGGAGCTCCTGCCCTATTGGGCGTGGCGGTGGCTGACGCACTTCCGTCTCGGTTTGACGACAGTGGAGAAGCTAGGCGGCGGGAACCGAGCCAACCAATGGCAGCAGTAGAAGGAGGCCCAGCCAATGGCAAGCAGCGATCCTCGCAACCAATGGGAACTGCGCTTCTACTCCCTATATATGGCGGGCCCGAGAGCGCGCGTTTCCTCTCCCGGCGCGGTCCCCACTACCGGAGGCGCCCGGCCGAGAGATGCTCGGCAGCGTGTGCGCTGGCTGCATCTGCTCGGCTGCACAGCGCGGGGAGCCGCAGCCGGGCCATGGGGCCGAGGCAGCGCCCGCCCCGGCCACAGTATCTGTCCGCTAGGCGACGGCGGGACCCGGCGGCAGGAGGCAGCAGCAGGGCTGCTCTCCGGCTGTTGTGAGAGGTGGGTCGGGGGCCGTGTCCAGAGGCGCCCCAAGCCACGCCCGCACCCTACCCCTGCCTGGGTGCGGCGGCTGGGTGGTTAACTCAGACTTGCTGGTGCTGCTCCCCCGCGCCGAGGGGCGGAGGGAGCCCCGCTCTAGTGTCTCGCCCCGCTCCGATGATGAGCCTCACTGCTGTTCACATCATGACACTGCCATGATTACTGCTGTTGAGCTGAGGACAGGCGGCACCGGAGCTCCCGAGCTTCGGGCGCCTTCCCACGGCTCCTCTAAGCCTCCTCGGGGCTGCCCCTTAACGCCTGTCTCCCTCTTCCCCAGGGCCGACCGCCGCTACTGCCCCGAGAAACCCAGAGAGACCCCCCCCCCGCGAAAGGAGGAGGTGGCAGCACCCCCCCAACCCCCCAACACGCTCTTCCTGCTGGGGCGGCAGGCAGAGCCCCGGTCCTGGCCGCCCGGAAGCGGCGGGGCGCGCCCGGAAGCTGCGGCGAGCGGGAGGCGGTGCCACCGCTGCCACGTTGGAGCGGGCCGGGGACGTGTGAGCGCCGGGGACGCGGAGGTGAGGGGGGGGAAAGCCCTTCGTTTCCATTTTTTTTTTTTCTCCTTTAGTTTCTGTCGGAAACGGGCCGCAAGATGCCGGTGGAGGGGCGGCCCCCGCGCACGGTGTGTCCGCAGCTCGAGGAGCCCTGGGGCGTGGGAAAAGGACCCGAAAATGGGGCGGTGGATGGGGTTTAAATCGCTTTTCGTCCTCCGATCCGGCTGGCTCGCTGAGGGGACTCGAGCGAGGGGCAAGAGGCGGTTTTTAGAGGGGGCTTGGTTCCATGGGTTGCAGCAGGAGGCTGCTGTAGGCTTCTTGGTGTGTGTCCTGGTGCCACTGGAAGAGGGGTTTCAGGGCAATTGAGGCTCTGCTCAGCAGCCATCAGCCCCCCTTATGTGTCGGTGTTACTCTGCCGAGGGAGAATCCTTCCTCTCCTTCTCCGGGTATGCTCTGCAGAGGATGGCCTGGCTGGCTTTGCGGTGGCTTTGGTCTCACTCTGGCTGCTTCTACCACGTCTCAGTACTGCTGCCGAACCCCTGGCAGTGCAGTCTCCCCACGCTCCCTTTAAGCATCACCTCTCATGGTTTTATTTCTTAGCGAGATGAAGCTGAAAGAGATTGACCGAACTGCCATGCAGGCATGGAGCCCTGCCCAACAGTACCCCATTTACCTGGCCACAGGTGAGTTTCTGGGGAGTGTGTACCAGCAGCCCTGGAGCTGTGTGTGCTGGCTGCTATGAAGTGCAAGCTTCAAGTCCTGAAGCCTGGAACAGGATATATGCTGTGGTGCCCTCAGTGGAGTTCTCCAGTTGTGCTATGTATGGAATAGTGTTTTGCATTCTGCAGGTGACAGCAAGCATTCTCTGCTTTCTGCCAGGGTATAGTGCCAGCCTAACTGCTTGTTCACTGCCCCTCACTGCTCATTTGCAACTTTAGTCCTTTTCTGAGTCTTGTCAGGGAGAGAGATGGACATAGCCAAAGCTTTTCATACTGGTTGAGAAACTCCCAAAGGGAGAAGAGCTATGAGGAGAGTTATGTGGAGCTACACTGAAACAGCAGAAACCTGACTCCATCTGAGGGTCGTTTTTGCAAAGATGATGTTTTTGTGCCCCTCCTTGTGCTGCTTTTGCAGTTGCCTTTCTGTGCATCATGACTTTCTCACTGCCAAGCACGCTTCTGCACAGGTACATCAGCTCAGCAGCTGGATGCAACCTTCAGTACCAGTGCTTCTCTAGAAATATTTGAGTTGGACTTAGCAGACCCTTCGCTGGACATGAAGTCCTGTGCCACTTTCTCATCTTCTCACAGGTAAGCAGTGGGGTTATAAGGGAGAAGTAATGGCTGTGCAGCTGTTTTGTGTGGTGGGGTGTGGAAAGAGCACTTCAGGAGGTTTAGCTACAGTAGCTGAGGAGTTCAGCAGTGGAAGGTGAAGGCATGTGAGTGCCATTGGTGTTGTGGGACACTGAGGTGGCATTGTGAAGGCAGTGAGCTTGGACTTGGAGAGTTGCAAGGGGTCTTGCTCTGACATTGGCTGGTGTCTTATAATGTGTATTCTGAATGGTTATCTCAGGAGCTCCTGGGACTCTCCAGGGACAGAAAGAAATGTCAGGCTATGAAAATGCAGTGACAGCTTTTCCCATTTCCCCATTGTGTTTGCATTGAGGTGTTTCAGGAAGACTCCTGTAGCAGAACTAAATTGGGCTGTGTTCTGTGTGTATCATACTTCACCCTGCAGCTGGGAAGCCACCTTCCTGGCTCTGCAGCTCCCTTTAGCTCTTAGTTTCTTACTGTGTGCTTGTCCAGAGAAATGTTATTCACATCAGAGCATTCAGTTTTCCATCCCAGCAGTGCCTTGTAGCTGCTCTCTGGTGGCTGGTCCAGTACTGCTCTTTGTTGTCAGAACATAGATGGAAGTGCAGGATGCTTCTGTGGGTGGAGGAGATGGAAATGTTCATTGCCATTGGACTGGATCTGTGACTTCTCTGCACCAACCACAGTGTCAGTGTGGTCACTCTTCCCCTTGGTGGCCCAAAATGACATGTCAAGGTGCAGGCAATTATTTTACTGTATGTTCAAGTGAGAATTTGACCCTTTTAGAAGGGCTACTGCTGTCTCTTACATCTGGCACAAGTAGAAATTGATTAGATTGGAGTCTTCATTATCTCTTCTAAAACTGGAACTTCAAGACCTAAGGACCTACAGCTCTTGCCTGAAGTTCTTGACCACCTGCAGTTTGGGCTCCTAGAGGTTGTGTTGAGAGGGGTTGAGTTTGTGTGCAGTTGAAGGCAGTAAGGTTGTGACCTGCTTTGGGTGAACAGTGGCTGTGGTATCTTCTGCAGCAGGAAGCACAAGCTGTGAGGTGCTGGTTTTGTGCTGTGTCAGTTCTGTGGCAGCCATTCCTGGGTCTGGCAGAGCAGTGGTGCTGGCAGGCAGCTCACAGCCTCTGCCCTGCAGTTGTTGGTGGTTTAGTGCACAGAGCTTAGGAGAAACAGCCACAGTCTCCACTGAGTGCCCTGCAAGGTGGGCAGAGGTGGTGTTACCACATCTCTGGAGCTGCTGAGGGCAGGAGGTGGTGGCTGATCTTTTACAATTTGCTTGTTCTGTCTTGTGATACCTGGGACTGAAGTGACATTTCCTTATGCATTGCCCAAACCACTCCTTACAGGCCCAGGGTACAGTGCTCTCTTGAAAGCACTTCCCTTGATGAGCACCGCAGGCAGTTGACTTTGCCCCAGAAAATGCATTGCAGAGGAGCTTGGATTCATTTACTGATTTACTTTTAGTTAAAGATAAGGAGAAGTGCCCCAACTGGCAATAAATCAGGCTTTGTTTTGGTTTGCAGCACAGGCAAATGGCCAGGGGATTAACCCCCCAAAGGTAAACCCTGCAACGAGCTTCTGTTAGTTTATCCTTCAGGGAAAGTTTTGCACTGGTTTTCTAGAGCTATGCTTTAGGTTGGAAGGAGCAAAGGACAAGTGGAAGCTAATTGCTCACTTCCCTCTGGTTGTTGTTCCTCACTCTTTCATAGCTTCACTTTGCATTAAGTCATAGAATGGGCTGGGTTGGAAGGGATCTCCAAAGCTCATCCAGTCCAACCCCCCTGCACTCAGCAGGGACATCCTCCACTAGAGCAGGTTGCTCAGAGCCCTGTCCAGCCTCACCTTGAATACCTTGAGGGATGGGGCCTCAACCACCTCCCTGGGCAACTTGTTCCAGTGTTGCACCACCCTCATGGTAGAGAACTTGTTCCTAACATCCAATTTAATTTGCTCTTCCCTAATTTAAACCACTGCGTCTCAGGCTATCACTGCAGGCCTTTGCAAACAGTCCCTCTGCAGCCTTCTTGTAGCCCCCTTCAGGTACTGGAAGGTTCCTATTAGGTCTCCCTGGAGCCTTCTCTTCTCCAGGCTGAACAGTCCCAACTCCCTCAGCCTGTCCCCATAGCAGAGGTACTCCAGCCTCTTGATCACTTCTGTAGCCTCCTGGACCCTCTCCATCAGGTTCATGTCCTTCCTGTGTTGAGAGCTCCAGAGCTAGACACAGCACTCTGGTGGTGTAACAGTAATGCCTCTGCAACCTCAGGCCCTCCATTTCTCATAACCTTGCATAGTGAGGTGCAGAAGTATGAAAATCTACCTAAGGAAAGGATCTGCCTGATGTCCCAGACCAGTTTCTTTTGTTCTTTGTTTAAATCCCCATTGAACACTGCCCTAGCAAAGCAAGGGCTGGGTTGTTGCAGGGTTTTTCACCCAACTTATGCTCTCACTTTTCTGCAGTTGTGTATTTTATCATGCTGAAGTTGCTGTGGTTTGAAGAAATCACTTGGAGGTTGCTCAGAGATAACAAGATTCATAATAGAGTGAATGCCAAAGAACAACTTGCCACCTTCTGGCCAGTGTGGGTTTGCTCTCTGCTTGCCTAGGAGCTGGTCTGTGAGAGCTGTCACTTTGTGTAGGTCATGCTTTGCTTTGTAGGTCGTGTACTCATGGCTGAGTACACAGGAATGGTGGTTTGCTTGTGCAACAGCTTCATTGAGGTGGAGGGTGTTTGGTTTTGGGTGTGGGAAGCACTTCATTTCTGACAGGCTGGTTAATTCAGCTTGACTTAGCCTGTGAAATGGACAGGAGGCAGCAATGGGCACTGGCAGCACAGAAGGCCAAGGGCAGCCTGGGCTGCATCCAAAGCAGTGTGGCCAGAGCTGGAGAGAGAGGATCCTGCCCCTCTGCTCTGCTCTGGGGAGACCTCACCTGCAGGGCTGGGGCCAGAGCTGGAGCCCTCAGCACAGGAGGGACCTGGACCTGATGGAGAGGCTCCAGAGGAGGCCACAAAGGTGATCAGAGGGCTGGAGAACCTCTCCTGTGGTGACAGACTGAGGGAGCTGGGAGTGTTAGCTTGGAGAGGAGAAGGCTCCAGGGAGACCTAATAGCAGCCTTGACAGTTCCTGAAGGGGCTACAAGAAAGCTGCAGAGGAATTGTTTCCAAAGGCCTGCAGGGACAGGATGAGGGGCAATGGTTTGACATTATACAAGAGGAGATTTAGATTGGATGTGAGGAGCAAGTTCTGCACCATGAGGGTGGTGAAACGTTGGAACAGGTTGCCCAGGGACATAGCTGAGGCCCTATCCCTGGAGATACTCAAGGCCAGGCTCTACAAGGCTCTGAGCACCCTGATCTAGTGGAGGGTGTCCCTGCTGAGTGCAGGGGGGGGTGGACTGGATGAGCTTTGGAGGTCCCTTCCAACCCAAACCATTCTAGATGCTATGAAAACAGATGGTGGTCCAGGAGATGTCTGTGATGTGAATAAAGCACTTGCTGATCCTGCAGCACAGCAGGTGGGTGTTGCACATCCAGAAGCAGAGATATGGAAAAGAAATTGGAGCTCTTCCTGTTTCCACTCTTTTCTTCCCCCCTCTTTCCTGAATATTTGCACACAGAGAAGAGGTTTCCTTCCTGTCCTGCAGTGGATGGGCTCTCAGCCCTTCCTTTAATTTACTCCCCTGGCTTTCGCAATGGTGAGCTCAGAATCACCTGAGGGCTGGGAGCACTTAGCTGGGTTTGCAAGCAGAGATCTTAGCAGGTTATTGGTTGCACATGTGGTGACCTTGTGTCTTGAGAACAAGCAGAACTGGGCCACCTCTTTCTGGCAAGGGTCAGGACTTCTCAGCTTCAGGGAGAATGCAGGCAGTGCTTTGGTGGCTCTGCTCTGAGAGCAGCAGAGTGGGGCACACCAGTGTGGATGGAGCTGCTGGTGGATGGCTCTAGACTGTGGCAGACCTCTGTGCCTTACAGGTACCACAAGCTGATCTGGGGGCCACACAGCATGACCTCAGATGGGAGAGTCTCTGGAGTCCTGATTGCTGGGGGGGAGAATGGAAATGTCATCCTGTATGACCCAGCCAAAATCCTTGCTGGAGACAAGGAAGTCATCATAGCCCAAAAGGACAAGCACACAGGACCAGTGAGAGCCCTTGATGTCAACATGTTCCAGGTGGGTTGTCTGCTCCTCTTCATCACACACTGGCACTGAGGAGTGACCTGTCTTGGCAGCTTTCCATCCTCCTCTCCCTTTCTCATCCCCTAAAAGCCTTGAACTAAGCTTGGTGTTTGAGTGTCTGCTGGGAGTGGGCCAAACTTGCCATGTTACTTGCATTTCAGGATGGGGAATGGAAGCTTAAAGTGTCTGGTCCAGACTCCTTCCTCCTCAGCTGATGTTGTTGCTTCAGTGGGTCTTTGGAGTTCCCTTACCTGGAAAATAGAGGTGGTCCTCAGGTGGTGTGGTAGTTTTAGGCTGTACCTTTGAAATTTTTCCCCAGCTCTTGAGCAGAAGGTGGCAGAATGTAAATAAACCACTATTGGGTATAAAAAAGGAAAACAATGATAAGTTCTAAAGGATCACATTGGAGAGGTATCTACCCTAAAAATTCAGATCCTGGAGTTTGTTTGCATGATTGATTTGCCTGCATGACTGAAAGAGTTAGGGCACTTCAGAATGGAGAGGAGAAGGCTCTGAGGTGACCTTCTTGTGGCCTTCCACTATCTGAAGGGGGCCTACAAAAAAGCTGGGGAGGGACTTTTTAGGCTATCAGGGAGTGACAGGACTGGGGGGAATGGACCAAAGCTGGAAGTGGGGAGATTCAGACTGGACATGAGGAAGAAGTTCTTCCCCATGAGTGTGGTGAGAGCCTGGAATGGGTTGTGCAGGGAGGTGGTTGAGGCTCCATCCCTGGAGGTGTTTGCAGCCAGGCTGGATGAGGCTCTGGCCAGCCTGATCTAGTGTGAGGTGTCCCTGGCCATGGCAGGGGGGTTGGAACTAGATCCTTGTGGTCCCTTCCAGCCCTGACTGATTCTGTGATTCTTGCTGCCCACCCCTCCCCTGCTGCCTTCTGACTTCAGTAAAGCTTTTGATACTGTCTCCCATGACATCCTCATAGGAAAGCTCAGCAGATGTGGCATAGATGGTTGGTCAGGGAGGGGGGTTGCAAACTGGCTGCACAATGGAGTTCAGAGGGTTGTCATCAGTGGCACAGAGTCACCTTGGAGGCCTGTGGCCAGTGGTGTCCCCCAGGGGTCAGGACTGGGTCCAGTTTTGTTCAATATCTTTATCAACGACCTGGCTGAGGGCATTGAGAGGACCCTCAGCAAGTTCTGATGATACAAAACTGGGGGGGTTTGGCTGACACCCCTCAGGCTGTGCTGCCATCCAGTGTGACCTGGACAGGCTGAGAGCTGGGTGCAGGCAAAGCTCAGGAAGTTTAATAAGGACAAGTGCAAGGTCCTGCATCTGGGGAGAAATAACAACAGGCAGCAGGACAGGTTAGAGGCTGCCCTGCTGGAGAGCAGCTCCACAGAGAAAGCCCTTGGAGTGCTGGTGGGCAGCAAGTTCTGCATGGGCCAGCAAAGTGCTCTGGGGCAGCAATGGGGTCCTGGGATGCTTCAAGAAAGGTGTCCAGCAGGGCTAGGGAAGTTCTTCTACCTCTCTACTCTGCCCTGCTGAGAGCACAGCTGCAATCCTGTGTCCAGCTCTGGGCTCCCCAGCTCCAGAGAGACAGAGACCTGCTGGAGAGAGGCCAAGGGAGAGCCACGAGGAGGAGTTGGGGACTTGAGCATCTCCCCTGGGAAGAGAGCCTGAGAGCCCTGGGGCTGTTGAGTCCTGAGATGAGAAGAGGGTTCTGATCATCAGAGAGGGATCTGATCAATGTCTATCAATAGCTGAGGGGTGGGGGGCAAGTGGAGGGGGCCAGGCTCTGCTGGGTGGTTCCCAGTGATAGGACAAAGAACAATGGATACAAACATAGAAGATTTCAGCTCAACACAAGGAGAACTGAGTGAGGGTGACAGAGTCCTGGAGCAGGCTGCCCAGGGGGGTTGTGGAGTCTCCTTCTCTGGAGCCTTTCCAACCCCACCTGGATGCATTCCTGTGCAGACTCCCCTAAGTGATCCTGCTCTGGCAGCGGGGTTGGACCTGATGATCTCTGGAGGTCCCTTCCAGCCTCTGATATACTGTGATAAGAATTAGATCTGTAAACTCTATCTCTCTTCTGGCTTCCTTGCTCTGGGAGATACTAATTTGTGCCCTGCTGGCTTCTGCTTGACCTTGGCTGCATTGTTTTGGCTAAGTTCTAACAATTCTCTGCTCCTTCTCTTGTCCCTTTGTGTCCAGGGAGGTAAAGAGGGGGGCAGGGAGTGGGGAGCTGTTATTAGCTCCCCTGGTTTTTGGCCTGGGGGTGTTCTTGTGCTGTTTATGCATTGTAAATCCCTGTAATTGTTGTGAATCCTGTGTATTTTGTACACATTCCTTGTGTTCCATTGCAGATTGTAGTTTTGTTTGTAAATACATTTACTTCATTTGCTTCCAACTGGCAATTTCAATGTTGGGGGGGTGGAATTTTCAACCTGCCAAGTCTCCTTTGCTGGCCCTGGCATTCTTTGCCCATCTTCTCACCACACATGGAGTATTTTCCTGCTCCCATTCCTGTTTCTGGTGACATCAGATACTTGGCATCCCCTTGGGTGTTGGCTTTCATGACCTCTGAGTATTGTTGCTTGGAAGGAGGAGGCAGCAGAGGAAAGGTGGTGACATGGCCTCTAGCAGAAGAGCTCTCAAACCCAACAAGCTTCCCTCCCCTGCCTCACTCCAAGTGTTTACTTCATTCTAGACACAGAGGGTTGTGTTTGCCTTGTCCCCACCAGCTGTGCCTTGGGTTTGTTTCCTAAATAGCCCTTCTGTCCCTGCACACTTGCTTCCAGCCAGGCCACCCTGTGTTCAGTGTCCTCTGAAGTGCTTCCTTTCACTTTCTGCTTGGGATGAAGTCCAGACTTGCTTGTCACCAGCCCCAGGGTGTGATCAAAGAGCACTGCCTGCCCTCAACTCCTGTTTTCCTGCCTGGACACCTGCATCCCAGAGACAGGACTGCTCTGGATGCTTGCCCTGCCTCGGGGCAGGGTGCTGGAGTCACAAACACCAGTTCTTCCAGCTGCCCAGATCAAAGCCCTGGAGCACCCTCACCCTGATTCCTCCTCGCCCCGATTCCTCCTCGCCCCGATTCCTCCCCGCCCCGATTCCTCCCCGCCCCGATTCCTCCCCGCCCCGATTCCTCCCCGCCCCCGATTCCTCCCCGCCCCGATTCCTCCCCGCCCCGATTCCTCCCCGCCCCGATTCCTCCCCGCCCCGATTCCTCCCCGCCCCGATTCCTCCCCGCCCCGATTCCTCCCCGCCCCGATTCCTCCCCGCCCCGATTCCTCCCCGCCCCGATTCCTCCCCGCCCCGATTCCTCCCCGCCCCGATTCCTCCCCGCCCCGATTCCTCCCCGCCCCCCCCCCTCCCAGCAGTGTCCCTGCTCTCTCCACTGACTTGCCTGTGGCTGCAGCCCCTCCATGGGTGTTTGCTGTGCAGTGGAGGAGCCCCTCAGCAGAAGGGGAGTTCTGGGCTTGGCATGCTAGTCTGGTGCAGGGGATGGATTTGTGATTGACTCAGCCTTACCTTGCCCTGTCAAAAACCCAAAGGCTGTATCCTGAGCTGGTAGGAGAAACTGGCAGAGTCATGTAGCTGCTGATACTGTGGAAGCTCCTGCTGAAAATCATGGAATCACAGAATGGGCTTGGGTTGGCAGGGACCTCAAAGATCATCCAGTTCCAACCTCCCTGCCATGGGCAGGGTCACCTCTCTACCACATCCAGGGTAGGGGTTTCAACTAAGTCAGGACAGGCTGCCAAGGGACAATAAAAAACCTCTGGATGTACACAGCTCTGTACTTGAAATCAGAGAGGGAAGAGACTCCAAGGACCATTGTGCTCAACTCCTGTCAGTTGTGCCTCTTCTCAAGTGCTGAGATTTCAGCTGTCACAATGAGATCTCAGCAAGGCCAAAGGAATTTCTCTAATCACCTGTGAAGCCTGCACAACAGGGAGGATGGAAGGAGAACTGAAGAGGGCTCTTTGTCATCTACTCTTCTACCAATTAACTTTTCAGCAGCCAGTGGAGCTGCTGTGCTGCCTTGCATCTGCAATAGCTGATTGACAAAGCTGCAAGAGATTCATAGATTGGTTTAGGTTGGAAGGGAACTCAAAGATCATCCAGTTCCAACCCTGGCAGCGACACCTCCCACCAGCACAGCTTGCTCAGGGCCTCATCCAGCCTGGCCCTCAACACCTCCAGGCAGGAGGCAGCCACAGCCTCCCTGGGCAACCTGTGCCAGTCTCTCCCCACCCTCACTCTCAACAGTTTTTTCCTCATCTCCCCTCTTCCAGCTCAAATCCATTGCTCCTCATCCTGTCACTCTAATCCCTTGTCCAAAGTCCCTCTCCAGCTTTCCTGTAGCCCCTTTGAGGAATTGGCAATACTCTTAACATCTGTTCCTGTGTCTTACAGACCAATCTGGTGGCCTCTGGTGCTAATGAGTCTGAAATCTACATCTGGGACTTGAACAACTTTGCCACACCAATGACACCAGGAGTGAAGACTCAGGTACCAGATCTGTACTTGTTACATGCTGCAGAGCAGACTGATGGACAGTGTGGGTGTCACTGAAGTTGAGAGCAAACTGAAAGCTGCAGTTCTAAAGCTGTGTCAGAACGGGGGGAGGATGGGGGGACTCTTTTTGAAGTGCAATGTGGGCAGCAGTTAAGGATAGTCAGCCATGGGCTGCATTTCTGGTGATGTCAGATACAGGCCTTAAGGGGTGGTACAGCAGAGCTCTCACTTCATAGAATGGTCTGGGTTTGGAAGGGATCTCCAAAGCTCATCCAGTCCAACCCCCTGTAGTCAGCAGGGACATCCTCCATTGGAGCAGGTTACTCAGAGCCTTGTCCAGCCTCACCTTGAATATATCCAGGGATGGGGCCTTAACCACCCCCCGGGCAACCTGTTCCAGTGTTCTACCACCCTTGTGGTGCAGAACCTGTTCTAAACATCCAATCTTTTAGAACCACAGAACTGTCAGGGTTGGGAGGGACTTCAAGGCTCATCAAGTTCCAACCCCCCTGCCATGGGCAGGGACACCTCACACCACAGCAGGTTGCTCACAGCCACATCCAGCCTGGCTGCAAACACCTCCAGGGATGAGGCTTCCACCACCTCCCTGGGCAACCTCTGCCAGGCTCTCACCACCCTCAAGGGGAAGAAATTCTTCCTCACATCCAATCTGAATCTACCCATTTCTAGGTGTTTTCTTTTTTTTTTTTTTTCCACTCCCCCTACTCCTATCCCTCTCTGACACCATCCAAAGTCCCTCCCCAGCTTTCTTGGAGCCTCCCCAAGATGCTGCAAGGCCACCAGAAGGTCTCCTGGGAGCCTTCTCCTCTCCAGCCTGCACAACCCCAACTCTCTCAGGCTGTCCTCAGAGCAGAGCAGCTCTAGCCCTCTGCTCATCCTCGAGGGCCTTCTCTGGACACCTCCAGTTCCTTCTTGTGATAGGGGCTCTGGAACTGGGTGCAGTACTCCAGGTTGGACCTGGGGTGAGTCATCCTGTGGGCTGTAGGTTGTGTGAGGCTGTGCTTTGGCCAGGTTGTGACAGGCTGCTGTGTGTGTGCCCCAGCCTCTGGAGGACATCAGCTGCATCGCCTGGAACAGGCAGGTGCAGCACATCCTGGCGTCTGCCAGCCCCAGCGGCAGAGCTACCGTGTGGGACCTCAGGAAGAATGAACCCATCATCAAAGTCAGTGACCACAACAACAGGGTGAGTCAGCCCTGCCTGGCATGGCCAGCTGCTCCTGCTGCTGCTGCACGGGGCTGGGGTGCCTCTGGGGACACCTCAGAGCTTCTCACGTGACAGGAGACCCGTGCCTGGCTGGTTTGTGTCATGTGGTACCTCTTGGGTTGGAAGGGACACAATCACGCAAACATCCAGGTGGGAAAAGATCCTGAGGATCCCCAAGTCCAACCACTGACCCTGCTCTGCAAGGCTCACCCCTAAACCATAGCCCCAAGCACCACAGCCAAACCACCTGCAAACACATCCAGGGTTGGGGACTCCACCACCTCCCTGGGCAGCACATTCCAGTGCCTGACCACTCTGTCCATTAGAAAATATTTCCCAATGTCCAGTCTAAACCTACCCAGTGGCAGCTTGAGGCCATTCCCTCTTATTCTATCACTAATTACCTGTGAGGAGAGACCAGCACCAACCTCTCCACAAGGTCCTTTCAGGTAGTTGTAGACAGCAATGAGGTCTCCCTCAGCCTCCTCTGTTTCAACCTAACCATCCCCAGCTCCTTCAGTCTCTCCTCACCACATTTATTCTCCAGACCCTTCCCAGCTTCCTTGCCCTCCTCTGCCCTGGCTCCAGCACCTCCACATCTCTCTGGCATTGAGGTGCCCAAAGCTGAAGGCAGCACTCCAGGTGTGACCTCCCCAGAGCTGAGTGCCAGGGGACAATCCCCTCCCTGCTCCTGCTGGACACAGCATTGCTGATCCCAGCCAGGAGGCCTTTGGCTTTCTTGGCCACCTGGGCACTGCTGGCTCCTCTCCAGCTGCTTGTCCATCAACACCCCCAGGTCCCTTGCTGCCAGCAGCTTTGTAAAAGGCCTTAAAGCTCATCCAGTTCCAACCCCCAGCCATGGGCAGGGACACCTCCCACCAGCGCAGGTTGCTCAAGGCCTCATCCAACCTGGCCTTGAACACCTCCAGGGAGGGGGCATCTCACAACCTCCCTGGGCAATCTGTTCCAGTGTCTCCCCACCCTCACTCTTAAGAATTTCTTCCTAAGGCATTGGAATGTGCTGTCCAGGGAAGTGGTGGAGTCACTGTGCCTAGGGCAAGTGTTTAAAAGAAGCCTGGATGTGGCACTTAGATGGTATTGAGTGATAGGTGGGACTTTTCCAACCTGTTTAGTTCTGTGATTCTGTGATCTGCAATCTCAATCTCCCCTCTTCCAGCTCAAGGCCATTGCCCTCATCCAGGGGGCATTCAGCTAGTCAGAAATGAGCTGTTGTGCCTGCTGGAGAGATGAGGCTGCAGCTGGTGTGCTCTGGGTGACCACATTTATTCTCACAGAGATGATGTCCAGGCTTAGTTCTTGGGCAGTGAGCAGCCCTGGGGTGTGCCAGTGTGAGGGAGGGCAGTGAGCAGCCCTGGGGTGTGCCAGTGTGAATGCAGTCAGCAGTCACACCTAGAGCTCAGCTGCAAATTCCCTCCCATGCACACAGACATATTTGGGCTGGTTCTGTGTTGTCCTTCGGTGCTGCTTGGTTCTTACACTGTGGTGCAATGTTGTCCTTCAGATGCACTGCTCAGGCCTGGCATGGCACCCTGATGTGGCTACCCAGATGGTTTTGGCCTCAGAGGATGACAGGTTGCCTGTGATCCAGATGTGGGACCTAAGATTTGCCTCCTCACCTCTCCGTGTTCTAGAAAGCCACACAAGGTAGGGATCTTGCAGAGCCTGCTGCTTCCTGCTGCTGGCACTGCTGCTGGCTCTGTACCACTCTGTCCATGCCCTTTCTGCTGCTCCCTGCTGCTGGCACTGCTGTTGGCTCTCTACCACTCTGTCCATGCCCTTTCTGCTGCTCCCTGCTGCTGGCACTGCTGCTGGCTCTGTACGACTCTGTCCATGCCCTTTCTGCTGCTTCCTGCTGCTGGCACTGCTGCTGGCTCTGTACCACTCTGTCCATGCCCTTTCTGCTGCTCCCTGCTGCTGGCACTGCTGCTGGCTCTGTACCACTCTGTCCATCCCCTTTCTGCTGCTCTCTGCCTCTGGTCACCACATCTCTCTTCCTGCTCACTTCCCTCTGAGGTCTCACTTGGTTGGAGGCAGTACTCCAGCAGCAGGCAGTGTGATGTGCTGGCTTGCTGACTTGCCAGCCCTGTGTCCTGAGGGGCTTGAATTGTTGGGGCCTGCTGGTTTGAAGGGAAGAAGCCCCAAAATAAATTCCCTAGCATCCTGCTGAGACACTGAAGCTGTTAGTTTGCTGCTGCCTTTTTCAAGAAGAGGGAGCTGAAGTGCGAAGAACAGTGAAGGATTTTGCTAGGCACATCCTTACATGTGGGCAGACATAGTTTCTCTGCCCCTCAGTTCCCTAAATGCCTTAAATTTGGGTTCAGGAAAAGATTTGAATTCTTGCCTCTCCTCATTTGTCAGTGAAAGCTTCTCTGCTGCCCAAACCAGCACCTGATACAAGGACAGAGAGAGTAGCAACTGCTCAGTGTTGGGGCTGCTGCCACAACTGCTGCCAGTGGTCCTGCTGAGTGGAACCTCCTGCTGGCAGAGCTCCTGGTCTCTGATTGTAGCCCCATGTTTGCACACTGCAGGGTAATGATACTGCAGGCAAACAATCCAGTTTGTCACCTTGGTTCTTCCACATGGCTCTTGCATTTAATTTTCCAGCACACCTGCTGCACCTTTATACCTCTGGAAGCAGAAAACAGGAAGCATCTCTTTCACTAAATGAAGTGCTGATAACACTGAGAAATTTGTCCTCCTGTAAGAGGAAGGAGTGGGGAGGTGGAATGCTCAGCTAAGGTAGAAACTCAGCCCGTGGATGTGCTTTGTTTGTAAATGTTCTGTGCTGACATGAACCTCCTGCCTCTGGCTTTTCCCACAGGGGTATATTGGCCATTGCTTGGAGTATGGCAGATTCAGAGCTGCTGCTGAGCTGTGGGAAGGATGCAAAGATCCTCTGCTCCAACCCCAACACAGGAGAGGTATGGCACACACCCCACTTCTTCAAAACATCTCCCTTCAGAGGTGGGATGTGCTGGTGCTGAAGGATTCCTTCCTTATATTGCTGACCTACAGCTTTCTCCTCACTGCTGCTCTCCTCAGCGAGGTCCCTGCTCAGTACAGGGCTTGGGGATGGCTCCACTCTGAGTATCTGCTTCCTGCTCTTTTGGTGGATGCTGTGGCTGGGCTACTGCTTGCAGCTGCCTTTTGCCATCTGCAAGTGGAACTTCAATCCAGCCCAGAGGAATTTGGAGGTTACGGTAGGCAGATCAGTGAGGGGCTCTTGAGTGTGTTCCCACCCTGCCCTTTTGGGCCTGGAGAATCATGGAATGGTTTGGGTTGGAAGAAACCTTAAAAACCATCTAATTCCAACCCCCCTGTCACAGACAGGGACACCTCCAGGTTGCATCCAACCTGGGAACACCTCCAGGGAGGGGGCTTCCACAGCCTCTCTGGGCAACCTGTGCCAGTGTCTCCCCACCCTCACTTGAAAGAATTGCTTCCTCCAGTCTCAATCTCCTCCCTTCCAGCTCAAAGCCATTGCCTTTCATTCTGTCACTCCAAGCCCTTCTCAAAAGTCCCTTTCCAGCTCTTCTGCAGCCCTATAGGTACTGAGAGGCTTCTCTGAAGTCTCCCTGGTGCCTTCTCCAGGCTGAACAGCCCCAACTTTCTCAGCCTGTCCCCACAGAGGAGGTTCTGCAGCCCTCTGATCATCTTGGTGGCCTCCTCTGGAGCCTCTCCAGCAGCTCCAGGTCCTTCTTGTGCTGGGGGCCCCAGAGCTGGAGGCAGTGCTGCAGGTGGGGTCAGAGCAGAGCAGAGGGCAGAATCCCCTCCCTGTGCTGCTGCTCTCCTGCTCTGGATGCAGCTCAGCACACAGCTGGCTCTGGGCTGCCAGGGACCATTGCTGGCTCCTGGGCACTTTGTCACCACCTGACACCCCCAAGGCCTTCTCCTCCAGGCTGCTCTGCAGCCACCCCTCACCCAGCCTGGGTGTGTGCTTGGAGATAACCTTCCAAAGGAGATGCAGCTCCTTTCTTCAGACAACTTGAGTGTTTGCCACTAGACCATGAGGAGAGGTCTTCAGGCACACTGCATCTGGCAATTAGTAGTAGAGGACAGAGTGAGAAGAGTTTGTAAAACTCAGACACTGGCCCAAAAAGTGCAGCAGCAGTGGGGTGGTGGTGAGTTCTCTGGGCTGGACCCTGCAGTGTTAGGAGGTTTCACTTGTGGAGGAGTTATGCTGTATGTGTTCATTAAAAGTAAAAAGCAGTTTGCTGGGAGGCAGTGAGGCAGAGGCAGCTTTTGCTCTTTGGGGGTCTCCCAGTGTGTGATTCTGTATGGTTCAGTGTCTGCTGCAGTGGTGGCCTTGTCTCTTCCAGGGCAGGAGAAGGCTGTCTTCCCAGGGTGCAGCTTTGAACTTTCTCTTTTCCTTTCCTTTACTGTGGAGCCTGGATGTGTCTCCATGCAGTGTGTAGAGACCCCCAGGTGACCTCGGAATGAGCCAGCACAAATAGCAGCAGCTCACAGCTTGCAGTGTGAAGCACAGAATTAAGTCTCCTTCTTCCAAGTGGGACAGCACAGATGTGCTCCACCTGCACCATTTGCCCTCTGTGGCTTCCACAGAAGATGCAGTGGGAGGAGAAGGAAGCTAAGCAGTGCTGTGGGGTAATCTCCACAGTGTGAGTGGTGGTGTGGGGGCTGCAGTGGAGCAAGAAGAGCAGACCAGTCTCAGGGCAGACAGGAGGACTGTTGCTGTTAGATGTGCTGCCCTGATCTGTGGGACTTGTTTTTGCTGCCCAGGTGCTGTATGAGCTGCCCACAAACACCCAGTGGTGCTTTGATATCCAGTGGTGTCCCAGGAACCCCTCAGTCCTGTCTGCAGCCTCGTTCGACGGCCGGATCAGCATTTACTCCATCATGGGAGGCAGCATGGATGGCCTGAGGCAGAAGCAAGTTGACCAGGTACTGAGAAACACCTGGGCTGATGGCAAGCCTTCAGTGGCTATCTGCAGCCCTGCCTGCAGGGCTGCCAGTCCAGGACAACTAAATCACAGAGTGGTTTTGGTTGGAAAAGCTCTTTAAATCATTGAGTCCAACCACTCTCTAAGTCTAACCACTCTAACCCCAGCCAAGGCTGGGGCTAAACCATGGCCCCCAGCACCACAGCTCTGCCTCATGGCAACACCCCCAGGGATGGGCATTCAGCCACCTCCCTGGGCAGCCTGTGCCAGGCTTAGAGAACCTTTTCAGTCAAGAAGTTCCTTCTAATGCCCAACCTAAACTTCCTCTGGGGCAACCAGAGGCCATTTCCTCTTGTCCTACCCACCTGGCTCTTCTCAGGGAGTTGTGGAAAGCAATGAGGTCTCCCCTTGGCCTTCCCTTCTCCAGACTAAACAACCCCAGCTCCCTCAGCTGCTCCTCCCCAGCCCTCTTCTCCAGACCCTTCCCCAGCTCTGTTGCCCTTCTCTGGACCTGTTCCAGCTCCTCAATGTCCTTCTGGGAGTGAGGGGCCCAGCTCAGTACTCAAGGGGTGTCCTCCCCAGTGCTGAGTCCAGGGGATGTGATCCCTTCCCTGCTCCTGCTGGCTACACCATTGCTGCTCCAGGCCAGGCTGCTGGTGGCCTTCTTGGCCACCTGAGCACCCCCTGGCTCATCTTCAGCCAGCTGTTGACCAGCACCCTCAGGTCTTTCTCTACTGGGCAGTTTCCAGGCACTCTGCCCCAAGCCTGGAGCCTTCATGGGGTGGTTGTGACCCAAGTACAGAACCCAGCCCTTGGCCTCATTGAACCTCATCCCATTGGCCTTGGCCCAGCCAGCCAGGCCAGGTCCTTCTGCAGAGCCTTCCTACCCTGAAGCAGATCACCACTGCCACCCATTTTAGTGCCATCTGCAAGCTTACTGAGGGTGCCCTCAATGCCTTTGTGTCCCCATTGCTGATAAAGATACTCAAGAGAGCTGTCCCCAGGGCTCAGTGCTGGGGAACAAATGGTTTCATCTATTGGAGATATGACACGCTTGTGGTTTTTTTTTTTTTTTTTCCCCCTTTTATTGCTGAAGCTTTCATCATCTTTTGGGAACCTTGATCCATTTGGTACAGGCCAGCCCCTGCCACCCCTGCAGCTTCCCCAGCAGGCTGCCCCCCAGAGCATTGTTCTGCCCCTCAAGAAACCTCCCAAGTGGATCCGGCGCCCTGTGGGAGCATCGTTCTCGGTAAGCAGCAGACAGGCCTGGGTATGGCTGGCCAGGCAGGGAGGGAGAGGGGGGTGGCACCTGCAGAACACTTCAGGATGAGGGGAGCTCAGTGGTTGTGCTCCACCTGGGGAGAGCTTCTCCTGCTTGCCATCATAATGGAAGGTCAATCGTTGCAGCAGCTGCCAGGCTGGGCACTTGTGGGCTGCAGGCCAGCAAAAGGGTGGCAAAACTGCTTGGGAAGAAGAAGGAAGGAGGAGGAGGAGGTGTGTTGGCAACAGGCACCTGCTTCTCTCTTTGGGGGTTAGGGCTTTGCTTTTATTTGAGAAGTGTTTGCTTTGAAGTAAACAAATAGACACTGGGAGAGGGATCGAGCTGGGCAAGTATCTGAGACCTTGGGAGAGGAGGGACCAAGCTGGGCAAGTGTCTGAGACCTTGGGAGAGGAGGGACCAAGCTGGGCAAGTGTCTGAGACCTTGGGAGAGGAGGGACCAAGCTGGGCAAGTGTCTGAGACCTTGGGAGAGGAGGGACCAAGCTGGGCAAGTGTCTGAGACCTTGGGAGAGGAGGGACCAAGCTGGGCAAGTGTCTGAGACCTTGGGAGAGGAGGGACCAAGCTGGGCAAGTGTCTGAGACCTTGGGAGAGGAGGGACCAAGCTGGGCAAGTGTCTGAGACCTTGGGAGAGGAGGGACCAAGCTGGGCAAGTGTCTGAGACCTTGGGAGAGGAGGGACCAAGCTGGGCAAGTGTCTGAGACCTTGGGAGAGGAGGGACCAAGCTGGGCAAGTGTCTGAGACCTTGGGAGAGGAGGGACCAAGCTGGGCAAGTGTCTGAGACCTTGGGAGAGGAGGGACCAAGCTGGGCAAGTGTCTGAGACCTTGGGAGAGGAGGGACCAAGCTGGGCAAGTGTCTGAGACCTTGGGAGAGGAGGGACCAAGCTGGGCAAGTGTCTGAGACCTTGGGAGAGGAGGGACCAAGCTGGGCAAGTGTCTGAGACCTTGGGAGAGGAGGGACCAAGCTGGGCAAGTGTCTGAGACCTTGGGAGAGGAGGGACCAAGCTGGGCAAGTGTCTGAGACCTTGGGAGAGGAGGGACCAAGCTGGGCAAGTGTCTGAGACCTTGGGAGAGGAGGGACCAAGCTGGGCAAGTGTCTGAGACCTTGGGAGAGGAGGGACCAAGCTGGGCAAGTGTCTGAGACCTTGGGAGAGGAGGGACCAAGCTGGGCAAGTGTCTGAGACCTTGGGAGAGGAGGGACCAAGCTGGGCAAGTGTCTGAGACCTTGGGAGAGGAGGGACCAAGCTGGGCAAGTGTCTGAGACCTTGGGAGAGGAGGGACCAAGCTGGGCAAGTGTCTGAGACCTTGGGAGAGGAGGGACCAAGCTGGGCAAGTGTCTGAGACCTTGGGAGAGGAGGGACCAAGCTGGGCAAGTGTCTGAGACACTGGGAGAGGAGGGACCAAGCTGGGCAAGTGTCTGAGACCTTGGGAGAGGAGGGACCAAGCTGGGCAAGTGTCTGAGACCTTGGGAGAGGAGGGACCAAGCTGGGCAAGTGTCTGAGACACTGGGAGAGGAGGGACCAAGCTGGGCAAGTGTCTGAGACCTTGGGAGAGGAGGGACCAAGCTGGGCAAGTGTCTGAGACCTTGGGAGAGGAGGGACCAAGCTGGGCAAGTGTCTGAGACCTGGGAGAGGAGGGACCAAGCTGGGCAAGTGTCTGAGACCTTGGGAGAGGAGGGACCAAGCTGGGCAAGTGTCTGAGACCTTGGGAGAGGAGGGACCAAGCTGGGCAAGTGTCTGAGACCTTGGGAGAGGAGGGACCAAGCTGGGCAAGTGTCTGAGACCTGGGAGAGGAGGGACCAAGCTGGGCAAGTGTCTGAGACACTGGGAGAGGAGGGACCAAGCTGGGCAAGTGTCTGAGACCTTGGGAGAGGAGGGACCAAGCTGGGCAAGTGTCTGAGACCTTGGGAGAGGAGGGACCAAGCTGGGCAAGTGTCTGAGACACTGGGAGAGGAGGGACCAAGCTGGGCAAGTGTCTGAGACCTGGGAGAGGAGGGACCAAGCTGGGCAAGTGTCTGAGACCTTGGGAGAGGAGGGACCAAGCTGGGCAAGTGTCTGAGACCTTGGGAGAGGAGGGACCAAGCTGGGCAAGTGTCTGAGACCTTGGGAGAGGAGGGACCAAGCTGGGCAAGTGTCTGAGACCTTGGGAGAGGAGGGACCAAGCTGGGCAAGTGTCTGAGACACTGGGAGAGGAGGGACCAAGCTGGGCAAGTGTCTGAGACCTTGGGAGAGGAGGGACCAAGCTGGGCAAGTGTCTGAGACCTTGGGAGAGGAGGGACCAAGCTGGGCAAGTGTCTGAGACCTTGGGAGAGGAGGGACCAAGCTGGGCAAGTGTCTGAGACCTTGGGAGAGGAGGGACCAAGCTGGGCAAGTGTCTGAGACCTTGGGAGAGGAGGGACCAAGCTGGGCAAGTGTCTGAGACCTTGGGAGAGGAGGGACCAAGCTGGGCAAGTGTCTGAGACCTTGGGAGAGGAGGGACCAAGCTGGGCAAGTGTCTGAGACCTTGGGAGAGGAGGGACCAAGCTGGGCAAGTGTCTGAGACCTTGGGAGAGGAGGGACCAAGCTGGGCAAGTGTCTGAGACCTTGGGAGAGGAGGGACCAAGCTGGGCAAGTGTCTGAGACACTGGGAGAGGAGGGACCAAGCTGGGCAAGTGTCTGAGACCTTGGGAGAGGAGGGACCAAGCTGGGCAAGTGTCTGAGACCTTGGGAGAGGAGGGACCAAGCTGGGCAAGTGTCTGAGACCTTGGGAGAGGAGGGACCAAGCTGGGCAAGTGTCTGAGACCTTGGGAGAGGAGGGACCAAGCTGGGCAAGTGTCTGAGACCTTGGGAGAGGAGGGACCAAGCTGGGCAAGTGTCTGAGACCTTGGGAGAGGAGGGACCAAGCTGGGCAAGTGTCTGAGACCTTGGGAGAGGAGGGACCAAGCTGGGCAAGTGTCTGAGACCTTGGGAGAGGAGGGACCAAGCTGGGCAAGTGTCTGAGACCTTGGGAGAGGAGGGACCAAGCTGGGCAAGTGTCTGAGACCTTGGGAGAGGAGGGACCAAGCTGGGCAAGTGTCTGAGACCTTGGGAGAGGAGGGACCAAGCTGGGCAAGTGTCTGAGACCTGGGAGAGGAGGGACCAAGCTGGGCAAGTGTCTGAGACCTTGGGAGAGGAGGGACCAAGCTGGGCAAGTGTCTGAGACACTTGGGAGAGGAGGGACCAAGCTGGGCAAGTGTCTGAGACCTTGGGAGAGGAGGGACCAAGCTGGGCAAGTGTCTGAGACCTTGGGAGAGGAGGGACCAAGCTGGGCAAGTGTCTGAGACCTTGGGAGAGGAGGGACCAAGCTGGGCAAGTGTCTGAGACCTTGGGAGAGGAGGGACCAAGCTGGGCAAGTGTCTGAGACCTTGGGAGAGGAGGGACCAAGCTGGGCAAGTGTCTGAGACCTTGGGAGAGGAGGGACCAAGCTGGGCAAGTGTCTGAGACCTTGGGAGAGGAGGGACCAAGCTGGGCAAGTGTCTGAGACCTTGGGAGAGGAGGGACCAAGCTGGGCAAGTGTCTGAGACCTTGGGAGAGGAGGGACCAAGCTGGGCAAGTGTCTGAGACCTTGGGAGAGGAGGGACCAAGCTGGGCAAGTGTCTGAGACCTGGGAGAGGAGGGACCAAGCTGGGCAAGTGTCTGAGACACTGGGAGAGGAGGGACCAAGCTGGGCAAGTGTCTGAGACCTTGGGAGAGGAGGGACCAAGCTGGGCAAGTGTCTGAGACCTTGGGAGAGGAGGGACCAAGCTGGGCAAGTGTCTGAGACACTGGGAGAGGAGGGACCAAGCTGGGCAAGTGTCTGAGACCTTGGGAGAGGAGGGACCAAGCTGGGCAAGTGTCTGAGACACTGGGAGAGGAGGGACCAAGCTGGGCAAGTGTCTGAGACCTTGGGAGAGGAGGGACCAAGCTGGGCAAGTGTCTGAGACCTTGGGAGAGGAGGGACCAAGCTGGGCAAGTGTCTGAGACCTTGGGAGAGGAGGGACCAAGCTGGGCAAGTGTCTGAGACCTTGGGAGAGGAGGGACCAAGCTGGGCAAGTGTCTGAGACCTTGGGAGAGGAGGGACCAAGCTGGGCAAGTGTCTGAGACCTTGGGAGAGGAGGGACCAAGCTGGGCAAGTGTCTGAGACCTGGGAGAGGAGGGACCAAGCTGGGCAAGTGTCTGAGACACTGGGAGAGGAGGGACCAAGCTGGGCAAGTGTCTGAGACACTGGGAGAGGAGGGACCACGCTGGGCAAGTGTCTGAGACCTTGGGAGAGGAGGGACCAAGCTGGGCAAGTGTCTGAGACCTTGGGAGAGGAGGGACCAAGCTGGGCAAGTGTCTGAGACCTTGGGAGAGGAGGGACCAAGCTGGGCAAGTGTCTGAGACCTTGGGAGAGGAGGGACCAAGCTGGGCAAGTGTCTGAGACCTTGGGAGAGGAGGGACCAAGCTGGGCAAGTGTCTGAGACCTTGGGAGAGGAGGGACCAAGCTGGGCAAGTGTCTGAGACCTTGGGAGAGGAGGGACCAAGCTGGGCAAGTGTCTGAGACCTTGGGAGAGGAGGGACCAAGCTGGGCAAGTGTCTGAGACCTTGGGAGAGGAGGGACCAAGCTGGGCAAGTGTCTGAGACCTTGGGAGAGGAGGGACCAAGCTGGGCAAGTGTCTGAGACCTTGGGAGAGGAGGGACCAAGCTGGGCAAGTGTCTGAGACCTTGGGAGAGGAGGGACCAAGCTGGGCAAGTGTCTGAGACCTTGGGAGAGGAGGGACCAAGCTGGGCAAGTGTCTGAGACACTGGGAGAGGAGGGACCAAGCTGGGCAAGTGTCTGAGACCTTGGGAGAGGAGGGACCAAGCTGGGCAAGTGTCTGAGACCTTGGGAGAGGAGGGACCAAGCTGGGCAAGTGTCTGAGACCTTGGGAGAGGAGGGACCAAGCTGGGCAAGTGTCTGAGACCTGGGAGAGGAGGGACCAAGCTGGGCAAGTGTCTGAGACCTTGGGAGAGGAGGGACCAAGCTGGGCAAGTGTCTGAGACCTTGGGAGAGGAGGGACCAAGCTGGGCAAGTGTCTGAGACCTTGGGAGAGGAGGGACCAAGCTGGGCAAGTGTCTGAGACCTTGGGAGAGGAGGGACCAAGCTGGGCAAGTGTCTGAGACCTTGGGAGAGGAGGGACCAAGCTGGGCAAGTGTCTGAGACCTTGGGAGAGGAGGGACCAAGCTGGGCAAGTGTCTGAGACCTTGGGAGAGGAGGGACCAAGCTGGGCAAGTGTCTGAGACCTTGGGAGAGGAGGGACCAAGCTGGGCAAGTGTCTGAGACCTTGGGAGAGGAGGGACCAAGCTGGGCAAGTGTCTGAGACCTTGGGAGAGGAGGGACCAAGCTGGGCAAGTGTCTGAGACCTTGGGAGAGGAGGGACCAAGCTGGGCAAGTGTCTGAGACCTTGGGAGAGGAGGGACCAAGCTGGGCAAGTGTCTGAGACCTTGGGAGAGGAGGGACCAAGCTGGGCAAGTGTCTGAGACACTGGGAGAGGAGGGACCAAGCTGGGCAAGTGTCTGAGACCTTGGGAGAGGAGGGACCAAGCTGGGCAAGTGTCTGAGACCTTGGGAGAGGAGGGACCAAGCTGGGCAAGTGTCTGAGACCTTGGGAGAGGAGGGACCAAGCTGGGCAAGTGTCTGAGACCTTGGGAGAGGAGGGACCAAGCTGGGCAAGTGTCTGAGACCTTGGGAGAGGAGGGACCAAGCTGGGCAAGTGTCTGAGACCTTGGGAGAGGAGGGACCAAGCTGGGCAAGTGTCTGAGACACTGGGAGAGGAGGGACCAAGCTGGGCAAGTGTCTGAGACCTTGGGAGAGGAGGGACCAAGCTGGGCAAGTGTCTGAGACCTTGGGAGAGGAGGGACCAAGCTGGGCAAGTGTCTGAGACCTTGGGAGAGGAGGGACCAAGCTGGGCAAGTGTCTGAGACACTGGGAGAGGAGGGACCAAGCTGGGCAAGTGTCTGAGACACTGGGAGAGGAGGGACCAAGCTGGGCAAGTGTCTGAGACCTTGGGAGAGGAGGGACCAAGCTGGGCAAGTGTCTGAGACCTTGGGAGAGGAGGGACCAAGCTGGGCAAGTGTCTGAGACCTTGGGAGAGGAGGGACCAAGCTGGGCAAGTGTCTGAGACCTTGGGAGAGGAGGGACCAAGCTGGGCAAGTGTCTGAGACACTGGGAGAGGAGGGACCAAGCTGGGCAAGTGTCTGAGACACTGGGAGAGGAGGGACCAAGCTGGGCAAGTGTCTGAGACACTGGGAGCGGAGGGACCAAGCTGGGCAAGTGTCTGAGACACTGGGAGCGGAGGGACCAAGCTGGGCAAGTGTCTGAGACCTTGGGAGAGGAGGGACCAAGCTGGGCAAGTGTCTGAGACACTGGGAGAGGAGGGACCAAGCTGGGCAAGTGTCTGAGACACTGGGAGAGGAGGGACCAAGCTGGGCAAGTGTCTGAGACACTGGGAGCGGAGGGACCATCAGCATATTGGCTGAGGGAGCAACTCTGTCCCTTTGTCCATATCACTGATGAATGTGTGGAGTAGGGCTGGAGGCTGTAGCCAGGCTCAGTGAGTCAATGTCAGGAATGTTTGCTCCTTGGGCAGCAGAAGCTGCATCCCTGTGTGTGCACTGTCACACTCCAGTCACACCTGTGCCTTCCTCTGCCTTGATTCCAGTTTGGAGGCAAGCTGGTGACCTTTGAGAACCCCAAGGCTCAGCAGCAGCCAGGCATGGAGCAGCAGCAGCAGTGTCACCATGTCTACGTCAGCCAGGTGGTCACAGAGAAGGAGTTCCTGGCCCGCTCAAACCAGCTGCAGGAGGCTGTGCAGTCTGAAGGCTTTGTCAGCTACTGCCAGGAGAAGGTTGACATGGCCCAGAGTGACTTTGAGAAGAACGTGTGGGCCTTCCTGAAGGTAACAGCAGCTTGGGAGCTTCCCACTCACTTGGAAAGCCAGGGCAGAAATGTGCCCATGATGGTGTTTTAGCAGAAGAGGTGCTGGGAAGCAGATGTGGAACTGTGCCCGTGAGCCCTGTCTTTGGAGGTGGCTCACCAGGGAAGGGGGAGTCCTCAGGGTCTGGGCTCTCTCATGAGAAATCAGGGCAGAGGCCAAGACTTCTGTGGGTCTCAACATCCTCCATCACTACATCTTTGTAGAGGAAGCTGGTGAGAAGGGATGAAGCTTTGGGATAGTTCTAGATACACTTTTCACTGCTCACTGTGAGCACTTGGAATCCTCAGACTGTTCACCTGCAGTCCCCAGAGTGAAGTCCTGCCTGCCTGCTCAGGTGCCCAACTCACTGAAGACCTTTTCAGGTCTTTCCCAACACTCAGTCCCTACAGTCCCCAGCTCTCTCTGGTAATCTGTGCCAGTGAGGGAGAAATTGAAGCTTTGTGAATTGCAGTGTGTTTAACTTTTGGGTTTTTTGTCGTTTTCCAGGTGAACTTTGAAGAAGATTCACGTGGTAAATACCTTGAGCTCTTGGGATACAGGAAAGATGATCTGAAGAAGAAGGTGAATGTGCCTGGAAAGCTCTGCTTGTGTTAAATGCTTGAGTGATCAAAAATGCTGACCCATGGCAGGGATGGCTGCAGTGCTCTGTGGCACTGGAAGAGCAAACCCCAGTGTCCACAGTCTGCTCAGGACAGCAGGTCTCTTACACACCACTGCTGTCAGGGTGGTTCCCAGCAGATGCTGTTTGTCAGGGCTGCAGCTCTCCTTCTGCCCATGGTGCCAGAGCCTCAGACTTCTGACCAGCTGTTGGAGGAGGGATTCCTTGGTTTCAAAGGACACTGGAAATCTTCCACTGCTTTTTAATGGTCCCTAGGCTGGGAAAGTGCTTGAGTTCCCTGGTAGCTATTCTGAAAGCAACACATCAGCCAAGGGTGCCAGAAAGAAAGCTGGGGAGGGACTTCTTAGGATGTCAGGTGGTGATAGGACTGGGGGGAATGGAAGAAAAGTAGATGTGGGGAGATTCAGATTAGATTTTAGGAAGAAGTTGTTGGCCAGGAGGGTGGTGAGAGCCTGGCAGAGGTTGCCCAGGGAGGTGGTGGAAGCCTCATCCCTGGAGGTTTTTGCAGCCAGGCTGGATGTGGCTGTGAGCAACCTGCTGTGGTGTGAGGTGTCCCTGCCATGGCAGGGGGTTGGGACTGGCTGAGCCTTGAGCTCCCTTCCAACCCTGACAATTCTATGATTCTGCAGTCCAAGAAGGGAGTGAGAGCTCTGCCTCTTTGAAGTAGGAGGCACTTACTGAAGCCTTGGTTGTTTTCTAGATTTCATCCACTCTGAACAAAGACATTCTGGCAGATGGTGACTTGGGAGAGGTAAGCAAACACCTGGGCACTGCTCTGCTTTGTAATGCCCAAGTCAGAATAATTTTTCTTTCTGCTTGGTAGCTGTGCCCAAGTCAGTCAGAGCCCAGCATGTGCCAAGTCCCTGTGTTCAGTTAGATGAAGGCATTTCAAATAACAACCACTTTGTTCCACTGCTTTTCCAGCCCAGGGCTCTGGCAGTTCAGGGTCTAAGTCAGGTCTCTACTTTTTGCTGCCTGTGTCTTGCCCACTGGGACACGTTGTGCTGCCTGTGAGACAGGACAGAGCCTTGCTGCCTGGCAGATGGTTTCAACATGAGGAAAAACTTCTTTGGTGTGCGGGTGCTGGAGCCCTGGAGCAGGCTGCCCAGAGAGGCTGTGGAGTCTCCTCCTCATGGAGACTTTCAAGACTCCTCTGGATGTGTTCCTGTGTGACCTGCCCTGGCAGGGGGTTGGGCTTGACCTCCAGAGGTGCCTTCCAACCCTTCCCATTCTGTGATTCAAGAGCAGCACTTTGCCCAGGCTTTACAAAAAAGCAGGATTGAGAGTGTGGTCCTGCAACACTTCCCTGCAAGGATGAGAAATAACACTGCAGGCATGGCCTGGGGTAGTTGCAGTGGCCTCAGTCTGCACCAAGGGGACTGCATTGATTTTTGTGCCACAGGCTTTTTGGATGCCATCTGCAGGTTTTAAAATGGGGAAGAGAAGTTTTGCTGCATGTTCTCAGGCAGCTGAGATGAAAACAGCACAAGGTACTGTGCAGTGACACAGAGCAAGGACATGGAGGGCCTCTGCCATGCTTGTTGTGCTCAGGCATTTCTTGCCAGTGCCTTTTTCTGATGTTCAAGCTGGTTGTGGCTGCTGCTGGTGGTGGGAAGGTGGCTGTGCTCTGCCGGGCAAAGGATTGCTTCCCTTTTTCCTGGCTTTTTGGGTTTGTTATGTTTGGTTGTTGGTTTTTTTTTTTTTTTAATGGCATCTTCTCTCTGCTGAAGGCTCCTGCAGAATCTGATGAAGCTGTGCTGAACGAGGGGCACAAAGGCCTGGCTACAGAGGAGCAATTCTTGGGAGAGGTATCTCTTGCCTACCAGACTGGGGGGCCCAGGGTGCTGTGGGTGCCTGCCCTGGGGAGTCCAGGGTGCTGTGGGTGCCTGCCCTGGGGAGTCCAGGGTGCTGTGGGTGCCTGCCCTGGGGAGTCCAGGGTGCTGTGGGTGCCTGCCCTGGGGAGTCCAGGGTGCTGTGGGTGCCTGCCCTGGGGAGTCCAGGGTGCTGTGGGTGCCTGCCCTGGGGAGTCCAGGGTGCTGTGGGTGCCTGCCCTGGGGAGTCCAGGGTGCTGTGGGTGCCTGCCCTGGGGAGTCCAGGGTGCTGTGGGTGCCTGCCCTGGGGATCAGTACCCAGAAGCCAGGGATCTCATTGCTGGTGTTGGTGCTCTCTCTTTGTCCACATGGTGCTTGCAGAAGCCTTCCCTGGTGGTTAGAAATCTGGGCCTTCCAGCCTTTTTTTTTTTTTTTTTTTTCCCCTTGACATCATCTTTCAAATGCTCCTCTCTTACCTCCCAGAGCAATGATGTAACAAAGCTGTGGTGACTGGCACTGGAGGTCCTTTGGGCCCAGGCCTTCTTCAGTGTGCTTAGGAGGAGGTTTTGTGCTGGCACCATGGGCAGTTACTTATCCTGTACTCTGATAAAGGTCAGGGACACACTTCCCTTCTGAGTTAATGATCTCTTAGGAGTCTGGAGGGCTGCCCTTAACTTGGAATGTATGAGCCAGGTGTGTCTCATGGGCATGCTTATTCCAAGGGTTTACATCATCCCAACAGTGATGTTTTCCTTTTTCTTAGATGGTGAAGGACCGTAAAAAGGAAACTGAAGATTTGGGACCTGCAAAGAAGACCTTTAATATCTCTGTTGGTGGAGGTAAAAAAAGAAAATCCACTTTGATTCTGATGTGGGTTGTGTGTGGTGGTACTGGGGTAGCAGAATGACAGCAATTTCTGCACAGAATGTGGAGGATTATCTTAAGCTGGGTGAGGAGTGGCTGGAGAGCAGTCTGCAGGACAAAGCCTTGGGGATGTCAGTTGATGACAAACTGCCCAGGAGGCAGTAATGGTCCCTGGCAGCCCAGCAGGCAGATGTGTGCTGAGGTGCATCCAGAGCAGGGAGAGCAGCAGCACAGGGAGGGGATTCTGCCCTCTGCTCTGCTCAGACCCCACCTGCAGCACTGCCTCCAGCTCTGGGGCCCCCACAGGACAAAGAGGACCTGGAGCTGCTGGAGAGGGTCCTGTGGAGACCATAGAGGGCTGGAGAACCTCCCCTGTGGGGACAGGCTGAGAGAGTTGGGGCTGTTCAGGCTGAAGAAGGCTCCAGCAAGACCTTAGAGCAGCCTTCCAGTACCTGAAGGGTACTGAAGGAGAGCTGGGGAGGGACTTTGGACAAGGGCTGTTGAGTGTCAGGCTGTGGTGGGTTGAAAGTTCCCCCCACACAAGCTGAGGGGTGGCCATGACCACAATTCATTTGAGCCATGAGAAGAACTTGAGCAGCTCTGTCAGAAGCTGCCTGGAGCAGGGCCGAGCGCTTCGCTGGATCCAACGAGGAGCTGCTGCTGCTTCTGCTGCTGCTTCTGCTGCTGCTTCCTGCACAGCTGGGTGGCTGTGTGCCCTCAGCTGGGAGGCTCCTGTGTGCTTGCAGATGTGGATGGTTTGCTGAGCCAGGCGCTGCTGAGCGGGGACTTCGAGAGCGCGGTGGAGCTGTGCCTGTACGACAACCGCATGGCCGACGCCATCATCCTGGCCATCGCCGGCGGCCACGACCTGCTCGCCAGGACACAGCACAAGTACTTTGCCAAGATGCAGAGCAAAATCACCAGGGTACTTCTGCCTTGCTTTTAGTTTCTTTGTTCTTTTTTTTTTTTTTTCCCTCCAGCTCCCTGTTTTGTTTTTTTTTTTTCACTTGAAAAGTTACGGTGGTGTTTTTTTTTTTTCTTGCTACGTCGTAGCTGCGCCAGGGGAGGTTTTAGGCTGGGGATGAGGAGAAAGTTCTTCCCAGAAAGAGTAATTGGCCACTTGCACCCCAGAAAGCTAATCATATCCTGAGCTTACAGCAAGAGAAGCATAGGCAGCAGGTTGAGGGAGGTGATTCTCCCCCTCTGCTCAGACCCCACCTGCAGCTCTGGGTCCAGTTCTGGAGCCTCTGTTCCAGGAAGGATCTGGAGAGGCTGGAAGGTGTCCAGAGAAGGGCCCTGAGGATGAGCAGAGGGCTGGAGCTGCTCTGCTCTGAGGACAGCCTGAGAGAGTTGGGGTTGTGCAGGCTGGAGAGGAGAAGGCTGCCAGGAGACCTTCTGGTGGCCTTGCAGCATCTGAAGGGGGCTCCAAGAAAGCTGGGGAGGGACTTTGGAGGGTGTGAGGGAGGGATAGGAGTGGGGGGGATGGAGCAAAACTAGAAGTGGGGAGCTTGAGATTGGATGTGAGGAAGAAGTTGTTGTCCAGGAGGGTGGTGAGAGCCTGGCAGAGGTTGCCCAGGGAGGTGGTGGAAGCCTCATCCCTGGAGGTTTTTGCAGCCAGGCTGGATGTGGCTGTGAGCAACCTGCTGTGGTGTGAGGTGTCCCTGCCCATGGCAGGGGGTTGGGACTGGCTGAGCCTTTGGCTCCCTTCCAGCCCTGACAGTTCTGTGATTCTATGAATGGGCTGTCCAGGGAGATGGAATCACCATCCCTGGAAGTGTTCAAAACAAGCTTAGATGTGGCACTTGGAGCCACACCTTTCAGGGAGGAGTACCTTCAGGGCCACACCTTTCAGTCTATTCTCTTTTCAGATGTACCCAGAGCTGCTCATTTCTGCCTGTGATGACTCTTAGCAGACCTTGCCAGGGCTTGGTTTCACTGCATGCCCAGCAGAGAACTAAGCATGCCAGGGTAGATCAGGCATCCTTTGTCCAGCAGCCAGCCTGTTCACAGCCAGCTGCTTGTTATTCTTTTCAGCTTTTTGCAGTGCTAGCAGTTGCTGATGCTGCTGATTCAGATCTTTTGTTCTTCACTACCACCATGAGAAAGTAGCAGCAGCAGCAGCAGGGTTGAAACAGAAGCAGCCTTCAAAGTGCACAGGACAATGGGTTTGGCACATGTGGCTGCTTTTAGAGGAGGGGAGGGAGTTGCTCATGGTCACCTTCTAGCAGTCCACTGTCCAAGAAGGGCATTTTAGAGAGTAGCAGGAGGCAGCCTGTGAAGTGGGCATGTGCTCAGGTGCTTTCCTGGAGCAGGGCTGAAGGCCACAAAGCTTCTGTGGCTTGGGGAGTCAGGGCACACAGCACCACATGCTGGGGGCTGTAAGTGGCATTTTGCTGATCACCTGGAATCCAGCTTCAGATAGGAATCATTTGCATTTTGTCATGGGAGTGTTGATCAACAGCTGGCTGAAGGTGAGCCAGCAAGTGTCCAGGTGAGCCAGCAGGAGCAGGGCAGGGATTGTGTCCCTTGTCCTCAGCACTGGGGAGGCCACACCTTGGGTATTGGGTTCAGTTTTGGGGCCCTCATTCCAAGAAGGACATTGAGGTGCTGGAGCAGGTCCAGAGAAGGGCAAGTAAGGTGGGGAAGGGTCTGGAGAAGAGGGCTGGAGAGGAGCAGCTGAGGGAACGGGGAGTGTTTAGAGGAGGCACAGGGGAGACCTCATTGCTCTCTGCAGCTCCCTGAGAGGAGGCTGCAGTCAGGTGGGGCTTGGGCTCTGCTCCCTAGGAACAAGTGATAGGAAGAAAGAAAATGGCCTGAAGTTGCACCAGGGAAAGTTTAGGTTGGACATGAGAGGCAACTTCTTGACTGAAAGGGTTCTCAGACTGGAACAGAATGCTCAGGGAGGTGGTTGAATGCCCATCCCTGGAGGTGTTGCCAAGAGGCAGAGATGTGCTGAGGGCCATGGTTTGGCACCAGCCTTGGCAGAGGTAGAGTTGGTTGGACTGGATGAGCTTTAAACCAGTGATGACCTCGTAGTTAGGACCTGGCATCTGTTCTTCAGGTGTGTTTTGTTCTTGCTTGGTCCCAAAATGCACACTTGACTGCTTGTTCAGCTGTTCCTGGGCTTGAATTTTTGGCATGACAAGGGCTTTGTTCACTGAACAGCAGCAGAGCTGCCAAGTCTGGGCTTTATCTGAAGCAAAATAACTGGAAGAAGAGCTTGAGGTAGAGGAAACTGCAATCTTCTGAGGGTTTGTGAACAGGCAGACTGCATGCATAGGTGCAGGGTTAGGGGTGCTGCAGCCAGCTTGGGTTGATCCTGCTGCCAGTTTGCCTCTTAAAAGCAGCCCTTTCCAACTGCCTGTCACTGCTCAGCCTGAGGCCAAGAGGTTAAAAGCCAACTGAAAACAGTTTGACAAACAAAACTGATGCCCCTTGCTGGGCATGGTGTGGAAAGCTTCCTGCTAAGTACTTGGAGTTGTTCTCTCTGTCTGCAAAAGGAGTGCTGGGAGGCACTGCAGCAGTCCCAGCTTGCAGAGATCTGTGCATTCCTGTCCTGTGCATTGGCATGGCATGGCTGCCTGTCTAATCTTGAGCTTGGTTTGGGGCCTCACTGAAGTGGTTTGGAAGCCTCTTGTGCAGCTGCTGAAAACTGCAGTGCAGTGACCTGGTGCAGTGGGGAGGAGCATGCTTGAGTAGGTTCAGATTATCCTCCAAGCCCAAAGGAGCCTTCCTCCCCAAGTGATCTTACTCTCTGTGGTCTCTCTCCTGCTGTAGCTCATCACTGCAGTGGTAATGAAGAACTGGAAAGAGATTGTGCAGTCTTGTGACCTGCAGAACTGGAGAGAGGCTTTGGCTGCTGTGCTCACCTACGCCAGGCCAGACGAGTTTGCAGCCCTTTGTGGTAAGGTTGCTTTGTGGGCTGGGTGCCATTTGTTCCACTTGGAGCAAAACTGTACCTTGCCAGGGCTGTTTTCCTCCTAGCAGACTGCTGTAATGTCTTGCTAGCTGCTTTGGTGGGTGATGTACTGCTTTGGTCCTGTTGCAGAGCTGGAGAGGAACCTCCAGCGTGCTGTGTTCTCAGTGTGTTCCCTGATTGCCTGGGCACCGAAAGCCCCAGACCTTTGTGAGCAGCAGGGTCCTGGCATCCCCTGTGTCCTGCACAGCTGCTGGGCTCTTCCCATTTCCAGATGGGTGATGGTGGTGCTGATGTGGCAGGTGTCTCAGCCAAGGGACCAGTGTCTTGGTGTGTGGGACACAGGGAAATCACAGAAACGTTCAGGTTGGAAAAGCCTCTCAGGGTCACAACCCTTAACCCTGCTCCACAAGAGTCACCCCTGAGCCATATCCCCAAGCCCCACATCCAAACCACCTTTGAACAGCAGGGCTGGTGACTTAGCCACCTCCCTGAGCAGCACATTCCAATGCTTGACCACTCTTGATGTGAAAAAATGTTTCCTAATGTCCAGTCTAAACCTCCCCAGTGGCAGCTTGAGGCCATTCCCTCTTGTTCTGTCACTAATTACCTGGAGAAGAGACCAGGGAAGCTTTTTGCTCTTCTTTTTTAAGAGCAATTTTGGCTTCCTGGAAGGAGTCCTCATTCCCAAGCAGTGGGCATGCCTGCCTTGTGTGCTGCCTGGGTTTAACCCACAGGGCAGTTACTGCCCACAGCTGTGTGCCTGGCACCCTGTGCACCCCAGCCATGGTGTCTGGGGAGCTGCCTGACTCCTGTCAGCATGGCTCTCCTGCTCACTGCTCCTTGGCTGCTTCTAGGCTCAAGTGGTGCTCCAGAAGTCAGGGACAAGAAAGCTGGAGAGGGACTTCATAGGGTGTCAGGGGGGAATGGAAAAAAAAATAGGAATGGGTAGGTTCAGATTGGATGTTAAGAAGAAGTTTTTCACCATGAGGTTAGTGAGAGCCTGGCAGAGGTTGCCCAGGGAGGTGGTGGAAGCCTCATCCCTGGAGGTGTTTAAGACCAGGCTGGATGTGGCTGTGAGCAACCTGCTGTGGTGTGAGGTGTCCCTGCCCATGGCAGGGGGTTGGGACTGGCTGAGCCTTGAGGTCCCTTCCAGCCCTGACAATTCTATGTTTCTGTGACAGCAAGGCTGGGGAGGGGTCTGGGGCACAAGGCTGGGGAGGGGTCTGGAGCACAGCCCTGTGAGGAGAGGCTGAGGGAGCTGGGGGTGTTCAGCCTGGAGAAGAGGAGGCTCAGGGTAGACCTCATTGCTCTCTACAACTACCTGCAGGGAGGTTGTAGCCAGGTGGGGGTTGGGCTCTGCTCCCAGGCAAGCAGCACCAGAACAAGAGGACACAGTCTCAAGCTGTGCCAGGGGAGGTTTAGGCTGGAGGTGAGGAGAAAGTTCTTCACAGAAAGAGTAATTGGCCCTTGGAATGTGCTGCCCAGGGAGGTGGTGGAGTCACTATCCCTGGAAGTGTTCAAAACAAGCTTGGATGTGGCACTTGCAGCCATGGTTGAGTTGTCAGGAGGTGTTATGTGTTAGGTAATAGGTTGGGCTTGATGATCTCTGAGGTGTTTTCCTACCTGGGTGATTCTGTGAGAATACTGAACCCTGGCCTCCTGCCATGTGTGCAGAGGGACTGTCCCCTCTGACCTGTTCTGGCTTTGCAGGCATTTCACAAGTCCTTCTTCTGAAGTGCCCTGGGCTCCCATCAGACAGTCTGCTGGACACCAGAGCATGTCCTTAACTCATGGAGCCCAGGGACAATATCCCCTGTGCACTGTGCTGAGCAGAGGCTGAGCAGGTGGTGCAGATTTCCCCATCCTCAGCAGTGCTTTAGGGATCACCCAAGTAATTCATCAGCATCTCCTCTGCCCCTGCTCTTCCTAGATCTGCTGGGGAGCAGGCTGGAGAGCGAGGGGGACAGCCTGCTGCAGACACAGGCCTGCCTCTGCTACATTTGTGCTGGCAACGTGGAAAAACTTGTGGCTTGTTGGACCAAAGCTCAGGATGGAAACAGCCCCCTGGCCCTTCAGGTTGGTAAAGCACTTCAGGAAGGACTGGAAGGGAACACAGTACAGCCACCTGGCACTTCAGTGATCCACTGCACAGCTTTGATGCTGCCTGAGACCTGCCTGCACTTCAGGCTGCAAGCCTTTTTCTCCTGGAGTTGGGTGGCTTTTGGGATGCCTTTTCCCTCTGGAGTTGGGTGCCTTTTTGGGATGCCTTTTCCCTCTGGAGTTGGGTGCCTTTTTGGGATGCCTTTTCCCTCTGGAGTTGGGTGCCTTTTTGGGATGCCTTTTCCCTCTGGAGTTGGGTGCCTTTTTGGGATGCCTTTTCCCTCTGGAGTTGGGTGCCTTTTTGGGATGCCTTTTCCCTCTGGAGTTGGGTGCCTTTTTGGGATGCCTTTTCCCTCTGGAGTTGGGTGCCTTTTTGGGATGCCTTTTCCCTCTGGAGTTGGGTGCCTTTTTGGGATGCCTTTTCCCTCTGGAGTTGGGTGCCTTTTTGGGATGCCTTTTCCCTCTGGAGTTGGGTGCCTTTGGGGGTGCCTTTTCCCTCTGGAGTTGGGTGCCTTTGGGGGTACCTTTTCCCTCTGGAGTTGGGTGCCTTTGGGGGTACCTTTTCCCTCTGGAGTTGGGTGCCTTTGGGGGTGCCTTTTCCCTCTGGAGTTGGGTGGATTTTGGGATGCTCCTCTTGGGGGTGCTCCCTTCCAAGGGATTTGTTAGATCCTTTTGATCAAGGTGGTTAAAAACTGCCTCACTGAAATGCTGCCAGTCAGTGTGCAGCCCCCCAGCCAGCATTAACAGTGGTGATGAGGCTGATGTTTTCTCTCTGCTGGCTCTCACCAGCTCTTTTCCTGGCAGCTCACTCTTTTGGTGGCCATGCTCTAGTGCTTGGTAGGGCCCTGAGATCCTGTTTGATACAAGCACTTCTTCTGGCTTTGAACTGTGGCTTTGTTGGAAGCCACTTGGTGCAGAGTTGCTGTTGTGTTGTCTCCCATGCTAGGAAATCCCTGTCTGCAGCACAGCTCTATCTGTCCAGGATGCCTGCCCTGCATCTGGGCTTCCCATGCAGTGAGAGGGCTTCTGCAGGGCTACCCTGAGGAGCAGCCTTCCATTTCAAAAAACAACCACTTTTTTTCCAGTCAGATGTTCCCCCTCCCTTTTCCAGCCCAGGGCTCTGGCACAGCTTTTAGTTCAGGGTCTCAGTCAGGTCTCTACTTTTTGCTGCCTGTGTCTTGCCCACTGGGACACGTTGTGCTGCCTGTGAGACAGGACAGAGCCTTGCTGCCTGGCAGATGGCATGAGGAAAAACTTCTTTGGTGTGCGGGTGCTGGAGCCCTGGAGCAGGCTGCCCAGAGAGGCTGTGGAGTCTCCTCCTCATGGAGACTTTCAAGCTCCCTCTGGATGTGTTCCTGTGTGACCTGCCCTGGGTGATCCTGCCCTGCCAGAGGGGCTGGATTTGACCTCCAGAGGTCCCTTCCAACCCTTCCCATTCTGTGATTCAAGAGCAGCACTTTGCTCAGGGTTTAAAAAAAGCAGGATTGGTCCTGCAACACTTCTCTGCAAGAGTGAAAAATACACTGCAAGGCATGGCCTAGGGTAGTTGCAGTGGCCTCAGCCTGCACCAAGGGGACTGCATTGCTTTTGTGCCATAGACATTTTGGATGCCATCTGCAGGTTTTAACAGGGAAGGGAAGTCTCCTTCTCTGGAGACTTTCAAGCTCCCTCTGGATGTGTTCTTGTGTGACCTGCCCTGGGTAATCCTGCTGTGGCTGCAGGGGTTGGACTCTGTCTGCAGTGTTCTCTTCCATCCCCCTCCCATTCTGTGACTCTGTGCCAGCTGCCCTACTTCCCCCTGCTGTTCTCATTTGTAATTTCATTTATGATTGATGACTTTTCCCCCCCGATCTCTCCAGGATTTGATAGAGAAGGTGGTAATCCTGCGCAGAGCCGTGCAGCTCACCCAGGCTGTGGACCCCAATGCTGTGGGGGCCCTCTTGGCTGAGAAGATGAGCCAGTATGCCAACCTGCTAGCTGCCCAGGGCAGCATTGCTGCAGCTTTGACCTTCCTGCCTGCCAACACCAACCAGGTACAGGCCCTTACGGGCTTTTCTCTCCCTTGTGTCTGTGTGAACAGATGCACTCTGCCTGGTGAAATGTTGTGCCTCAGGGTGTGGGGCAGGCTGCTTCCCCTCTGCCTGCCCTGACCTTGCTGAGCTGCCAGAAGGACATGGCCTTGTTGTCCTCCTCCTTTGTTTCACACTCCTTGTCCTTGCAGCCAGAGGCTGCCAAAAGGGGCAGCTGCCCCCTCCTGCAAGCCAGACCCAGCCAAGCAGGTTCCTTGGCACTTGGTTGCTTGCCTGCTTTTGGTTTCTCCTCTTACATGAGCAGCTCATGGTTCAGGTCTCCTCGTTGGCTAGCTCGGGAGCCGTGGGGCGGTCAGCTCGGGAGCCCTTGGGGGTCAGCTCGGGAGCCCTTGGGGGTCAGCTCGGGAGCCGTGGGGCGGTCAGCTCGGGAGCCGTGGGGCGGTCAGCTCGGGAGCCGTGGGGCGGTCAGCTCAGGAGCCCTTGGGGGTCAGCTCGGGAGCCGTGGGGCAGTCAGCTCAGGAGCCCTTGGGGGTCAGCTCGGGAGCCGTGGGGCAGTCAGCTCAGGAGCCATTGGGGGTCAGCTCGGGAGCCGTGGGGCAGTCAGCTCAGGAGCCATTGGGGGTCAGCTCGGGAGCTGTGGGGCGGTCAGCTCAGGAGCCCTTGGGGGTCAGCTCGGGAGCCGTGGGGCGGTCAGCTCAGGAGCCATTGGGGGTCAGCTCGGGAGCTGTGGGGCGGTCAGCTCAGGAGCCATTGGGGGTCAGCTCGGGAGCCGTGGGGCAGTCAGCTCGGGAGCCATTGGGGGTCAGCTCGGGAGCCGTGGGGCGGTCAGCTCGGGAGCCGTGGTCGGGTCAGCTCGGGAGCCATTGGGGGTCAGCTTGGGAGCTGTGGGGCGGTCAGCTCAGGAGCCATTGGGGGTCAGCTCGGGAGCCGTGGTCGGGTCAGCTCGGGAGCCATGGGCGGTTAGTTAGTTGCCTCTTGCTGTGGGGGAAATATTCAAGGCCCAGCCTGAACCTCCCCACCCCAGTCTGTCTCTTGCTGGCCATTGACCTCGCTTGCTGTCCTCCTCTGCTTGCAGCCCAACATCGTGCTGCTGCGGGATCGGCTTTGCAGAGCCCAGGAGGAGCTCCCCAGGACTCAGCAGCCCCTCAAGGCACCCTGTGAGAGGCAGCCTATGCCCAAAGGACCAGCTGGCCCTGGGGCTGGCCAGCTGCAGGGTCCCCAGGCTCCAGCCCAGCAGTATTACCAACAGGTATGGGGGCTTTCAGTTATGGGGGAGGCATTATACCTGGGGATGGAGGAATTGGTTTCCTTCCTTTTGATCTGAGACAGGGCTCAGATCTCTGCTGGGAGCTACTTGGTGCCCTTAGAGTAGCTCTCATTAGGTCTTTACTCAGATCTGAGATCTCTGTGGACCTCCTGTGTAGCCCAGGGAGGTGGTGGAAGCCTCATCCCTGGAGGTTTTTGCAGCCAGGCTGGATGTGGCTCTGGGCAACCAATGTGAGGTGTCCCTGTCATGGCAGGGGGGTTGGGACTGGCTGAGCCTTGAGCTCCCTTCCAACCCTAACAATTCTGTGATTCTGCAATTCTGAGAGCCCTGTGGTGCTGCTTTTCAGTCAGTACAGGCACAGCCTTTACTCCTCTTCTGGAAACATTCCTCACTCACCTTGTCAAGGAGCCTGCTTCTGAGGCTTAGGTGTTTGGAACTGTGCTTCAGTGCCAGGAATGGCAATGTGGGAGAGCACAGTGGGATTGTTCTGTGCTTTGCTGTCACAGTCCCTGATGTCCTCCCTTCCCTGCAGGCCTTGTGCTGCTCACCAGGCTCTTCTGGGCCTGATTATTTCCACCCCCAGCTCTGCTGTTGGCTGCAGAAGCTGCTGAGTGGTGGCAGTAACAAACAGTTCAGCAGCTGTGGATGCAGTCTGCAATGAGGACATCTCCCTGGCCTGGTGTAAGGGGGCACAGGCAGGGGTGAGAGCAGTGTGGCAGGGCAGGCCTGGGCTGACAGTCTGCTGTGCCAGAAAAAAGGTGAGGGAGGAAGCTGGGGGCTGTGCAGGGAGGAAAAGAAATGCGAGAGGGCAGCTGCCCTGGTTTTATCTTTATCCTGAGGATATCAGACCATGTTTGGCTATCCCTGGAGGGTGGTGTGGGGGCAGCCCTGACTGTGGGCATGCTTAAAGAGCATGGCCACATCCCTCAGCACAGAGCTGGGGCTCCTCTGGCCCTGCTCTGCACGGCAGCTTTGGGCTGGGCTGTGCTGAGAGCAGAGCTGTGTCAGTGCTGCAGCTGCTCTCCTGCAGAGCAGACTGGCACAAGCTGAGGCACGGCTCTGTCAGTGCTGCCCTTCAGGCACTGCTTGCCAGAAAAATGGGGCCAGGAAGGAAGGGCTTGAAAGGTTGTGGGGGGAGGGAGCAGTTGGGCTTTGTCCTTTCTCCCTTGGTGTCATCCACCCTGTGTGTTCCTTTCCCTTCTCTCCAGGGTGTTAACAAGGTAGACCTCAGAGGGACAAAGCCTTCATCCTGCTCCTCCAGGGTCACCTTGCTAACACCACTGCAGCTGATTTGAACTGCATCAGTGTCAATCATTAACTCTCTGCTCTTCTTTCCTGTGCCTTTGGCCTTCCTCCCTGTAGGCAGTGACCTGCCTGACCAAGCTGTGCTGCCATTTCCCACGGGGCTGTGGCAAGCAGCAGCTGCCTAGATGGTGTGGTCTTAGCAAGGCTTTTTAAAGCAGAGTTTCCCCTTTTCTCCTCAAGCAAGCCCTCCTCATTAATAAAAGGCTGGGGGGCCTCACAAGCTCACTGGGAGTGAGTTCATTCTGTGTTCAGGAAGAAGCTTGGAGGGCAGAAGGGGGCTAGAAAGGTGCCCAGCAGTATGCTGATGAATGAGAATGGGGGAAAAAATCACCTGTTTGAGTCTTGGGAGATCTCTTTTGTGCTTTTAAGAAAGCATGTGAGCTTGTTCAAGCTTGAGGCAGCCCTTGTTGAGCTGCTGCCCCAAATAGGAACATCTCCTTAAGACTTGATAGCCTTTCAGCCCAGGTTTTTGAACCCTCTTTTTCAGTACAAGAAGGACCTGGAGCTGCTGGACAGGGTCCAGAGGAGGCCACAAAGATGATGAGAGGGCTGCAGAACCTCCTCTGTAGGGACAGGCTGGGAGAGTTGGGGCTGTTCAGTCTGGAGAAGAGAAGGCTGCAGGGAGACCTCAGAGCAGCCTTGCAGTACCTGAAGGGGCTCCAGGAGAGCTGGGGAGGGACTTTGGAGAAGGGCTGGGAGTGCCAGGCTGAGGGACAATGGCTTTGAGCTGGGAGAGGGGAGAGTGAGAGTGGAGATGAGGAAGAAATTGTTTCAAGTGAGGGTGGGGAGAGACTGGCACAGGTTGCCCAGGGAGGCTGTGGCTGCCTCCTGCCTGGAGGTGTTGAAGGCCAGGCTGGATGAGGCCCTGAGCAAGCTGTGCTGGTGGGAGGTGTCCCTGCACATGGCAGGGGGGTTGCAACTTAGATGATCTTGAAGGTCCCTTGCCACCCAAACCCATCTATGAGGAAGGAAGGAAGGAAGGGGAGAGGAGCAGTGGGAGGCTGGCTGGGAGGCCGTTAGCATCGAGCTGTGTGGTTGTGCATGTGCAGGAGCTGAATGGCAGCTTTTTAACCTTTTAAAACTCATCCTGAGCTTGATGTAAACCAAGGCTGCTTTTTGTGTGAGGCTGTTGGAGGTTTAACATGGAAGCTGGGCCTTCCAGCTGTGGTTAGTGGTGCTTGGTGTCATGCAGTAGCCTGGGGTCGGGGGGAGCTTCTACTACAGACAAATGTGACCGAGGAGGAGGCAGACCTGGCTCCACAGCCTCCTGTAGATGCATCTCCACTGTGCTTCATCTTCACTCTGCACTTCACTTCAGCTCCAGGGCAGTGATTTTTTTGTTTTTCCTTTTGTCTGTCTTGAATGCACTTCCCCTTCCTCCTCCTAAGATGATTTTTTTGTCCTGGCTGTGTGACGAGTGCCAGCATGCCAAAACCCTTCTCTGTGCAGCTCGTGTTGTGTGAAACCCTGCAGGTTCTCCTTCTCATTGTTTTGTTTTCCATGATTGGTGTTTCTTTGTTCAATTCAGGTTAGAATTGCCCCTACTGTCACTACCTGGAGTAACAAAACTCCTACTGCCCTTCCCAGCCATCCTTCTGCAGGCTGTCCCTCTGACACACAGGTATAACCTTCATTATTCCTCCCCAATAAGTCCCTCCCCTCCTGGCATAGTCTGGTGCAGAGAGATGGAAGGAGCAGCTTCCAGATGTGCTCTGGTTTGCTCCTCTGCATCTCATGGTTTTTGGGTTTTTGGTGTTTTTTGCTGTTTGGGGTTTTTTTTTTTTGATGAGTGGCTCTGGAAAGCCTGAAGTGTGGGAGCTCAGTGAACCTCTCTCACCCCTGGCTCCACACTGGAATATTTGAAGTGAGATGATACATATTTTTTTTTTTCCTTTCCCATGGAAATCAGAAGCTTCAGAGTGAAGGTTCCAGGTGTTTAGCTGAAAGCTGTGGAAGGCAGGGAGCTCTTGGGCTGCCTGACTAACAGGTAGTACTGGCAGGGACCTCCTCCTGGTGCAGGAAGGTTTGTGCTGCTCTGCTGCTGGGATCACTGCGCACACAGGCTATGCTTCCAGGGTTAGGCTGGGGCACCAGGAGGCCCTGGCAGGGTTGGAGGCTCTCACCCCTGTGCTGGTGACCCTTGCAGGGAGCCTGCTTTCAGGCCTCCACACATCTGAACTGCTCCTTTTGTGTTACAGTTTGGCTTCTTCAGTGCTGCCTCCCCACTGCAGACTAAACCCCACCTACGCCCTCCCCTTTCTTCTGCCATCTCTTTCCACAGGGAGACAACCCTCCTCCTGCAGGGTTCATCGTGCCAGGTGCCCTCAGCCCTGCCCTGCCAGCACAGCAGGCCCCAGCCTCCAGCTACAGCCTCTACTCGCAGGCAGGCGCCCGCCCAGCGTACCCTCCGAGTGAGTAGCAGCAGCCCCCCTGGCCCCACAGCCACCTGGTGAGGCCACCCTTGCCTGGGGATAGCCACTCACCCTCCTGGGGGCTGGCAGGGTTCAGACCAAACCAGTCTCACCTTTGCATCTGGGGCAGGGCAATCCCAAGCACTGATACAGGCTGGGCAGGCACTTGGCTGGAGAGCAGCCCTGAAGAAAAGGCCTTGGGGGTGCTGGGGGAGGAGAAGCTGAGCAGGAGCCAGCAGGGAGCACTTGCAGCCCAGAGAGCCAAGCAGAGCCTGGGCTGCAGCAGAAGTGTGGCCAGCAGGGCCAGGGAGGGGATTCTCCCCCTCTGCTCCACTCTGCTCAGACCCCACCTGCAGCTCTGGGGCCAGCTCTGGAGCCTCTGTTACAAGAGGGATCTGGACATGCTGGAAGGTGTCCAGAGAAGGGCCCTGAGGATGAGCAGAGGGCTGGAGCTGCTCTGCTCTGAGGACAGCCTGAGAGAGTTGGGGTTGTGCAGGCTGGAGAGGAGAAGGCTGCCAGGAGACCTTCTGGTGGCCTTGCAGCATCTGAAGGGGGCTCCAAGAAAGCTGGGGAGGGACTTTGGAGGGCGTCAGGGAGTGATAGGAGTGGGGGGGATGGAGCAAAACTAGAAATGGGGAGATTCAGATCAGATGTTAGGAGGGTGGTGAGAGCCTGGAATGGGTTGTCCAGGGAGGTGGTGGAAGCCTCATCCCTGGAGGTTTTTGCAGCCAGGCTGGATGTGGCTGTGAGCAACCTGCTGTGGTGTGAGGTGTCACTCCTCAACTGGCCCTTCCCAAGGGTGTGCTGGGGTCAGAACCCTCCTCAGGTGTGAGTCCTGGAGATGCAGCATGGGCCTGGCAAGGAGGAGCCCAACTCTCTGTGTGGGGCTGGGCCATCCACTTCTCTTGGGCCTCCATGAAGGTGCAAAAGGGGGTGAGGAGCTAAGGGCAGGAGTAGAGGTGAGTGAGGAGGGGGGCACAGCCCTGGCACCAGGCAGGACACAGTGGTGGGTACAGGTGGGCAGAGAAGAGGCAGTGATACTAAGCTGCAGTGGGAGGCTGTGAGCTTGCATTCACCTCAGAGACTTGCTCACCCCTTGGCATAGGCTATCCCTTTGTGCAAACCTGGGGCTGGGTCTCCCTTCCCTGAGGGGCATGCGGAGTGTTACAGTGGTCTGGAAAACAGGCAGAGCAGCAGTGCCCACATGCCTCAGCCCCACCCCGAGCAGCAGGAGAGTCTGGAGGGCAGAATGGGAGCCCTTACAGCTCTGGCATCCTGCCCCCAGAGGTCTTGAGCAGTCCTTCAAGTGCAGGCAGAGTTGTGGGAGCCAGGGGTGTCAGGCAGGGAGGGGGGAAGGGTCAGGAAGAGAGGAGAAGGAAGCAGAGGCAGCTGGAACCTGCTGCTCCGTTATCAGCTCACTGACTGACTGTCTTCTCTCCCTGTTTGTAGTGTATCAGGCCACACAGCAGTACTCTTGTGGAACAGGGGGACCAGCACTCTATCAGCTTCAGCAGCCTCTCACTGCCCCTGCTTCAGCCTCTTACCCTAACCCTGCTCCCAACACCACCCCTCCCTACCTCTCCTCTGCCCCTGCCCACTCCGTGCCCTCCCCGCTGTACCCCGGGCAGCCTCAACCCTCCTCGACCAGCCTGAACCCAGTCTCCTCCTTCCCTCTTCCTCCTTCTGGCACCTCCTTTCAGCATGGCAGGCCAGGACCACCAGCAACCTCTGTGGCTTATGCATTACCTCCTGGACCAACAGGTACTCTGCCTGCAGCCAGTGACCTTCCTGCATCCCAGAGAACAGGTCTGCGCTTGGACAGCAGGGCAGGCAGGGAGGGGGGAGGGTGCTTTACTTCCTCACCCAGTGAAACCTGCCCCTTGGCCTTGGGAATGCTCTGCTTTTGCTTAAAGGGTCAGCTGGAAGCATTTCTAAACCATGTCCCACCCCCTCCCTTCCCCACACAGCTGGTGGTGATACAGCTGTGCTGCTGTGCAGCAGTGTGAGCAGATGAGGCAGACCTTGCCACCAGCACAGCTTTTGGCCCAGGGCAGCACTGGGTGGATGGTGGCAGAGTTTGAACCTTGTGAGGCTGGCCTCAGAACCTGCTATGTGGTGGAGAGCAGAATACAGAAGTGAGCAAGCTTTCCCCACTGCTGCACAGGAGGTGATCCCAGTCCTGACAGAGCAAGTCTGCAGATGGAAGGTGTTCCTGCAGCCCTGCTGGGGGAGCAGCAGCAGCTGTCCTTCAAACAGCATTTGCTGTGGCATCAGCTTGCTCCCATTATTGCTCTCCCTAAACACTCAGTGCAATAAGTGGAAGTGTTGAAGGCCAGGCTGAATGAGACCTTGAGCAAGCTGATCTAGAGGGAGGTGTCCCTGCTCATGGCAGGGGGTTGGCACTGGATGATCTTTAAGGTTCCTTCCAACCCAACCCATAGAACTGTCAGGGCTGGAAGGGAGCTCAAGGCTCAGCCAGTCCCAACCCCCTGCCATGGGCAGGGACACCTCACACCACAGCAGGTTGCTCACAGCCACATCCAGCCTGGCTGCAAAAACCTCCAGGGATGAGGCTTCCACCACCTCCCTGGGCAACCTCTGCCAGGCTCTCACCACCCTCCTGGCCAACAACTTCTTCCTAAAATCTAATCTCAATCTCCCCACTTCTAGTTTTGCTCCATTCCCCCCAGTCCTGTCACTCCCTGACACCCTCCAAAGTCCCTCCCCAGCTTTTCTGCAGCCCCCTTCTGATACTAGAAGGCCACAAGAAGGTCTCCTGGGAGCCTTCTCTTCTCCAGACTGAATAGTCCCACCCTGGGGATATGATTCAGTGGAGCTGTGAATGCCTTCCAAGATAAGCAGAAGTGATTTAGAAATGCTTTTGCATGGCCTTTGCTGAGTGTCCATGTGTGTTGCTGAGCTGTTAAGAGCATGTTGGAGTGTGCATGGGGGGAGAGCATGAGCTGAGCTGGGGCTCAATGTCTTCTTGGGACTGCCTGGACATGACTGTGTGCTGTGGGACAGTGACCTCACCTGTGATAACAAACCTGTCTCTTCAGTCAGCAGCCTGGGGATCAGCTTTGCTCATGTCAGACTGTGCAGGAACTGGTCACAGTATCACCCAGATTGGAAAAGATCTCAGAGATCATCAAGCCCAACCTATTACCTGACATCTAAACACCTCCTGACAACCAAACCATGGCTCCAAGGGCCACAGCCAAGCTTGTTTTGAACACCTCCAGGGATGGTGACTCCACCACCTCCATGGGCAGCACATTCCATGGCCAATTACTTTTTTTCCTCACCTCCAGCCTGAACATCCCCCTGCACAGCTTGAGACTCTGTCCTCTTGTTCTGGTGCTGCTTGCCTGGGAGCAGAGCCCAACCCCCACCTGGCTACAACCTCCCTGCAGGTAGTTGTAGAGAGCAATGAGGTCTGCCCTGAGCCTCCTCTTCTCCAGGCTGAACACCCCCAGCTCCCTCAGCCTCTCCTCATAGGAGGTGTTGAGGGATCCTGCTCGAATCCCAGCCATCAACCCACTTCACAGCCAGGTGGAGAGATGAGGATCAGATCTGCAAAGCAGGGAGCAGAGGGAATGTCAGGCAGGATTTGAGGGATGCTCCAGGGATGCTTACTCTGCTGAGGACCACACTGTGCTTCCCCCTCCTGTTTTCAAAGCCAGCTGGGCTAATGCAGTGCAGTCAAAGCATTTTGCCTTTGCCTTGGCTGCAGCCCTCCTGGGAGCCTACACCTCTCCTGGCACTGCCTTCACACACACACACACACATCATGTGTCAGGGAGAAAGGCTCTTTTGCTCTCTGAAAAATCAGAGAGGACTGCTGTTGGGCAGCCAGCAGGGCTGCAAGGGAAGAAGAGGCCTTTTCCTTCCACCCTGCAGCCAGCTTCAGAGTCCTGTCTGTTGCAGGTGCTGCAGCTTGCCCTCCCCTGAGCTCACATTACAGGGCATGCCAGCCTTGTATCCTTCAGGCAGAGGGATTAGCAAACTGGACAGAGGCAGAGGTGCTGGACAGGATTCCAGGCTGGGCTGCAGAGCAGCACATTATAATGGAGACAGCACAGCTCCTGCACCTCCAGAGAAATGCAAGCAACAAGCAGATGGTTTTTTCTTCCTGCCCTGCTTGCATCCCTAGTAGGCACTGAATCTGAATCAGGTGTCAGGGAATAATAGGACTGGGGGGAATGGAACAAACCTAGAAATGGGGAGAGTCAGATTGGATGTCAGGAAGAAATTCTTCCCCAGGAGGGTGGTGAGAGCCTGGCAGAGGTTGCCCAGGGAGGTGATGGAAGCCTCATCCCTGGAGGTTTTTGCAGCCAGGCTGGATGTGGCTGTGAGCAACCTGCTGTGGTGTGAGGTGTCCCTGCCCATGACAGGGGGTTGGGACTGGCTGAGCCTTGAGGCCCCTTCCAGCCCTGACAATTCTATAAATCTAAGCTCTCTGTGTTAGCAGTAAAGTGACCCAGTCAGGGTGGCTTGCTCAGAGCAGGAGAAGCTCTGGACTGTAGGAATGAGGGACATCAATGACCAATGCATCCTCCCTGTGTCATTTTCATGTCAAGGGAATGGAAGCCTTAGACATTGTCATTGCTGGAGAGCAGCTCTGAGGAACAGGACCTGGGAGTGCTGGGGGACAGCAGGATGGCAGTGAGCCAGCAATGTGCCCTTGTGGCTAAGAAGGCCAAGGGACTCCTGGGGTGTATCAAGAAGAGTGTGGCCAGCAGGCAGAGGGAGGTTCACCTTCCCTTCTCTTCTGCCCTGGTGAGGGCTCACCTGGAGCACTGTGTCCAGTTCTGGGCTCCCCAGCTCAAGAAGGACAAAGAGCTACTGGAGAGAGACCAGCAGAGAGCCACGGAGATGCTGAGGGGTCTGGAACTGCTCTCATATGAGGAGAGGCTGAGCCCTGGGGTTGGTTGGGCTGCAGAAGAGGAGGCTGAGGGGGATCTGATCAATGCTCACAAATATCTAAGGGTTGGTGTCAGGAGGATGGGGCCTGACTCTTCTCAGTGGTCCCCAGTGACAGGACAAGAGGCAGGGGGCACAAACCTGACCATAGGAAGTTCCATCTAAGCATGAGGAGGAACTTCTCTGCTGGGAGGGTAACAGAGCCCTGGAGCAGGCTGCCCAGAGAGGTTGTGGAGTCTCCTTCTCTGGAGCCTTTCCAGCCCTGTCTGGATGTGTTCCTGTGCTTTAGGTGACCCTGCCCTGGCAGGGGGATTGATGATCTCCAGAGGTCCCTTCCAGTCCCTACAGTTGTATGATTGTCCACATTGCCAAATTTCCTTTCAGAATTAGAAGTTGTGCATTCCAGGCTTGGTATAAAGCTTCCTGAGAAACATCAGTGCTGCCTGTGTTTTCCCTAGCAGCTGTGGGGAGAAGGCAGCCAGTACAGAATGTCAAACCTTCAGGAACCCAAACTTGGGCAGAGGTGGACTCCAGGGCACAGTGAGAGGCCAAGGCCAGGTGGCTCGTGTGTGTGGGCTGCTGGCACACAGCTCCTGCCTGCATCTGGACAGCTATGGGAAAAAGAGAAGAGCTGTCTGAAGAGCACACTCAGTCCTCCAGCTTTTAGATGACTCCATTAGAGCTCCATATAAACAAGAAGGAAAGAACCCTAACAGCCTGTGATCCTGTGATCCCTTGCCATGGAAGTGCAGAGATGTGTGGACATGCTTCCTGTCCTGAACCACCAGAGCAGCTGCAGTGGTTAGTGAAGGACACCTTAGTGTGGGATCCCACAGGAACCTGCAGCCAGAAGCAGACCTCACCTGGAACCCTGAAGGTTCCAGTGCAGAACATCCAGTGGTGCTGAGCCTGCCCTGGGTGGTGAGCTGACCTGGGAGCATCATGATCCACTTTGCAGATGGGATTCATTTAAAGGCAGGGCTAAGGGAGGAATCACAGAGTCATTTTGGTTGGAATAGACCTTTAAGATCATTGAATCCAACCATTCTCTAACTCTGCCCAGGCTGGGGCTGAGCCATGGCCCTCAGCACCACAGCTCTGCCTCTTGGAAACACCTTCAGGGATGGGCATTCAGCCACCTCCCTGGGCAGCCTGTTCCACTCTTGGAGAACCCTTTCAGTCAAGAAGTTCCTTCTAATATCTAACCTAAATCTCCCCTGGGGCAACTGGAGGCCATCTCCTTTCATCCTGTCCCTTGGTATTAGGGAGAAGAGCCCAACCCCCACCTCACTGCAACCTCCTTTCAGGGAGTTGTAGGGACCAAAGTCTTCCCTCAGCCTCCTTTTCACCAGAGGAAGGGAAAAAAAAAATCTCTCTGAACTGCCTTGGACTTAGAGTTGTATAAACACCTCCTGTTGCCAGCAGTTGCACATCACATCAGTGTGCTGGGCTGTGCTTGGAGCTGCAGTAAGCAAAGCCAACATTTCACTGCATCTTCAACCTCACTCCCTTTGGTTTGGGGTAGAGCTTTGAACCTACCTGTCAAGGGACTCGTAGTTTTCAAGAGTCTTCAATCTTGTTTGAAATTGTGATAGAGCAATTCTGAGCTAAGGGAAGGGTTTGCACTAGAACTGGAAGTGCATCAGAGCAGGCCCAGGGACAGGATTTATCACCCCTGATTTATCCCCTCTTTGAAATGGGGAAGGCTTCATTGGCTGTGATTTTGCCTTTTGGAGTTGTGCTCAGTCCGGGCAGCCAAAGTGTCCTTCACAAGGGTGTGAAGCTGCTCTGTGAATATGCTTTTTGGTTTGGGATTTTGGGGTTTTTTTTGCTGGGTTGGGTGCAGTTGAGAGCAAGCCTTGATTTGATGGCATCAAGTGCTTTAAGCACCTCCTGAAAAGCTTTCTGGAAAGGTACAAGAGGGGTTAGGAGGTTTGTTGTTAAGAGTAATGTTGTTAATTCTGCTGCCCAGAAGGCCAAGGGCAGCCTGGGCTGCATCCAAAGCAGTGTGGCCAGAGCTGGAGAGAGAGGATCCTGCCCCTCTGCTCTGCTCTGGGGAGACCTCACCTGCAGGGCTGGGGCCAGAGCTGGAGCCCTCAGCACAGGAGGGACCTGGACCTGATGGAGAGGCTCCAGAGGAGGGACACAAAGATGATCAGGGAGCTGGAGAAGCTCTGCTACAGGGATAGAGTGAGGGATCTGGGGGTGTGCAGCCTGGAGAAGAGAAGGCTGCAGGCAGAGCTCAGAGCAGCCTTGCAGTAGCTGAAGGGGCTCCAAGAAGGCTGCAGAGGGACTGTTGCCAAAGGCCTGCAGGGACAGCCCCAGGGGCAATGGTTTGAAATGAGAGCAGAGCAGATTGAGCTTGGATGTGAGGAACAAGTTCTGCCCCAGGAGGCTGCTGCAACACTGCAAGAGGTTGCCCAGGGAGGTGGTTGAGGCTCCATGGCTGGAGATCTTCCAGGTGAGGCTGGAGAGGGCTGTGGGCAACCTGATCTAGTGGAGGATGTCCCTGCTGAGTGCAGGGGGTTGGCCTGGATGAGCTTTGGAGCTCCCTTCCAGCCCAAACCATTCAAAGATCCTGTGGGCTGCCCTGGCTGCTCATAATAGAAGAGGAGAACATCAGAGGAGCTAAAGTGGGCCAGGGCTGTGCAGCACTTGTCAGAACCATCTAGAAAGGTGGATAGGATGGGAAGAGCAGCAGGCTTGCTGTCAGGGAGGGCAGGCAGAAGCAGTTCTGCAGGGTGGTTGGACAGGTGACTTGTGTCTGAAGCAGCACTGACATCAGGGCAGGTGATTATTTTGTTCCTCTGACTCCTCTTGCTTGATGGAAGCTGAATTGCCAATCCAAAATTACAGACCAGTTGTTCTCATTCTTTCCAAAGAAAATGTTGGGGTTTTTTTTTTGGTTTGGGTTTTTTTTTTTTTTTTTTTTTTTTTTTTTTGTTTTTGGTTTTTTTAGTTCTCTTTGCATTTTTATCTGCAGATAACTTCCCAACTCAAGACCAGGCCTCTCTCATCACAGGTGACCTAGGTACCACCTAAGCTGACCATAATCACAGCCACTCCACCCAACCAATCAAGCCATCAGCAGTGCACATTCAGTGCCATGCTGCTTGCCAATCCAACTTGAATCAAATCCCATGTTGTTAATTCCTTACTTGTAAACCCAATAACAAGGCATCTGGAATTTTTAACCACAGGCACAAATGCTGGGGGAAGGGTTTTAAAGTAAATGATCCAGGGAATTAACAGCTGGGAAAAATCCTGCAGGTGTTGCCACTGCCATTAGGAATCCTCTGGGATTTTGTGGGTAGGGAGGAATCAGAGGAGCCCCCAGGGGTGTGTGGCTGTCAGGAGATGGCACTGCTTTGGGTTCAAGGGAAGGCAGGAAAGGAATTTAGCAGTGTTTTCACTTAGCCCTTTGACCTGCTCTGGATGTGGAACTTGCTCAACAAAAGCTCAGAGGCAAATGGAGCAAATTCTGCAGTGGTGTTTAAGCTCTGAATTCATCTGCTAGGTGAAAAGAAAAAAAAAAAAAAAAAAAAACTGGGTGAAAAGTCCACTGGGCAGGGCCTGGGTTTTGTTGGGCATCTGTGGCTTTGTGCAGTGAATCCTGATTGCTCTGCAGGGCTGTGGCAATGCTGGTGACAATCACAAGCTCTCTGATGGCACTGGGGAGCAGGTCTCATGCACTGATGTGGGCTTGGGTGCACAAATCTTGCAGCTGCACACAGAGTGCTCCCTTGGAAGAGCAGCAGAACAGCCTAGGCTGAGCAAATTGGCTCAGACATCCTCTGTTGTGCTTCTAGCCTCCAAGAAATTGCCCTGGGTGTGCAAAGCTACGTTTTTGCCACCTTGCTCCAGCAGCTCTGCTTTTGGGACACTAAGCAGCCAGAAAGATGTTGTTGGCTGGCAGGGAAAACCTGCATTTATGACTCTGCTGTGTCACCAGGGATGGCTGCATGAAGCTGACCTGAAATATTTAAAGCTCTTCTTGCCTCTTATGCCTCTTTTTTCCTTATGCCTTGAGTCTCATGTAGGCACTTGGCTGTGTCTGAGCTGTCCTGTGTACATCACAGCCATGCAGTCACAGCAAGCAGCAACTGGGAAGTGGATGCAGCTTCGTGATGTCCTTATTTGCCTCTGATTTTTGATAGCTGTGCTGCTGATTAATGTTTATAATAATGTTACATTAATCAAGGAAAGCAAAACAAACCAAAAAAAGGGTCCAAACCAGTTCTGATTTCTCCTGTGATACCAATTCACTGGTAACTGAAGTGGTTTTCAGGTACCCAGGCTGTGTAGCAGAGCTGTTGGGGGCAGGGTAGGCAATGTCTGCTTTTTCCAAGCATGTCTGCTCAAAAAGATTTTTTTTTTTCCTGCAAGAGAAAAGAATTAAATTAATTATTATAATTAAAAAAAAAATCAGCTTCTCTCAAACTCAAGAGCAAGTTGGCCCAGCTGCCAGCCCTGTGCCAGTGGGTGCAGAGCCCAAAGCTCTAGTGGGGTGTTGGGAGGCTCTGGTTGGCACAGGAGCTGTTCTGGCCCCCAGTGAAGGGCAGAAGCCTCTGCCAGTAGAGCCATGGTGGGGAGCTGGCACTGCTGAGCTCCAGAAGGCATCACTGCCCTCCTCTGAGGTACTTAGAGTTTCTCCTTTCTTCCTATCCAGGACCTCAGAATGGATGGAATGATCCTCCTGCCCTGAACAGAGCTGCCAAGAAGAAGGTACCCTTAGAAAATACTATCTTGACACAGTGGGGTGCTGGCCACTTGAAAAGCAGTAACTGAAGTTGCTCCTGGGAAGCCTATTGGCAGGGGAAGGAAAAAGAAGAGTTAGCAGCACACAAAAGCTGAAGTGGCCTTCAATGCCTCTCCAGTGTGCATTATCTCTTTCAAAACAGTTAAACCCCTGAAGAGCTGGAGGATTTTTCCTCCAGTTGTGGTTGTTAATGGCAGCATTGATCCTGGCTTGAGGGAAGAAAATACCTGGGTCTGTTTCCATCTGCAGCCAGGAGTTGTGCAAGGGATGAGCCTTGGGCAAAACCAATGAGGCCCTGTAAATTGTCATCAGTTACAGGCTTGGCTGGAGCTGAAAGCAGCTGATGTCAGTTAAGGGTCTGACCCTGAGACATCTGCTGAGAGGGAGACACCTTTTGGGATGGAGACAATGTGGGTTTGGCAAACAAATGAAGACTGCAGCAGGAGAGAATAACTGGGGGGGACCCTGGAGAGCCTTTCCATCCCCTGGGGTGCACCATGCAGTCAGCACCAGCCACTGCTCTCTGAGCATGCTGCATTTAGGGGGCAAGAGGGGAAAACATGGGGAGGAAAGAAAGGTAGTTGGACCAGGCAAGGTAAGGTCTGTGTGAAGGTGATGGCAGAAGTGGCCCTCAGCTTTGGGTCTCTAGGTCAGGAGGATGGGTAGGGGATGCTGGGTGGTGTGCTCCTTACTTGCCCCACTGCTGGGACCTCTGCTGCACAGCAGCCAGCAGAGAATCATAGAAGTGGACCTCAAGGCTCAGCCAGTCCCAACCCCCTGCCATGGGCAGGGACACCTCACACCACAGCAGGTTGCTCACAGCCACATCCAGCCTGGCTGCAAAAACCTCCAGGGATGAGGCTTCCACCACCTTTCTTCCTTGTGCAGCTTCAGGCTCTAAAGTAGGAAGAGAAGGAGGAGGAAAGCTGTCTGAGAGTAGCTGCTGGCCCTCAGAACACAAACAGCAGCCTTCTCCAAAGAGTTGTTGCTGCTGTGTGTGTGCCACAGGCAGGATGTCTGCCAGAGCCAGGGCTTGAGGGCTGCCTCCCTTTAGCTGTGTTTGTTGTGGCTCCTTGCTGGGGGTTTAACAAAGCCCTGGCAGAAATGTTTCTGTATTTGTTTCCCTGATGCCCACTGCAGGAGGGGGATGGTTCAGGATGCTGTCAGTGACTCACCACAAGGGCTGTTGGAAACTAGAACCATCTGGCATTTTCTAAACCACAGCAGCTTTTGCAACTGTTTCCTACCTCACTAAGGCTGTACCCACCCCCTCCACAGTGCAGGGCTGTGATTCTCTGCTTTTACAGCTGCCTTTGCTGCTGGCTTGGCTGTGCTTTTTCCTGCTGGCCCAAACCCCCAGCTGGATCCTGGCACCACTAATTCACACTTGGCATTCAGGGTTCTGGAATCTTTCTCTCCACGTAGGACAGGGTCAGGGTCCTGCAGCTGGGGAGGGATCACAGCAGGCAGCAGGACAGGTTAGAGGCTGCCCTGCTGGAAAGCAGCTCCATGGAGAAAGACCTTGGAGTGCTGGTGGGCAGCAAGTTCTGCATGGGCCAACAAAGTGCCTTGGTGGCCAAGAGAGCCAAGGGGATCCTGGGAGACAGCAGGAAGAGTGTGGGCAGCAGGGCTGGGGAGGTTCTGCTCCCCCTCTGCTCTGCCCTGCTGAGAGCACAGCTGCAATCCTGTGTCCAGCTCTGGGCTCCCCAGCTCCAGAGAGACAGAGACCTGCTGGAGAGAATCCAAGGGAGAGGCAGGAGGAGGAGTTGGGGACTTGAGCATCTCCCCTGGGAAGAGAGCCTGAGAGCCCTGGGGGTGGTTAGTGTGGAGAGGAGAAGGCTGAGAGGCATCTGATCAATGTCTATCAATAGCTGAGGGGTGGGGGGCAAGGGGAGGGGGCCAGGCTCTGCTGGGTGGTGCACATAATAAGACAAGAAGCAATAGGTACAAGCTTGAACACAGATCTCACCTCAAGATGAGGAGAAACTTCTTTACAGTGAGGGTGACAGAGCCCTGGCGCAGGCTGCTCAGAGAGGTTGTAGTCTTCTCTGGAGATTTTCCAGACCCTCCTGGATGGACTACCCTGGTGGGGGATCCTGCTCTGGCAGGGGGCTTGGACTGGATGATCTCTGGAGGTCCCTTGCAATCTCTAATGTCCTGTGAGACTGTGAGGTATGCCCTAAGACATGTGTCCATGCCCAGGGGACCTCTTTCTTCTGTTTGGATTCCTGATGGAGGCCTGTGGCTCATTTTGTTGTTTCCTCCCTCCAGCAAAATGTTTCCTGAAGACCTCAGTGCAGAGGCAGATGCTCAGGGGTGGCTCTGAAACGTGCTCCTAATCTGCCTTAGCACAAACCTGCTTGCCAGAAGCTTCAGAGCCTCCCAGGAGCTTTGTGTGTGTGTTGCTAGCTGTGACCTACTGCACAAACCAAACCCTATCTGTGACTGGGAGACACAGATCTAAAGATGATAGCCCAGAAGTAAGCACGGAGGGGAGGTGTGGGTTAGCTTTCATCAGTGCAGCTCTCAAACCTCTGCTTTGTGCCCTTAGAGGGAGAGTGGCTCTGCTTTGAGGTGGCTCTTGTGGCCAGGGGCAGGCTGGGCAGGGTGGCTGTGATTTGAGGGGGCTCTTGTGCCAGGGGCAACAGGTCAGGGTGGCTCTGATTGATTTGAGGTGGGCCAACAGGTCAGGGTGGCTCTGATTTGAGGTGGGTCTTGTGCCCAGGACAGGAGGTCAGGGTGACTCTGATTCAGGTGGCTCTGATTTGAGATGGCTCTTGTGCCAGGGGCAGGCTGGGCAGAGCAGACAGGAGTGGGGGCTCTTGCTGCCCCAGGGCACTTCTCCCTGTGCAGTGCAGCCAGGGGCAGGGTTGGTGTGGGCAGGGTGCAGTCCTGTGCCACCTGCCCCTGGCATTTCTGTGTCCTGGGGACTCTGCAGAGCAGAGCTCTCAGCTGTTGGGGGTGGGGGGGTGTCTGTAGAAGCTGGGTGCTGTGCTGTGCCCCCAGCAGCACCAATGCCATGTCTGCTTTTGTTCCCCAGGTCCCTGATAACTTCCTGCCCCCTGTGCCCATCACCTCGCCCATCATGAACCCGCTGGCGGATGCGCAGTGCCCGCTGCAGCAGCCCCCAGCTCCAGCCCCCCTGGTGGGCACGCCTGGCTTCCAGCCTCCACAGCTGCTGGCAGGGCCCCCAGGGCAGGGGGGCTTCTCCCCTGCCTCCCAGCCCCCAGGGCCCTGCATCCTGCCACCTGCTGCCTCCAAGCCCAGCACGGAGGGGGCTCCCGGGGCCCCCATCGGCAATGCCATCCAGGTAAGGCAGCCCCAGCGGGCAGGGCTGTGGGTTGTGCATCAGGGGAGCCTTGCCTGTGGGACCCTCTTGTGCTCCCAAAGGGCTCTGCTGAGCCTTTGGGCACCAGTTCTGCACCACACTGGTGCTTTGCTGCTGCCATTGCTGCCATCTCCACCCAGACACTGCTGCTTTGCAGTTAATTGGATGTAAACTGCAGCACAGGAGGTTCCACCTCAACAGGAGGAGGAACTTCTGCACTGGGAGGCTCACAGAGCCCTGGAGCAGGCTGCCCAGAGAGGTTGTGGAGTCTCCTTCTCTGGAGACTTTCAAGCCCCATCTGGGTGTGTTGTGATCCTGCTCCGGCAGGAGGGTTGGACTGTGGAAGATCTCTGGAGGTCCCTTCCAACCCCTAACATCCTGTGATCTTCTGGAGCAGCAAGCTGCTTCCTTCTGCAACTTCACAGCCCTCCAGAGGGGGTGAGAGCAGCTGCTGACAATGTCACCTCCCCGCAGGGAAGAAGCTGGGGTTGTGTTCAGCTGCCTAGCAATGCCACTTGGTTTAGCTGAAAACAGCACCAGGTCAGAGTTCCCTGGAACAGCCTCACCTGCTCCCTTGTGTTCTCAGCAGGTGCAGGCACTGCCAACAGAGAAGATTACCAAGAAACCCATCCCTGAGGAGCACCTTATTCTGAAGACCACCTTTGAAGCTCTCATCCAGAGGTGTCTGCTGTCTGCCTCTGACCCGGTAGGTCTCTGGGGTGTGTCCAGAGGGTTTGGGTGAAGGCACAGCTCACCACCACCACAGCCTCTCCTCAGGCACCTTCCTTCTTCCTGCTGCTTGGAGCAGCCACAGCCAATGTGTAGCAAAGCCTTGTGCTCAGTCTGGGGCCAGAGCACAGCTTCCATTGTGTGGAAGGTGGACATGTGGCAAGAAGACCCTGAGCTGTTCAGGTCACTTCTTGAGGACAGTTTCACCAGGGGTGAGCAGGAGTCCACCTGTTGGAAAGAAAGCCTCCCAGTGCTGTGCTCAAGCTGTGAACTCTGGCAAGTGTTCAGTTCTAGCTCTCTTGTTTTTCTGGGGCAGAGCAGCAGGCTGGTTTGGGTGGGAGTTATCTTTAGGTGCAGGCAGAGGAAGGAACTGGCTGTGGGCCTAGGCCACTTGGCTCTGGTGAGACCTCACCTGGAGTACTGTGTATAGGTCTGGAGTCCTCAGTATAGGACAGGACATGGACCTGATGGAGAGGGTCCAGAGGAGGCCATGAAAAGTATCAGGGGTTTGGAGCACCTCTAGGAGGACAGGCTGAGGGAGCTGGGGGTGTTCAGCCTGGAGAAGAGAAGGCTTCAGGGAGACCTTAGAGCAGCCTTCCAGTTCCTGAAGGGGGCTACAGGAAGGATGGAGAGAGACTGTTTGCCAAGGCCTGCAGGGACAGGACAAGGGGCAATGGCTTCAAACTAGAGGAGAGCAGATTGAGATTGGATGTTAGGAAGAAGTTCTTTACCATGAGGGTGGTGGAACACTGCAACAGGTTGCCCAGGGAGGTGGATGAGGCTCCTTCCCTGGAGATGCTCAAGGTGAAGATGGGCAACCTGATCTAGTTGGGGATGTTCCTGGATGAGCTTTGGAGGTCCCTTCCAGCCCAGCCCATTCTATCATCTGGTCTCACAGACTTCACACACCTTGAGGCACCTGAAGGACCTTTCTCTGGGTAACTCCACCTGCAGACCCACAGGAGGAGCAAACACAGGCAGCAGCCAGCTCTGTTCTACCACAAAGGAGCCAGCACCTGATTTACTGCTTCCAGTAGATTGCCTTTTTGTTTTCCCCCCCTGAGTAATTTGGGTGGGGGCTGGGTTGATGGTTGGACTGGCTGATCTGAAAGGTCTCCTTCAGCTCAGCTGGCTGTGTGATTCTCTGCTGATGAGTTCCTTTCTCTTTCAGCAAACCAAGAGGAAGCTTGACGACGCGAACAAGCGCCTGGAGTTCCTGTATGACAAGCTCAGGGAGCAGACAGTAAGTCCTGCTTTGCTTCCCCCTCTAGCAAGTGTTGCAGGGATGGCCAAGAGCCTCAGCAGTGGTGTGGACTCCTCTGCAGCCTGTAGCAGGTGCTTGTTCCTTCTCTGGAGTCCCTCTCCCAAGACGTAGATTGCATCAGGTTGGAAGGGAATCCTCAAAGGTCCTCTTGCCCAAATCCCCCTGCAGTCAGCAGGGGCACCTCCAACTAGAGCAGGTTGCTCAGCCTGACCTTGAATATCTTCAAGGACTAGGGCCTCAACCACCTCCCTGGGTGACCTGTTTCAGCATTTCACCACTCTCATTGTGCAGAACTTCCTCCTAATGTCCAACCTAAATCTGCCCTGCTCTAGGTTCCATCCATTGCCCCTCATCCTGTCACCACAGACCCTTCTGAACAGTCCTTGCCCAGCTCTTCTGTAGTCCCCTTCAGGCACTGGAAGGCTGCTCTAAGGTCTCTCTGGAGCCTTCTCTTCTCCAGGCTGAAAATTCTCTCTCATCCTGTCCCCATTGCAGAGGTTCTCCAGCCCTCTGATGCATCTTTGTGGCCTTCTCTGGACCCTCTCCAGCAGGTCCATGTCTGTCTTATCATAGAATCCTAGAATCAGTCAGGGTTGGAAGGGACCACAAGGATCATCCAGTTCCAACCCCCCTGCCATGGGCAGGGACACCTCACACTACATCAGGCTGGCCAGAGCCTCATCCAGCCTGGCTGCAAACACCTCCAGGGATGGGCCTCAACCACCTCCCTGGCAACCCATTCCAGGCTCTCACCACTCTCATAGGGAAGAACTTCTTCCTCATATCCAGTCTGAATCTCCCCACTTCCAGCTTTGTTCCATTCCCCCCAGTCCTGTCACTACCTGATAGCCTAAAAAGTCCCTCCCCAGCTTTCTTGGAGCCCCCTTCAGATCTTGGAAGGCCACAAGAAGGTCACCTCAGAGCCTTTTCTTCTCCAGACTGAACAGCCCCAACTCTTTCAGTCTGTCCTCATAGCAGAGCAGCTCCAGCCCTCTGCTCATCCTCATGGCCCTTCTCTGGACACCTTCCAGCATGTCCATATCCCTCTTGTGCTGGGATTCCCAAGTCAGTTTCCTCTGTGTGTCCATGCAGTTCCCCAAAAGCACTACTAAGTCAAGTGCATGGCCCTAAGTGCCTGCAGAGACCTTGCAGTGCTCTGGAGTCATGCCATGAGTTTGATGGTGCTGTGCAGGGGCTGCAGCAAGCACTGGATGAGTGCATCAGGGAAGCCCATCCCCAGCTGCTGGCAGAGTGAGCCAGCAGAGCTGCTGCCAGCAGGAAGTGACAGACACACAGCCTGGGGGCAAGAACAACCCCAGGAGATGGCATGTTGAGGGCTGGCTGACTTCCCTGGAAGGCAGCTCCACCAGCACTGCTGAAGAGGTGGGGATTTTTCCAAAGCCTCCAGGAGGTCTGTAGCAGAATAAGGGACTGGCCTTGGGTCTCTTGGTGCCTTAGGATTACAGTGGTCTGATCCTGTTGTGGAAGCAGTTTGCTTTACCCCAGAACCATAAAAGCTCAGCAGGTTTTTCATGTGCCACAGTTGGTCACAGCAGGCTTCCTTCCTCAGGGAACTGCATCCAGGGGCAGGCTGTGGAGGCTTGCACAGGTTTGCAGTACTGCAGAGATGGCTCCTCCTGGCTGAAGGCTGCTTCCCAGTGACTGTTCCCAGCGTGTTGCAGCCCTGAAGATGGCTGTCCTCAAAGGAAGGAACTCATCTGCTGCATCAGCCCAGAAACCAGCTGTGTCCTGGGCTGATCCCCTGCAGCTGGAGGGAGGGATTTTGTCCCTCTGCTCTGTTCTGATGAGGTCCCACCTGCAGTGCTGGGGCCAGTTCTGGACCCCCCAACACAAGAAGGACATGGAACTGATGATCAGAGGGCTGCAGCACCTCTGCTGTGAGGACAGGCTGAGAGAGTTGGGGTTGTTCAGCCTGGAGAAGAGAAGGCTTCAGGCAGACCTTAGAGCAGCCTTGCAGTACCTGAAAGTACAGCAGAGCTAGGGAGGGACTTTTGACAAGGGCTGGGAATGACAGGAAGAGGAACAATGGCTTTGAGCTGGAAGAAGCTGGATTGAGATTAGACATGAGGAGGAAATTCTTCCTCATGAGGCTGGTGAGGCACTGCAACAGGTTGCCCAGAGAAGTTGTGGGGACTCCAGGCTTCAGAGTGTTGAAAGCCAGGTTGGATGGGGCCTTAAGCAAGCTGGGCTGGTGGGAGGTGTCCCTGCCCATGGCAGGGGTTTGGAGCTGGATGAACTTTAAGGCCCCTTCCAACCCGAACCATTCTGTGATTCTTGAGGGCCAAACACTAACCCTGAGGCTTTCTGTTCACACAATCAATGAATCACTAAGGTTGGGCAAGGGCTCTAAGATCATCACAAACTTCTGTCCAACATCTCCATGACGATCAGGCCATGTCCTTAAGCACTACATCTGTTCCTTTATAGTATCATTAGGGTTGGACAAGACCTCTAAGATATCACAAACTTCTGTCCAACATCTTTATGACCACCAGGCCATGTCCTGAAGCACCACATCTCCTGCTTTATAGAATCATTAAGGTTGGACAAGACCTCTGAGATCGCTTAAGTCCAACCTCCTACCCAACACCTCCATGACCACTGAGCCATGTCCTTAAGCACCACATCTACTCCTTTATAGAATCCTTAGGGTTGGGCAAGGCCTCTCAGCCCTCCTAGCAGTGGTGTGTGCAGTGCTGGCTGTGTGCTGACTGCCTTGCCTGGCTCCCTTGCAGCTCTCCCCTGCCATCCTGAGTGGCCTGCACAGCATGGTGAAGAGCATCGAAAGCCGCAACTACGCTGAGGGGCTGAACGTCCACACGCACATCGTCAGCACCAGCAACTTCAGCGAGACCTCTGCTTTCATGCCTGTTCTGAAGGTTGTCCTGACCCAGGCCAACAAGCTGGGTGTCTGAAGGGGGCCTGCTCTGGCCAGGCCTTTGAGGGTTGCTTTTCCAAAGAAGTTCATTTCCACAGCCTCCATCGCGGAATCCGGACCAGGAGCTGCTCCTGGCGGCAGAGCGCAGGCAAGCGGCAATTCCACTCTCCCTTCTAGGAGGGCCCTGGGGCCCTGGTGCTTTCCTTATTTTGATCCTTCTCCCACCCCCCCAGACCTCCAGGTAGCCTGTTTAATGGATGGTGCCCATCCTGGCAGTTTTTAGATGCATGTTCTCCTGCTACCCTGTGGCTTTTAATAACGGATCTGTGTTAAGGATGCCACCAAAGGCTGTACGCCAGACCCCAAACCAGATGATTCCCTTCACCCCACTCTCCCCTTCTCCACCAGATTAAAAAGACTCTGATCCCTCTTATCAAGTGTAGTTGGTCTTTCATTTTATGGAGCTGCTTTGGCACTTCTCCACTTTCCCATGGTCAAATAGCTTCCTTTTGCACTGGGCCAAAAGAGCTAAATAAAGGCTGATGTGATATTTTCAATAAAGGTTAATTTATAACAACCTGTCTCTTCTGAAGTGCAACTTGGAGGGGTTGGAACCCACAGACCTCTTCTCTTGTGCTGGGTATCATCACTGAAAGCTCTGTTTAATGGCTGCTCAGGGATGTCCATTTCAAGGAGAGCTTTAGCAATGATTCTGGAACAGGTTGCCCAAGGAAGTGTTGGAGGCCAGCTTGGATGAGGCCTTGAGCAACCTGCTCTAGTGGAAGGTGTCCCTGCCCAGGGCAGGGGCTTGGAACACCTTAAAGATGATCTTTAAGGTCCCTTCAATCAGAACTATTCTATGAGTCCTCTTCTGTGAGGACAGACTGAAAGAGTTGGAGTTGTTCAGTCTGGAGAGGAGAAGGCTCCCAGGAGACCTTCTGGTGGCCTTCCAGGATCTGAAGGGGGCTTCAAGAAATCTGGGGAGGGACTTTGGAGGGTGTCAGGGAGGGACAGGACTGGGGGGGATGGAGCAAAAGTAGAAGTGGGGAGATTCAGACTGGATGTTAGGAAGAAGTTCTTCCCCAAGGGGATGGTGAGAGCCTGGCAGAGGTTGTCCAGGGAGGTGGTGGAAGCCTCATCCCTGGAGGTTTTTGCAGCCAGGCTGGATGTGGCTCTGAGCAACCTGCTGTGGTGTGAGGTGTCCCTGCCCATGGCAGGGGGGTTGGGACTGGCTGAGCCTTGAGGTCCCTTCCAGCCCTAACAATTCTGTGATTCTATGACACATCCCTGTGTATTTTTAAGAGCTAAGAATGGAACTAATGCAGTGTTTTACCCACCCAGACAGAGACTGATGGCAGTGGCTTCTTGCAACCCCCTGAAGCTGGAGCTGCTGCTCTGCTGGCTGCTGTGGGCATCTGCTGGCAGTGAGCAGCCTGGGCTGGGAGAGTTTCCCAAGTATGTTTCCTAGGGCACAGCTGGAGCTGGCTTGGAGTTGTCCAGATCTGAAATGGTGTGCCAGGAATAGCAAGGGTGCCAAGGAAGGAAAGTAGTTGGAAGGCAGCCCCAGGATTAAAAAAAACCTAAAGCAGCTTTGCCTGAAAACCACCCAAAATATCAGTGCCTGTGGGCTGCAGACTTGGCAGCACATCCTGTGGAAATATTATCAGTAACAGAGCTTATCAGCCTGGAGCTGAGAAGGCTGCTTGAAGCAGCCTTGAAGCAGCCTTCCAGGATTTGAAGGGAGCTACAGGAAAGCTGGAGAGGGACTTGTTACAAAGGCCTGGCATGACAGGGTGAGGGGCAATGGCTTCAAACTGGAAGAAGCTGGATTTAGATCAGACATCAGGAGGAACTTCTTCCCCATGAGGGTGGTGAGGCTCTGGAGCAGGTTGCCTAGAGGAGTTGTGGAGACTCCAAGCTTCAAAGTGTTGTGAGCCACATGGGACAGGGCCTTGAGTAAGCTGGCTTCGTAGGAGCTGTCCCTGCCCATGGCAGGTGGTTGGAACTAGATGATCTTTAAGGTCCTCTCCAGCTCATTAGTTGGGAATAAGAGGAGCAGCAGGACCTGAAAGGATGATCTAGGAGCATCTTCTCTGTATGATGTGGCTTTGTAAAACCCAGGAAGGTTTTGTGGCATTGCAGAAGCCTCTGTGAGACTTCCATCCATCTAAAAGAGGATGCCAGGTGAGGAGGGACCCAGCAAGGCATGCAGATGTTGGGGACTGAAGAGTTTGTTGAGTAGGAGGAGCCTTAAACACACTGGTTCACCCAGGGAAGAGCAGGAGGGAAGCAGGTTGAGTGGAACTGAAGAGCAGCGTTAAGCACGAGAACAAATGTGACCTCAGCTGGCCACAGGTAAGCTGGGTTGGGAAACTGAAGTGCTCAAAAGTGAGACCACCAGAGCAGAGAGGAACACTGAGGGGTTTGAGATGATGGCATCTTGGGGTGCTGTGGTGTTGCAGCACCAGCCTGGACACTGCCCCAGCCTGGACACTGCACCACCTCTCCTCACTGAAAGCAAAGCTGTCCTCAGCCTCAGCTCTCCCCAGATGTTCAGGCCCAGAGTGCTGCCCTGCCCAAGCACTTCACAGCAGTGGGGGCAAAAATCTGTGCCTCTCCTGAGAGCAGCTGAGATGAATAAGGACAGTTCATCAGCTCTGCTGCCATCTGGTCAGGTCTTCAAGGAGTGCCAAGCAATTAGCCCCCCCCCAGGTGATGGTACAAATGCAAATGCCCATCTCCATTTACAGAAGGCAAGGGAAGCTCTGCCAGTTTATACTAGAAAAAGAATTTGATCCAAAATAACCTGATTTTGATCTCCATGAGTGGGAAGAGGCTGACACCATGGCATCACTGCTAAGCTACTCCTCTTGGTGGCCCCTCAAGGCTGCAGATTTATCAGGCAAAGGGATGGAAGGGAGCTCAATGATGTGCTGTGTGGCAGCTGGGGTGCTGCCCAAGGGCAGCTGACACCAGGAGGTATCTTTCTGCCTCAGGTGTCACCATCCAGGCAGAAGAGTCTGTGAGGAAGGGCAATGTTACTGCAGCTCTCTGCTGCTGAGGAGAAGAGGTGGGATACAGCAGGGCCAGCACTGCAGGGCTGACCATGGGCTGACGATGGGACCATCTCCATGTGTCCAGTGAAAAGCTCTTCCTGCCTGTGGAGCTCTGTGCCTTGGTTTTGATGGCAGAAGCCCCAGGTCAGCACTAGACAGGGCTGCTGGAGGTGGTGTTTCAGTCTCTGCAGCACTGCCAGCCTGTGTGGTGTGCAGCAGCCTTGCCCTGTGTCGTGCCTTTCATGGGGCTGCTGCTCACAGGATGTTAGGGGTTGGAAGGGACCTTGGAAGATCTTCCAGTCCAACCACCCCTGCCAGAGCAGCACCATAGAATCCAGCACAGGCCACACAGGAACACATCCAGATGGGGCTTGAAAGGCTCCAGAGAAGGAGACTCCACAACCTCTCTGGGCAGCCTGTTCAGTAGCTGTGTTTGCTCTGCCCAGAAGGCAGCAGGTGTTAGCCTGACTGGGCTAGTGAGATAAAGGAGGGGGCATCTTGCTGCCAGAGCCCCCCAAACCCATGGAGGGGAGGGGGCATGCCTGGCAGAGGCAGCATGCAGAGAGCAATGGCTTCACTCCCTAGAGCCCTCCTCTCAGCTTCATCCTCACCCTCACCACCACACTGGTCCTTTTCTCCAGCAGCACAAACCCCACTGGGCTCTTAGCAGGGCTGGAGGCTCTGTTAGGCCTGAAAGGGGTAAAGGAGTCTCTGGGTCAGGTATTTCCCTCCCCTGTCTCCCCTCACCACATCTAGAGCCCCATGTGGCTCCAGAGCTAGAAGGGTTTGCTGTTCTGAGCCACGTTAAGCACCCACTGCAAAGCCAGGGCAGCACATCTGGAGCCAGGCACAGCTCAGAGCTGCCCTGACTGATTCTGCCTCCCTGGCCAGGGGTGCTGAGCAGCACCAAGCAGAGTCACTCAGCCTTGAGTGAGAGCCAAGGGCACTGCCAGAGTACACTGAGGGAGGCTGATAAATGAGGCACTGACACCAGGAAGGGCCTCAACACATCCAGCCTTCAATGGGCACCTTCAGGATCATCTCCCAGCCTTGACTCACTGCACCCTGAGCTGGTGGCTCACGTTTCCCCATCCCCTTAAACCCTGTGGGTCAGACAGACACAACAGCAAAGCCAGGGAGGAGCTATGGATGCAGTTCAGGGCACCCCTCACCCACAAGAGGCCAAAGCAGTGACAATTCCTACAAGCTCCACAGCTGCAGGTTAGCCAGAAGAGGATTTACTAAGGAGCACCTTCAAAGGGCAACTGCAGCTGACCTCACCTCTAAGTCTGTGCCTGCCTGGACAGCACGAGGGAGACTTCTTGGGAGCTTGGTGCTCAGCTGCTTTGCCAGGTACATGAGGAATACTTCAAGACATGAACACTTAGCACATGTCTTGTTCCTCTGATGTTTGATTCATAGAATGGTTTGGGTTGGAAGGGACCTTCCTGGGCAACCTCTTCCAGTGTCTCCCCACCCTCACTGTCAAGAATTTCTTCCTCATCTCCACTCTCAGTCTCCCCTCTCCCAGCTCAAAGCCATTGTCCCTCAGCCTGGCACTCCAGCCCTTCTCCAAAGTCCCTCCCCAGCTCTCATGGGGCCCCTTCAGGTACTGGAAAGCTGCTCTAAAGTCTTCCTGGAGCCTTCTCTTCTCCAGGCTGAACAGCCCCAACTCTCCCAGCCTGTCTCCAGCTCTCTGATCATCTTTTTGGCCTCCCCTGGACCCTCTCCAGCAGCTCCATGTCCCTCTTATGCTGGGGGCACCAGAACTGGACACAGTGCTCCAGGTGGGGGTCTCACAAGAGCAGAGCAGGCTTCATTTCCTTCTTTACCACTTAAAGCCTTTATCTGAACAAAGCTTTGGGGTCATTGCTTTATTTTTCATGGCAAGATGGAAGGAAAAAAAGAAAAAAAAAAAGGACACTCCTGCTTTTGAAGAGCTCTGTGCTGGAATGTGGAGGTAGCAGGGGCATTAGAATGATCCTCACTCTGCTCTGCTGTGAAGCACTTGCTACCTTCCGGCACCTTTGTCCTCTTTCTTCCTTCCACGTGGAGAATTCTAGAGGGATGTTTAACATCTATCCAAGCCAGTCTTGGGTTTCATTATATGCTCTCTGCTGACTCACTTGCCCCAGGAGGGGTAATTAGTAGTTAATTAGCACAGCAGACTAATGTGCTTTATACCAGAGCTTTGTACCCTTATCACCCCTCCTAAAACCACTCTCCCCCAGGCCCAGCTCCTTGTCCCTAGCAACTGCCCATCAGCAGTGGAGGTCAGTGCTGCCTTTCTGAAAGCCAAAAGGGAAAATGCTTTGAAGTCATAGAATCACAGAAGTGTGTCTAAAGGAAAAGTTCTTTAAGCTCCTCCAGTCCAACCATTCTCTACCTCTGCCAAGGCTGGGGCTAAACCATGACCCTCAGCACCACAGCTCTGCCTCTTTCAAACACCTCCAGGGATGGGCATTCAACCACCTCCCTGGGCAGCCTCTTCCAGTGTTTGAGAACCCTTTTAGGGAAGAACTTTTGTCTGATGTCCAACCTAAACCTCCCCTGGGGCAAGTTGAGGCTATCTTCTCTTGTCCTTTCACTTGTTACTAGGGGGAAGAGACCAACCCCAACCTGGCTGCAGCCTCCTCTCAGGGAGCTGCAGAGAGCAATGAGGTCTCCCTGAGCTCAGCCTCCTCTTCTCCACACTGCACGCCTCCAGCTCCCTCAGCTGCTCCTCCCCAGCCCTCTTCTCCACACCCTTCCCCACCTTTCTTGCCCTTCTCTGGACCTGCTCCAGCCCCTCAATGTCTTTCTTGGAGTGAGGGCCCCAAACTGAACCTGGTATTCAAGGTGTGGCCTCCCCAGTGCTGAATACTGGGGGAGAACAAATAAAACTAAAGAAGGACAAATTCTGGAGCTGTGCAAAGTTAGAATTCAGTTTTTTGCTATTTCTTAAACCTTTGTCATTAAAGAAAAATAGCAGAAGTCTGTCTAAGACATTGCAAACAAAGCCTTCTGATCCCCTTTGCAGCCTCAGCTTGAGAACTGCCCCAGCCTAAGTGACGCAGGGTCCCACAGCAGCTTGGCAGGAAGCTATGGCGTCATGGGCGGCACAGCATCCCTAGGGAACCACATCTGGGTGCTGGAACACTCCTTCAGCTGCAGTGGGCAGGGTGAAAAAGAAGTGTGGCACACACTGAGACAGCTTATTAACGTTTATAAATGTCTGAAGAGTCAAGAAGCAGGGGCCAGGCTCTTTCCAGGAGTGTCTTGTGATAGGATAAGGGGCAGTGGACACACACTGGAACCCAGGAAGTTCCACCTCAATGTGAGGAAAAACTTCTTTGCTGTGACAGTGCTCAAGCCCTGCAGCAGGCTGCCCAGAGAGGTTGTGGAGTCTCCTTCTCTGGAGACTTTCCAGACCCCTCTGGATGTGTTCCTGTGTGACCTGCCCTGGGTGACCCTGCTCTGGCAGGAGGGTTGGACTCAATGATCTCCAGAGGTCCCTTCCAACCCCTCTCATTCTATGACTGTGTTTCTCCATTCAGGTAGGCACTGCTGGTGCCATGCTTGCTGTGTTTGTGTGTCTTCAGTGCTCACCTGGTTCCTCTCAGCCGAAGTCAGTTAGATAACCTTTGAATGCCTACCCACATTTCAGATTCACAGATTGGATCGGGTTGAGAGGGACCCTCAAAGGTCATCTTGTCCAAGCCCTTCTGCAGTCAGATCCAACTAGATCATGGCCACAGTAAGTCTGATCTTGAATGTCTCCAGGAATTCAACCACATCTCTGGGCAACGTGTTCCACTATTCTCACTGTGAAGAGCTTCCTCATAACATCCAACCTAAATCTCCCCTGCTGCTCCAGTTCCAAACCATTGCCCCTCGCTCTATCCCCACAGCCCCTTCTGAACAGTCCCTCCCCAGCCTTCCTGGAGGTCCCCTTCAGATAGTGAAAGGCAACTCTAAGGTCTCTGCTCTTGTCCAGGCTGAACAGCCCCAATTCTTTCTTTCATCCTGTCTTCGCAGGAGAGGCTTCAGAACCCAAAACGTCTTTGAAACCCTCTCCCGGGGGCTGTCGGCGCCGGTGCTTCTCCTCAAGGCTGCCGCCCGAGCGGTCGCAGGTGGCGAGGGCGGAGACCTCGAACCTCTCGGCCGCCGCCCGCCAGCAGCCTCCCCGCGGCAGGGTAAGGACAGGGCAGATGCCGGCGCCCCGCGAGCAGCGCGGGGCGGAGCGGGGCGGGGCGAGCAGGGAGTGCGCGGCCGCCATTGGCTGTCGCTATGCAGGGCTGGCTGCCGCCTCCCCGCCCGGCCCCCGCCGCGCTGCGGGGCGCAGCCGGCGGCGCGGGAGCTCCATGGAGGTGGCAGCGGTGGCGGCAGCAGCAGCAGCGGCGACAGCAGCAGCAACAGATGCGACGGCGCGGCCCTGCCTCCCTTAGCCGCCGCCGCTCTCCGGCCGCACTGCGCGGGGGCTGCCGCTAGCGCCCCGCTGGCGAGATGGCGGCGCCCCGGCCGGCGGCGGGCGGCGGGCAGGCCATCGTCTGGCGCAACGTGGTGCTGATGGGGCTGCTGCACCTGAGCGCCGTCTACGCGCTCAGCCTGGTGCCCCGGGCCCAGCTCCTCACCCTTCTTTGGGGTGAGTGCGGGGGCGCGCCACAGGTGGGGAGGGGACCGAAGGGAGGCTGAGGGGATGGGGGCGTCCTGGGCTCCTCCCGTGTGCTCGCCCCGGCGGGTCCGTGCGGCACTGGGGCCGCCGGGCGCGGTGCTGAGGCCGGGGACAGCGGGCACCCCCCTCCCGCTTCTTTGTGCCCCTTCCCTCTCGGGGTGCTATTGCCAGCGCCGCGCCGGGCCCGCGGTTGCTGTAGAAACAGGAGGCAGTTTCCCTCAGATTCCACTTATCCGTGGGTTTTTTGGTTTGTGGTTTTTTGGGGTTTTGTGGGTTTTTTTGAGTTAAAACAGCCAAGCGGCTGCTCTTCCGTCTTTAAAAGCCTGCTGGAGGAGGCGTTTGTCTGCCCTTTGCTGCTTTCTCTCGTTACTTCGGGAGCAGCCGCGTCTGTGCTCCGGCAAGGAGCGGGGAGCAGCGTGTCCTTTGTCTCTTGGGGAAGCTGCTAGATCTCTTCCTAGGCAAGATTTACAAGCTGTGAGACGCTGGCGAGGAGAAAATAATCCCAGCCATGCTTTCGGAAGTGAGGCGACCTGCTGCGTCTGCCTTCTTGCTAGCCCTGAGGAGCCCAGGACTCGGTTTGGGAAGGAGAACATGAAATGCGGGGTGTTTACTTCCATCCTACAGCTTGAGATCCTCATTTCTCCACAAAAGAGCTGTGCTGGGGGGATAAGAGCTCCACAGAAGCACTGCAGCATCCTGCAAGGCTTCTTCAGGGTTTGTGAGGCTAAGAGCTGGTGGGGATGTCAGAATTACCCTTCAATGGGAGAATTGTGTCTGGAAGCCCTGGAAATGGGGGAGTGGGCAAGAGGATGAAAACTTAAATGCTGCTTAGAGCTGGTGCAATTGCTTGGGTGAAAGAGCTGCTTTGTGGGGGAGGCTTTTTGAGTGAAGGGAGAATGTACTGGCCAGGGACTCACCCAGATAGAGAAAAGAAGGGTCTGTGCTGCAGGGAACTCAGGGTGGGGAGCTGGGGTTGATAGGCTGCCACCAGCAGTGCTGAGGTGACCCCGAAAAAGCCCAGGCCAAATGCTGTAGACATCAGGTTTATTTCTGCTGCATCTGTTTTTCAGTGGCCCAGCTTTTGATTTCTGTCTTAAAAGCCTTAGCAATAGCCACTGTTTGCAGTTGGGAAATGAACCCTTCTGTCAATTATTGTCCTGTGATAAGTGCTTAATTGGGAAACTGTTCCTGGGTCCCTCGTGGGGACCTGGCATTTGCCTGGCTGCTGGGTTTGCACAAACCATTATGTGGCTCACTTGCAACCAGAAAAGGTTTAGGGGGTGGTTGTGTTTTGCTTAGTTTGCCTTCTGTGAGAGCTACTCCTCTTCCCTCCCTATTCCTGGTGGTGGTCAGGCTGATTTCATTGTTTACCTTGGTCCTGGCTTGATGGCTGGGGAGAGCAGGACAGGCTGCAGGAGCTGCGTGCCCAGAGCACAGAGCCTGTGGTCTGCTTTTCAACCCTTTTGGGTCCTGCAGGGTGCAGGAAGGTGGGCTTGCTTTTTATCCCTTTAGACAAGTTGAAATATCTCTGATTTTGCTGTGCCACCTAGGAAGGGGCTGCTGAAGGCCAGCTGCCTGCTCAGTGCAGGGCTGCTTTCTAGCAGGCATCTGTTGGCATTGGTCTGGCTGTACACAATGGACAATGGGGCACAGCTGCCAAGCACAGACTGGCTGGTTGTGCACTGGGGATTATCTGTGCCCATTGCCTCCTGCCCTGGCACCTGGAGGCCCAGCAGTGAGTGGAAAGCTGTAGGGTGTGCCTTGAGGTGTTAGTGTGGGAGGGGGTGGGCAGAGGTGGGCACACGTTCTGAGTGGTGCAGGCACCTCACCCGGAGCACTGGGAGCTGAGTTCTCTTTGCAGCATGTGGAGATAAACTGGTTAAAACAGGCTTTCAGGGCCATCCCAGGGACAGCCTCTGTGGAATTTGGTTTCAGTCCAAGCTGAGCAAAACAATAAAATTGCTCATTTCAAAATTTTCCATCAGCTGGGAGCTGCCTTGACCTGAGAGGCAGCAGATGATACGCACAAGGCATCAAGCAGCTCTCTAGCTGTGTCCTGGCAGATGCCTTTGAAACCTCCTCCACTCTGCCAGCCTGACTGTGCTCTCTGGGAGCCCTCTCACCTTGCTCTTGCCCAACATGACTTTTTGTGTCAAGAAGACCCTGGTGCCCTCCCAGTTCCCTCCTGATCTAGATCAGGCATCTCATGATACAGGGTCCCTCCTTCCTCTTGGTGCTTGGCTGTCTGTCTGTCTGTGCTGTTTCATAGCTAACAACTGATTTGGGGCATGCCTGCACTTGGGGTTCCCCGCCTTGGAAGGTGATGGGAATTGTTGAGGAAGTGTTCATGAGTCTTGGCTGCCCTCAGCTCCACCAATAGGCTTGCTGGGCACAGCCAGCAGGTTGGACAGGGTTCAGCATCCATCCTGCAAAGCCCTGACCATGGTGTAGCCTGGAACCCAAGGAGCTGCCACATGGACCTTCTCCTTCAGCTCTCCCTTTATCCATCTGCTTTTGCAGGGATTTGGGCTCCTTGTTCTTAGCACTTCCTGTGGAGGTTTGAGAGAGAGGAAGGAGGGTAGGGAGCACCAGGCTGTTGGTGAGGCCAGAAACCCAGAGCAGTGTGATGGCTCCTGTGGCTAGACCAGGTGTGGGGAGGTGAATCACCCCTCTGCTCTGCTCTGCTCTGCTCTTCTCTTCTCTGCTCTGCTCTGCTCAGACCCCACCTGCAGCTCTGGGGCCAGGTCTGGAGCCTCTGTTGCAGGAAGGCTGTGGAGGGGCTGGAAGGTGTCCAGAGAAGGGCCCTGAGGATGAGCAGAGGGCTGGAGCTGCTCTGCTATGGAGACAGCCTGAGAGAGTTGGGGTTGTGCAGGCTGGAGAGGAGAAGGCTGCCAGGAGACCTTCTGGTGGCCTTGCAGCATCTGAAGGGGGCTCCAAGAAAGCTGGGGAGGGACTTTGGAGGGTGTGAGGGAGGGATAGGAGTGGGGGGGATGGAGCAAAAGTAGAAATGGGGAGACTGAGATTGGATGTGAGGAAGAAGTTGTTGTCCAGGAGGGTGGTGAGAGCCTGGCAGAGGTTGCCCAGGGAGGTGGTGGAAGCCTCATCCCTGGAGGTTTTTGCAGCCAGGCTGGATGTGGCTGTGAGCAACCTGCTGTGGTGTGAGGTGTCCCTGCCCATGGCAGGGGGTTGGGACTGGCTGAGCCTTGAGCTCCCTTCCAACATGATTCCTCAGGAATGAGCTCTTGCAAAGGTGTCCCTGTGGCCAGCTGTGGCTATGGATGTGGCCTCTGTTGGGTCAGACATGTTCCACCTCCTTCCACAGGCTGCTTGGTAGGAAACTCTGTGTGTGCCTCATCTCCTAAGTTCATCACAGGTCATCAAATGATATTTCTCAGCCAGGAACCTCTTTGCTGAGGCCAGCTTTGTCCTGCTGCAGTCCCAGCAAGGTTGTATCTGTCAGTGTCAGGGTAGCAAAGCAAAAAGCTCTGAAATGCCTGCACAAGGAACATTCCCAGCATGTGTCCCTGCAGGGACCACTGATTCTGCTGCTGGCAGCTATGTTTGATGGGTTCATGATAGCTTCTCTTCTTTGAGGACTCCATTCATCACAAGATGTGCAAGTGCCTCTTTGGAAAAAAGGTGCATTGAGCTGCTTGCCTTCTTCAAAACCTTTTCTTTAAGGCTGCTGAGCATGACCAGTGCTGACCATTTTAAAACCTGGCACAGGCAGGGCCACCCAGGTACCCTGTGTCATCTGGATCCATTGCTCAGCACTGCCTGGCAGCCAGCTCATGCTGAGGGCCTTGCCAAGGCCTGGGATCAGGGAGGAGGATGTGTGGTGGGTTGAAATTTCCCTTCCCTCCCCCAACATAAAATTGCCAGACCAGCTCAATTGGAAAGCAAATAAAGCTGGATTTACAAGCACAATCACAATCTGAAACATGGAATGCAAGGAATGTGTACAAAATAGACAATATTGATAATATTTACAATTTATAAAGAGCACAAGAACCCCCCTGGACAAAACCAGGGAGCTACCAACAGCTTCCTCCCCCCCATACACAGGAGAAGGAAGGAAGGCAGGCAGAGAGCTGTGGGTTAATACTTAGTCACAACAAAGCAATGCAGCCAAGGTCACCAAAGCCAAGGGAAGCCAGCATCTAGTAGCTGCTAGAGGGAAGGAGTCAAAAAGAGAGGAACTTAGTGCACAGAACTACTTTTATGTCAGATACCTGCCAGACAGGAGAGTTCTCTAGAGCAGAGCATCTGAGAGTGGGCTCTGGAGCAGAGCCAGGAGAGTCCTCTAGAGCAGAGCATCTGAGAATGGGCTCTGGAGCAGAGCCAGGAGAGTCCTCTAGAGCAGAGCATCTGAGAATGGGCTCTGGAGCAGAGCCAGGAGTGTCCTCTAGAGCAGAGCATCTGAGAATGGGCTCTGGAGCAGAGCCAGGAGAGTCCTCTAGAGCAGAGCATCTGAGAGTGGGCTCTGGAGCAGAGCCAGGAGAGTCCTCTAGAGCAGAGCATCTGAGAATGGGCTCTGGAGCAGAGCCAGGAGAGTCCTCTAGAGCAGAGCATCTGAGAATGGGCTCTGGAGCAGAGCCAGGAGAGTCCTCTAGAGCAGAGCATCTGAGAATGGGCTCTGGAGCAGAGCCAGGAGAGTCCTCTAGAGCAGAGCATCTGAGAATGGGCTCTGGAGCAGAGCCAGGAGAGTCCTCTAGAGCAGAGCATCTGAGAATGGGCTCTGGAGCAGAGCCAGGAGAGTCCTCTAGAGCAGAGCATCTGAGAGTGGGCTCTGGAGCAGAGCCAGGAGAGTCCTCTAGAGCAGAGCATCTGAGAATGGGCTCTGGAGCAGAGCCAGGAGTGTCCTCTAGAGCAGAGCATCTGAGAGTGGGCTCTGGAGCAGAGCCAGGAGAGTCCTCTAGAGCAGAGCATCTGAGAGTGGGCTCTGGAGCAGAGCCAGGAGAGTCCTCTAGAGCAGAGCATCTGAGAATGGGCTCTGGAGCAGAGCCAGGAGAGTCCTCTAGAGCAGAGCATCTGAGAGTGGGCTCTGGAGCAGAGCCAGGAGAGTCCTCTAGAGCAGAGCATCTGAGAATGGGCTCTGGAGCAGAGCCAGGAGAGTCCTCTAGAGCAGAGCATCTGAGAATGGGCTCTGGAGCAGAGCCAGGAGTGTCCTCTAGAGCAGAGCATCTGAGAATGGGCTCTGGAGCAGAGCCAGGAGAGTCCTCTAGAGCAGAGCATCTGAGAGTGGGCTCTGGAGCAGAGCCAGGAGAGTCCTCTAGAGCAGAGCATCTGAGAATGGGCTCTGGAGCAGAGCCAGGAGTGTCCTCTAGAGCAGAGCATCTGAGAGTGGGCTCTGGAGCAGAGCCAGGAGAGTCCTCTAGAGCAGAGCATCTGAGAATGGGCTCTGGAGCAGAGCCAGGAGAGTCCTCTAGAGCAGAGCATCTGAGAATGGGCTCTGGAGCAGAGCCAGGAGTGTCCTCTAGAGCAGAGCATCTGAGAATGGGCTCTGGAGCAGAGCCAGGAGAGTCCTCTAGAGCAGAGCATCTGAGAGTGGGCTCTGGAGCAGAGCCAGGAGTGCACAAAACTGGACAAACCAGAGGGCTGCTAATACCTTCCCTCTCCCTGCTCCCTTCCCTTCCCCTTGTACACAGGACAGGAGAAAAAGCAGAGAGCTGCTGTTAGTTACTTAGCCACAAGAAGAACACATCCAAAGTCAGCAAAGCCAGCACAAGCCTGAAGTTGGTATCTGCCAGAGCCAGGAAGCCAAAGAGAGGAGTGAGTTAGTGCACAAAACTAACTTTATGGTAGGTAACTGCCCAAAGGGATTATTTAGAACTTTCCTTTCTTACATCCAGTAGTGATTGATTTCCATTCTACTGCTCTCTGCTCAAGATCTGTGGAAAATTTTCAAGGCACAGCCTGAAACTGCCAGAGGGATGACCTTGCTCTCATGGTGCTCAGAGAAGAGGGGAGGCTTGTTGCTGTTGCTTCATTAGGAGATGTGCTGGTGCAGAGCCTGCAGAGCACAGGCTGCTCCCAGGCATGGCTCTGCATCCAAATCCTGCTGCCTGGGTCCTTTCCATAAGGAGAGATCCAAGCCACTGTGGTGCCAGCAGCCTGGGCTGCTGTGGTGGGTGGCTGGAGGGTGTCAGGCAGGTGCCTGGCTCTCCAGGCTCATGTTGCTGTTGTGCACTGCAGGGGTGAGTGTTGACAGCCCTGAACACTGCACATTCTTCAGTGCCATCTGCTGGCTTCTGGGTTGAGAGCTGCCTTCAGACCTGAACTGTTTCTGGGCAGGAAAGGTGGTCAAGAAAGGTGTGGAGGTGGCACTTCAGGGCATGGTCTGAGGTTGAAGGTTGGAGTCCATGATCTGAGAGGGCTTTTCCAACCCAAACAATTCTGTGATTCCAGGATAGATGGCTATAAACAAAAACACCTAGCTCCAAGGAAGTTCCATTTGGTACCTCTGAGACCTCTGCAGACAAAGAGGAGTGGAAATGTTGTCTGTGATCCACAGATGTCAAACAGAGACACTTGATTGAAGTGCCTCTTACTTGTCCTCTAGCCTGGGCACCCTTGGGTCCTGCTAAGTGCTTATGGCACTTTTTTGTTGGTGGTGGTTTTGTTGTTTTGGTTTTTGTTAGAGTTGGAAGGGAGCTCAAGGCTCAGCCAGTTCCAACCCCCTGCCATGGGCAGGGACACCTCACACCACAGCAGGTTGCTCACAGCCACATCCAGCCTGGCTGCAAAAACCTCCAGGGATGAGGCTTCCACCACCTCCCTGGGCAACCTCTGCCAGGCTCTCACCACCCTCCTGCCCAACAACTTCTTCCTCACATCCAATCTGAATCTCCTCACTTCTAGTTTTGCTCCATTCCCCCCACTCCTTTTACTCCCTCACCCCCTCCAAAGTCCCTCCCCAGCTTTCTTGGAGCCCCCTTCAGATGCTGCAAGGCCACCAGAAGGTCTCCTGGGAGCCTTCTCCTCTCCAGCCTGCACAACCCCAACTCTCTCAGGCTGTCCTCAGAGCAGAGCAGCTCCAGCCCTCTGCTCATCCTCAGGGCCCTTCTCTGGACACCTTCCAGCACTTCCACTTGTGGCACTTATGGCTTGTGATTTCTGTGGACAAAGTTTCAGGTCAGGAGCCAGGTAGCAAATGATTTCCTCTGTGGATACCTCTGTGGAGGTGTCTGTGGCCTCCTTGGTGGGAGCAGGAGCTTGATGAACCAAAGGCCCTTTCCCTACCTCACCCCCAGCAAAGATCTCCTGTCTGCCAACACACAGAATGCTCCTGGCCGTGAGCAGTGAGCAGCTCTGGGAGGTTTCTTGTTGATGGAGAAGATCCTTGCTGTCCATCAGCCCCTAGCTCCACTGTGCTTTCATCAGCCCAAGCAGGCATGGGTCCATCAGATGAGGACCTTCAGAACAGGACTTGGAGCTGTGAGGTGCACAGCAGCTCTGGACTGGGGTTTCCTCTTCTGCCCCCTTTGGTAATGTGGGTTTGCAGATGGCTCAGTAGTCAAGTTCTTGGCTTGTTTCTTCCCTCCCTAGCTTTAGGAGCTGATCTCCTCTTGCCTCTGATGGGAACAGAGGCTCTTCTCAAGCAGTACTACTCTCCCTGCAAATGGCAGGAGCCTGGAGCTGGGGGTGGCTGTAACCTGCTGTTCCCTGACCTGTTCACACCTGGGAACAGTCTGAGCTCTTGGCCACTGTGGAGCTGCAAATGTGCCCTGCATCTGGGAGTACACAGACCTGGCTCTGCTCCAGAGCCCACTCTCAGATGCTCTGCTCTAGAGAACTCTCCTGTCTGGCAGGTATCTGACATAAAAGTAGTTTTGTGCACTAAGTTCCTCTCTTTTTGACTCCTTCCCTCTAGCAGCTACTAGATGCTGGCTTCCCTTGGCTTTGGTGACCTTGGCTGCATTGCTTTGTTGTGACTAAGTATTAACCCACAGCTCTCTGCTTTCCTCCTTTCATCTCCTCTCCTGTGTACAGGGTGGGGGGAAGGCAGCAGCAATTTTCAACCCACCACATTACACAGGCTGTGCTCCAAGTAAAAGGAACATGTTGGTCAGAGTTGTGTCAGCATCAGGGGGAGTTCCAAGAACTGGGAACTGATCAGTTGCCTCTTCTCCAGGAGATGCCAGCATGCAGGGCAGTGAGAGCTGTGCAGCCCTGCTTGTCTGGGGCTGCTGGCAGGGCAGGGCAGTGCTGGGGAAGGCTGGCTCACCCAGCAGAATTCAGTATGCATCCTCACCACCTCCACTGCACCTTCCTTGCCTGCAATTACAGCTGCACTTGTAATTAACACTGGTGGCAGGGTTGCAGCCAGGCAATTTCTGGCAGTCAGATTCTATTTTTGCCATGCAGGCTGACAGTGAAATGTGCTGCCCTGTCAGAGAGCTGAAATGTGACCAACTGCTGTGCAGAGCAGGGCTGCTGTGAGAGGGGAAGGCAGGGCTGTGTGTCAGGAATCCTGCATGCCAGCCTTCTTGTGCAGGGACCTCAGCACCAGGAGGATGGGCAGTGCTGGAGGCACACTGAAAGGAGGACCTTTTGGGGCCCATTTTTGGCCACTGGCTTCTCAAGTGGTGTTCTGAGAGGCTCAGGATCAAATAACCTGTTCTGGACTGAGCTCTGTCTGGCTCCTTGGCTCCGTTCTTTGGCTGACTTTGTGTTTTTGAGGGTTTCACATCCTCCTCATCCCAGCCTCTCTGTAATCACTCCTGTGCCCATAGGATGATGCTGGGTCAATAGGAAAGGGTTGTAGTGGCTGCTCCCCCCCTGCCCTCTGCAGCTGGAGTAGTTCAGAGGGTGTCTCCTAACATGGTCACACAGCTGGATCTGTGAAGAGACTTCTGCCCAGGCCCAGTTGGCATTTCAGAAGCAAGGGAGAGGGTACCTGGAAGGAGTTTGTGTTCTTCTAATCATCAGTTGCTGCAGTCCAGGGCTGGAAGGGACATAAAAGTCCTCAGAGCCCTGCTGGACACCCAGGAGCCTGGGGAGAAGCTGTGTTAAGGTGTTTCTGAGGCTTATTTCATGTTCTTCACAAATGGATGAGAAGGAGCTGCAGAAGTTCTGCAGCTGAGGCAGGGGAGTGCTTGGGCAGAGCAGCAAAACACAGGTCCTGAGGGAAACAACTGGAAAGAGGTTCTCTGAGCCCTGGCAGCACATGGGGTGGAGGGAGAGCAGTCCTGGGCTCCCACTTGGTGCCTGTTGCTGTCTCTGGGTGATCCTTCACATAGGTCACTTCACAGATCCCTCACCAGGGCACTGGAGAAGGGAAATGCAGGGCTGCTGGGTTAGAAATTTGCACCTTGTCATATGGAAAAGTCAGAACGCTGTAACTTATAAGGGATTGAGAGCATAAAATATTTTTTTTGGCCAGCACCATGAGGTTCTAACTGCTTTCCAGAATGCTTTTGGCTGTAGATGTGGAAACCAGGACCTTCAAAGGCAGCTGAAGACTACCTTGTGATGGTGGTGGCAGATGCTTAGTTTTCATTCTGAGCTGCTCCTTCCCTGCTGCAGTCAGCTGGGCTGAGGTGCAGTGAGGCAGGCATGTGTCCAGTTCTGGAATCTCTGTTCCAGGAAGGATCTGGAGGTGCTGGGAGGTGTCCAGAGAAGGGCCCTGAGGATGAGCAGAGGGCTGGAGCTGCTCTGCTCTGAGGACAGCCTGAGAGAGTTGGGGTTGTGCAGGCTGGAGAGGAGAAGGCTCCCAGGAGACCTTCTGATGGCCTTGCAGCATCTGAAGGGGGCTCCAAGAAAGCTGGGGAGGGACTTTGGAGGGGGTGAGGGAGGGATAGGAGTGGGGGGGATGGAGCAAAAGTAGAAGTGGGGAGCTTGAGATTGGCTGTGAGGAAGAAGTTGTTGGGCAGGAGGGTGGTGAGAGCCTGGCAGAGGTTGCCCAGGGAGGTGGTGGAAGCCTCATCCCTGGAGGTTTTTGCAGCCAGGCTGGATGTGGCTGTGAGCAACCTGCTGTGGTGTGAGGTGTCCCTGCCCATGGCAGGGGGTTGGGACTGGCTGAGCCTTGGGATCCCTTCCAGCCCTGACAATTCCATGACTCTGTGCCAGTGTCCCCTCCCTCCTCACAGGAGCCACAGCCAGGCTCTCCTTGCTGCCTTGGGCTCCTCCTTGTGCTGCAGAGGGCTGGCTTTGTGTGCTCCACTCGGCCAAGCGCTGCCCAGCTCCTGCTCAGCAGAGAGGTGAAAGCTGGGCTCCTTCTGCAGTGCAGGGGGGAAATATGAAACCCACCTTGCTGGGGGGGCAGAGAAACCCAGCGTGGGGCCTTCTGCCTGTGCCAGAGCTGGAGACAAAGAGGCCTTTCTGTGCCCTGCCACCAGCCTCTGCCCGACGGCTCTGGGTAACTGAGCTGCCTGCTCGGCTGGCTGCAAGAGGCTTGTGCCTTCTGATTTTAATGAGGCTCTGAGGATCAAGCTGCCAGCGGGTTTAGGTTGGATGTTAGGAAGCACTTCCTCACAGGAAGGCTGATTAGGCACTCTCTGGATTGCCCAGGGACGTGGTGGAGTCACCGTCACTGGAGGTCTTTAAGAAAAGCTTGGATGTGGCACTTGGTTTAGGGGGTGTTGGGTCATAGGCTGGGCTTGATGATCTCAGAGGTCTTTTCCAGCCTCAATGTGTGGCTCTGTGTGAGGAAACAAAACTAGGAGAGGCCATTTTCCTGCAACAGGTTTTCTGGGAGCTCTGTTTGGTTTCACTAAGGAGAGGAAATGGTGCAGGAGCTGACGGCATAGCAGTGATGCAGGCACAAAGCATCTGGGGATGCTGAGGGCCATGGGTGGTACACAGCCAGGAGGGTGCTGGAACACTGCAGCAGGCTGCCCAGGGAGGGAGTTGAGGCCTCATCCCCAGAGATATTCAAGGTCAGGCTTGACAGGGCTCTGAGCAACCTGATCTAGTGGAGGATGTCCCTGCTGACTGCAGAGGGGTTGGAGTGGATGAGCTTTGGAGGTCCCTTCCAGCCCAGGCTATTCTGTGATTCAATGGCAGCAGCATCAGCCAGAATCTGGCCAGAACAGGGCCATGAGGATGAGCAGAGGGCTGGAGCACCTCTCCTATGAGGACAGACAGAGAGTTGGGGCTGTTCAGTCTGGAGAAGAGAAGGCTCCAAAGGTGACCTTCTTGTGGTCTTCCAGTATCTAAAGGGGACTCCAAGAAAGCTGGGGAGGGACTTTTTAGGCTATCAGGTAGTGACAGGACTAGGGGGAATGGAATAAAGCTGGAAGTGGGGAGATTCAGACTGGACATGAGGAAGAAGTTCTTCCCCATGAGAGTGGTGAGAGCCTGGAATGGGTTGTGCAGGGAGGTGGTTGAGGCTCCATCCCTGGAGGTGTTTGCAGCCAGGCTGGATGAGGCTCTGGGCAGCCTGATCCAGTGTGAGGTGTCCCTGCCCATGGCAGGGGGGTTGGAACTGGCTGAGCCTTGTGGTCCCTTCCAACCCTGACTGATTCTGTGAATCTGAAGTTCTGAGAAGTCAAAACCATCAGAGCTTTGCTGTGACAGCTGCCACTGTGGCAGGGAGGGCACTGGATCATAGCAGCATCTGTCCTGTGCAAATAGATCTCATTCATCTGGGACAAAGGTGCTGCTGCCTCCCCCAGGAATCATGCTTGGAGGCCCAGCAGTTCAGCAGGGGGCTGCTCCCTGCTGAGCCCTGCTCCTTTGGGGTGCCCCATGCCTAGAGATTGTGGAAACTGTCAGTTTGCCCAAGGCACAGCCCACAGCCTCATTTCTAACAGCCAAGCAGCTGCTGTCCCCCAGCTCTCTGCTTTGGGTGGTCTCAGGGGTGTGCACAGTGTGAGCAGCAGGATGAGGCCATTGCCCTCCCAGCTGTGTGGGACAGGTTTTGGGGAGTGCTGGGCAGGGCTCAGCACTACCTAAGCCTTCTTCCTGGAGGCAGAGCTGAATGCAGGGCTCTGGAGTGCTGTGCTAATGGCTTAACCACAGGACTTCTTTGTTCTGTCCTTGAGAAATAAAAAAGAGGCAGGATTGGCATTAATTCATTCTTGGCATTTATAGAGTACTTAAAGCCCAGGAGAGCCCTAGCCCTGTGTGTGGCTTAGTGAGGTCACAGGGAGAGAGGTGAAAATCTGCCTGTGGTTTTGTGGTGAAGCAGGATTTGGCTGAGCTGAAAGGCTACACATAAGCATCAAATGTTTCAGAGAAACCAGAGCAACTTCCAGCCTTCTCTTTTGATCTAAAAATACCTCTAAGCCCTTCAGCATCTTAAGGCTGGTGAGATCAGGGAATCTGTGTTTGCTTCCTAGGAGAATTTTATCTCTCTCTGGAATATTTGCTGCCAGCCATTGCTCTCTCTGGGCTTCGTTTCTGTCACTCTGGCTGCAGTTGTCAGTGTGAACCTGTCTGCTCTTCCAGCTGAAAGGAAGGCTTTTGTACTGCCAGTCCAAAGGGGGATGCTCCTGAGAGTGCCACACAGCCATGTGCAGCCACACAGGGGCAGCCTGGATGGTGATGGAAGGGGCCAAGAGGATGTGGCAGATGGCTTCCACTGGAGCTCTCCCACCCTGGTACATGAGGAGAAAGGCCTCATCTGAACTCCTTTCTCTGCAGTCCTGCAACTCCACTTCCCCTTTGCCTTTTGCATGCCTCCTCTTACCTCTGGCTCTTTTGGTTCCCTTTAGAGTAGCTCAGGGGATGTGTCTTTAGGTGAACTCACCTCTGGCCTGAGATTTCCCACCTCTGGTGTCCCCAGGGCTCCCCATAAGAGCTGGCATGCCCTGGGCAGTGGGCAGCTCAGGGCACTGGTGCTGCTGCTGCTGTGTGCCCATGCTTTTCATTTTTGGTTGGTGGCTTGAATCCAGCCCAAGGTGCTTTTGCTGCCAGCCTTTTGCTAGTTAGCAGGGCTTGGTGAGCAGGGGCTTGGCCAGCTGACTCTGCCTGCTAGCAGAGAAATGCTTCCTTCCCAGAGACCCCAGGCTCAGAGCATTCCAGGTTCAGCATGCCTTCTTGGCAGCAGTTTAGGGACTGGGGTGAAAACTTCCTTCCTCTTTTGTTTGCAGAGTCACAGAATGCCAGGTTGGGAGGGACCGAGGGTCATCCGTTCCAGCCTTTGATTAAGGTTAATTGGTTGAGTTAATGTAGTTTCAGGGATTTGGGTAGGAAGGTTTGGGTTAAGTGCTGTGGTGTTGCTCCTCCTGGCTCTCCACCATGGAGGAAGAGATCTCAGAGTTGCTCTGGAGGGTTACAGAAGCAGAGATGTGTACAGGAGACTTGCTCTCTGATTGAGCTTGGGAGAGGTTCTCCTCTCCCTCTGCTCTGCCTTGGTGAGGTCACATCTGGAATATTGTGTCCAGTTCTGGGCCCCTCAGTTCAAGAAGGACCTCAGGGAACTGCTTGAGAGAGTCCAGCACTGAGCCTCAGAGCTGCTGCAGGCAGTGGAACATCTCCTGTGAGGACAGGCTGAAGGAGCTGGGGCTTGGAGCTTGGAGCAGAGGAGCCTGAGGGTGACCTCATTGCTGGTGATAAAGCTGTGCAGGGCTGGAGCCAGGCTCTGCTCAGGGATGCCCAAGGACAGCACAAGGGGCACTGGGGGCAAGCTGGAGCAGGGGAGTTGCCACAGGAGCAGAAGGGAAAAGTTTGTCCCTGGGAGGGTGCAGAGCCCTGGAGCAGGCTGCCCAGAGAGGTTGTGGAGTCTCCTCCTCTGCAGACTTTCAAAACCTTTCTGGATGTGTTCCTGAGTGACCTGCCCTGGGTGACCCTGCTCTGGCAGGGGGGGTTGGACTGGATGATCTGCAGAGGTCCCTTCTGACCCTTGACATTCTGTGAGTCTGTGAAGCTGTGGCCATCCCTTTATATAAAAGGCTGAACCCCAGAAAAAGGCCTCTGGTGAGATGGTGACAGGCTCCATGTGTCACCACCCCATGGGGGGGATGGCTGTGGGACACAGTCCTGTGGTTTAAAGCTGTTCTGTCTATTGACAGCAGCTCCACAGGCAGCGTGCAGTCGATTCCCTTTCACCTCCCCTGGTTTTATGTCTGAGGCTTTGCCCTTCAGAGCTAATGGGGATCTGCTCCATCTAACTGGGTCATGTTTGACATGGCAGGGTTGGGATGGTGGCTGTCTGGCTCAGTGTCACCTTGTCATCTGTGCCTAAGAAGGATGTGGACATCACAGAATCACAGTCTCACAGTAGATCAGAGGTTGGAAGGGACCTCCAGAGATCATCAGGTCCAAGCCCCCTGCCAGAACAGGATCACTTAGGGGAGTCTGCACAGGAATGCATCCAGGTGGGGTTGGAAAGGCTCCAGAGAAGGAGACTCCACAACCCCCTGGGCAGCCTGCTCCAGGGCTCTGTCACCCTCACTGTAAAGAAGTTTCTCCTCCTGTTGAGCTGAAATCTTCTATGGTCAAGTTTGAAGCCATTGTTCCTTGGCTTATCACTGGGAACCACCCAGCAGAGCCTGGCCCCCTCCCCTTGCCCCCCACCCCTCAGCTATTGATAGACATTGATCAGATCCCTCTCAGTCTTCTCCACACTAAACAGCCCCAGGGCTCTCAGTCTCTCTTCCCAGGGGAGATGCTCAAGTCCCCAACTCCTCCTCATGGCTCTCCCTTGGATTCTCTCCAGCAGGTCTCTGTCTCTCTTGAACTGGGGAGCCCAGAGCTGGACACAGGATTGCAGCTGTGCTCTCAGCAGGGCAGAGCAGAGAGGTAGAAGAACTTCCCCAGCCCTGCTGGACACCTTTCTTGCTGCACCCCAGGATCCCATTGGCTCTCTTGGCCACCAGAGCACTTTGCTGTCCCATGCAGAACTTGCTGCCCACCAGCACTCCAAGGGCTTTCTCTGTGGAGCTGCTCTCCAGCAGGGCAGCCTCTAAGCTGTACCTCATCTGATCTCTTTGCAGGGGGCAGCATTGCCTCTTCAGATCAGCAGGGTGAACCCAGTGCTTGCTGGGCTCCTTGTTCTGGTTGGTTTGTCGTTTTTTTCTTAGAACCAGATAAAAGTCAAAACCCATCTGGATTGGCAAACAGTGAATGCTTATCATGGACTCTGGGATAGGCTGCCCAGGGAGGCTGTGGATACCTCCCTGCTGGGGGTGCTCAAGGCCAGGCTGGATGAGACCTCGAGCAGCTGAGTCTAGTTGAGAGGTGTCCTTGCCCATGGCAGGGAAGTTGGAGTAGATGATCTCTGAGGTCCCTTCCAACCTGAGCCATTCTGTCATTCTGTGATGATTCTATGTTGTTAATCACAGAATGGTTTGGGTTGGGAGAGACCTCCAAGATCATTGAGTCCAACCATCAATCACTAAACCATGTCCCCAGCTGCCATGGCCACAGGTTTCCTGAACACCTCCAGGGATGGGGACTCCACCACCTCCCTGGGCAGCCTCTGCCAATCCCTCACCAGTCTTGCAGCAAAGAAATGTTTCCTGTGTCCAACCTAACCCTCCCCTGGCACAACTTCAGGCCCTTTACTCTCTTTCAGGCCATTTCTTCTCCTTCCTTAGGTAGCCTGTCCTGAAAGGACATTGTGGAGATGCTGGTCTCTTTCTCCCAGGTAATTAGTGATAGAACAAGAGGGAATGGCCTCAAGCTGTCACTGGGTAGGTTTAGACTGGACAGTAGGAAACATTTTTTCAGGCATGGGAATGAGCTGCCAAGGGGGGTGGTGGAGTCACCAACCCTGGATGTCATTTGGATATGGTGCTTGGGGATACGGTCTAGGAGTGAACTTTTTAGGCCTCTGGGCTGGACTTGGTGATCGAGAAGGGCTTGTCCAACCTGAATGTTTCTGTGATTCTCTCACCTGAGACTAAGGAAAAGGCCCAACCCCCACCTCACTGCAACCTCCTTTCAGGGAGCTGTAGAGAGCAATGAGGTCTCCCCTCAGCCTCCTCCAGCCTCATGAGGTCCCAGGTTTCAGAAACAGTTCTAATTTTGGTATTGAGCATAATATTCAGTTCAAATTTTTGTGGGGAGAGATCTGCCCCAGTTTAAGCAACCACTTAAAGCAGGGTATGATTTCCTGCTACAGACTGTGGCAGTGTCCCCCCATAGCTTCACAAGAGGTCAGCCTCTTGGATGCTCAGGTTTTCAGACAAGCACAGGGCACAGAAAAGGTTTGCTGGAAATCCAGCCCCAGGACAATGAGCTGTTGTGAAGAAGATGGCTCAGCTGGTTTTATGCTGTTGATCTCCCCTTCCCTTCCATTTTTAAACACTTTGCCTGGGATAGTTTTCCTTGCTCCTGTGTTTCAGTGAGGTGACAGGACTGTGCCTGCTGTTCAAAATCACACTGATGTCTTCCTGCCTGATCATGTTGCACGCTCAGAATATCTCATGAGCTGGTGGTGCTCCTCCTTGCAGGCTCCTGCTTGCCCAGGCACCTCATCCTTGTTGCAGAGCCCTGCCTGCAGTCACTGCCCCCTGAGCTGCATTATTTTGCTCTTTCCATCCAGGCAGAGCTTTATTTTGAGCCCTTCTCCTCCACCCCCTGTTGCTGCATGGATCCTTTCAGTGTTTCTTAGCTCGCTCGCTGCTGCTGCTCCCAATTTAGCCTCATCTGCAGCTGTAATTAATATGCTGTTTACCTTTGTTTCAGGTCATTAATAAGAATGTTGACTAAAAATCTTCTGCCTATTGATTCTGGCATGTTCCCATAAATAGCATCTGTGCACAGGCAGAGTGTTTGGAAGCCTAGCAACCTGCCAGCTCCATCTTTGCAGGGCTGTTTAACCCCCTGTATCTCATCTCTCTTGCATCATCCCCCTGTTCCCCTGCTCTGCTACTCTCTTATGTCCTTACTCCTTGTTTTCTCTTCTCTCTCTTCCTAATTGTTCCCTCTTTTCACTGCTTCTCCCACTGCTCCAGAAGCATTTTCCTTATGCTGTGCTCTGTCACTGAAGTCGTGGTTGGAAATGTTCCATCAGACCTTAATGCTTCTGCAGGGCTCCAGCAAGCAGGGTGTGCTGCCTGCCCAGGGGAAGGATGCTCTGCTCCCCAGGGTGGGTATTTTACACCAGTTTAGTCCAGTAATGTGTGGTTTATGAGTTCCACAGCGTGCAGGGAGAGTGTTGGAGTCAACAGAGAAAAGGATGTAAAAATCCTTTGTTTGAAAGTAATTCTGCCTTGAAGTCTGGAGAAGGATTAGGGAGATGCAAGGAGCCCACTTTAAAACCTCTGCTGTCCTGGATTTAATCCTCCTCCTTTGAAGGAGGATGAAGCAGACCCTGCTTTACCCTCCAGGCAAGAGCAGCTCTCAGGGCTTGGTGTGTGAGCTGTGTGGAGCTCACAGCTCTTGGCACAGGCTCTGCCATTTCAGGCCCTTGCACATAGGTCTCAGACTTCTCATGGACCTGCAGCAAGCCCTAAACCTCCCTGCAGAGTTGTGGGTCCCAGTTGGGATGGCAGCCAGAGCTGGGGACATTTGTTTTGTAGTTCTTGAGGGTGGCAGAGGGCTCTGGTTGGTGCTGCAGCCTGGCTGCTGTGATCAAAGATCCAGCTGGTGAGGTGATGAGATCAGAGCCACCTCCTGGGACTTCAGTACAGCTGTGGGCACCCTCCTGGCTGCCATGGGCACCTGGTTGAGCACAGCTGTGGGCATGACAGTGACTTGCTGTAAAAGGAAGTCCAGAGGCTGTGTTCCTAGGGAATTGTCCTTTATGTTCAGATAAGAAAAGGGGACTTGACGAAAGCTAAAGCTGCTGTGATCATTGCTTTGAGCAGTGATTCAAAGCCAACCACAGCCAGCTGAAATCCTCCAAAGCTGTGTAAACCTGGAGCTAGCCCTGGTGCCCTCCCTAACATTAACTTTGCCAGCCCAGCTCAGCTGGCAGCAAATGGAAGCTGCATTTACAAGCAAAACTGCAACCCACAATGGAATGCACTGAATGTGTACAAAATACACAATATTGACAATATTCACAGGGCTTTACAATGGATAAACAGCATAAGGACCCCCCTGGCCAAAGACCAGGGGAAGCTAAGAGCTTCTCCCTCCCCCCTTGTACACAAAAGGGACAAGAGAAAGATATTTTGTTAAGACTTAGACAAAACAATGCAGCCAAGGTCAAGCAGAAGCAAATTACTATCTCCCAGCCTGAGGAAGTGAGAAGAGAGAGAAATTATTTACCCAACTAATTCTTATGGTAGATCTCTCTCCAATGGCACTGTTTAGAACTCTCATTATTTTTCCTTTTTTTCACCCAATAGTGATTTATTTACATTTTACCACTTCCTGTTTGAGGTCTGTGAAGAAAATTGTGAAGGCATAGCCTAAAGCCACCACAGTGACAGAGGCCATTCCACAGTGTCCTAGGGGGTAAAGAAGAGAATTCATCTCTTGATCTGAGGGATCCTTCCCCTTCCCTTCCCCTTCCCTTCCCCTTCCCTTCCCCTTCCCTTCCCCTTCCCTTCCCCTTCCCTTCCCCTTCCCTTCCCCTTCCCTTCCCCTTCCCTTCCCCTTCCCTTCCCCTTCCCTTCCCCTTCCCCTTCCCTTCCCCTTCCTTTCCCCTTCCCTTCCCCTTCCCTTCCCCTTCCCTTCCCCTTCCCTTCCCCTTCCCTTCCCCTTCCCTTCCCCTTCCCTTCCCCTCCCCTGGACATGAGCTGCCACAGTATGCAGAAGGTGCAGAGGTGTGTGGGGGATGACAGGTGCCTGATGACATAGATGTCTCCATTAACAAGAGTAGATGTGAGCATGGGCACCAGAGCTGAGGCTGAGGAGCTGCTCTGGGGTCTGTGTGTGGCAGAAGAGCCCTGCTGCAGGCCTGAGATGTCCTGCAGAGCCATGGAGTCAGCACTGGGATGTGTTCCCAGCCCAGTGGCACACTTAGCTCCATGCCAGGCAGGTGGCTCCCTGCCAGCAGCTCACTGAAGCAGACATTCCACACTGCCTTCAGCCCATCAGTGAGGCAAAACTGAGTCCACAGGCAGATAATAGCTTGACAGGCTCTGCCTCTTCTCCCTCTGGCTTCGGTGTGAAACTGGGATGGCACAGCTCTGGCTTGCTGTGAGCAGCACCAGCAGTGCCAGCCTTAAACCTGGACTCACTGCCTGCTCTGTGGCCTCTCCCAGCTCAGGTCTCTCTAGGCAGCTTTTGCTGCTGCCTTAGCTCTTGACTGGTCGTTTTTTAAAACTCCTGAAGTCCTCATTCTGCTCGTTCTTTCTTTCTTTCTTTCTTTCTCTCTTTCTCTCTTTTTCTCTTTCTCTCTCTTTCTTCTTCTTTCTTTCTCTCTTTCTCTTCTTTCTTTCTCTTTCTTTCTTTCTTCTTTCTTTCTTTCTCTCTTTCTTTCTTTCTTTCTTTCTCTCTTTCTTTCTCTCTGTCTCTCTCTCTTTCTCTCTCTCTTTCTCTCTCTCTTTCTCTCTCTCTTTCTCTCTCTCTTTCTCTCTCTCTTTCTCTCTCTCTTTCTCTCTCTCTTTCTCTCTCTCTTTCTCTCTCTCTTCTCTCTCTCTTTCTCTCTCTCTTTCTCTCTCTCTTTCTCTCTCTCTCCCTTCTCTCTTCTCTTTCTCTCTTTCTCTCTCTCTTTCTCTCTCTCTTTCTCTCTCTTCTCTTCTCTCTTCTTCTCTCTTTCTCTCTCTCTTTCTCTCTTTCTTCTCTCTCTTCTCTTTCTCTCTCTCTTCTCTCCTCTCCTCTTCTCTCTCCTCTTTCTCTTCTCCTCTTCTCTTCTCTCTCCTCTTCTCTCCTCTTCTCTTCTCTTCTCTTCTCCTTTCTCTTCTTCTCTCTCTTCTCTCTCCTCTTCTCTCTCTCTTTCTCTCCTCTCTCTTCTCCTCTTTCCTCTCCTCTTTCTCTCTCCTTCTTCTTCCTCTCTTCTCTCTTTCTTCTCCTCTTCTCTTCTCTCCTCTTTCTCTCCTCTCTTCTCTCTCTTTCTCTCCTCTTCTCTCTCTTCTCCTTCTCTTCTCTCTCTCTTCTCTCTCTCCTCTTTCTCTCTCCTTCTCTCTTCTCCTCTCTCTTCTCCTCTCCTCTTTCTTCTCCTCTCTTCTCTCTCTTCTCTCCTCTTTCTCTTCCTCTTTCTCTCCTCTCTTCTCCTCTCTCTTTCTCTCCTCTTCTCTCTTCTCCTCTCTTCTCTCTTCTCTTCCTCTCTCTTCTTCCTCTCTCTTCTCTCTCTCTTCTCTTCTCTCTTCCTCTTCTCTTCCTCTTCTCTTCTCTCTTCCTCTCTTCTCTTCTCTTTCTCTCCTTCTCTTTCTCTCTCTCTCTCTTCTCTCCTCTCTTCTCTCTCCTTCTCTTCTCTCTCTCTTCTCTCTCCTTTCTCTTCTCTCCTTTCTCTCTCTCTTCTCTCTCTCTTTCTCTCCTTCTCTTCCTCTCTCTCTTCTTTCTCTCTTCTCTTCTCCTTTCTCTTCCTCTTCTCTCTTTCTCTCTTCTCTTTCTCTCTCTCTTCTCTCTCCTCTTCTCTCTCCTCTCTCTTCTCTCTTCTCTTCTCTCCTCTCTCTCTTCTCTCTCTTTCTCCTCTTCTCTCCTCTCTTCTCTCTTTCTCTCTCTCTTCTCTTCTCTCCTTCTTTCTCTCCTCTCTTTCCTCTCTCTTCTCTCCTCTTCTTCTCCTCTCTTCTCTTCTCTCTCTTCTTCCTCTCTCTCTTCTCTCTCTCTCTTTCTCTCTCTCTTTCTCTCTCTTCTTTCTCTCTCTTCTTTCTCTCTTCTCTTTCTCTCTCTTCTTTCTCTCTCTCTCTTTCTCTCTTCTCTTCTCTCTCTCTTCTCTTTCTCTCTCCTCTTTCTCTCTCTCTTCTCTTCTCTCTTTCTCTCTTCTCTCTTCTCTCTCTTTCTCTCTCTCTTTCTTCTCTCTTTCTCTTCTCTTTCTCTCTCTCTTTCTCTCTTTCTCTTCTCTCTTTCTCTCTCTCTCTTTCTCTCTCTCTCTTTCTTCTCTCTTTCTCTTCTCTCTTCTCTCTCTTTCTCTTCTCTCTTTCTCTCTCTCTTTCTCTCTTTCCTCTCTCTCTCTTTTCTCTTCTCTCTTTCTCTCTTCCTCTTCTCTTTCTCTCTCTCTCTTTCTCTCTCTCTCTTTCTCTCTTCTCTCTTTCTTCCTCTCTTTCTCCTCTCCTTCTCTTCTCTCTCTTTCTCTCTCTTCTCTTTCTCTCTCTCTTTCTCTCTCTCTTTTTCTCTCTCTTTTTCTCTCTCTCTTTTCTCTCTCTCTCTTTCTCTCTCTCTTTCTCTCTCTCTCTTTCTCTCTCTCTCTTTCTCTCTCTCTCTTTCTCTCTCTCTCTTTCTCTCTCTCTCTTTCTCTCTCTCTCTTTCTCTCTCTCTCTTTCTCTCTCTTTCTTTCTCTCTTTCTTTCTTTCTTTCTTTCCCCTGTCCCTCTTTCTTTCCCCTTTCCCCCTTTCCTTCTTTTCTTTTACCTTGGCATGACACAGCCTTTTGTCAAGTGGCTTCAGAGCTCCTGCTCAGGCTGCTGTTCTGGCAGAATTCCCCTGCTCAGGCTCTCCTTTCAGCAGCTGGCCCTGCCTGCACAGCAGCTCTGTGTGCTCTGTCTCCAGGCTTGTGACTTGTGAGTCCTCCCCCAGCCCTTTTCTAGCTCCATCTTCCTTACCCCTCCAGCACCTCTCATGTGCCAAGCAGCCCTCTCTGTGCAGGCAGCACTGTGCCCAGTTTGGCTTCTGGTGAGGACAGCACCATGGGAATGCTTCTTGACTACAGCAGAGGAGGTTCCACCTCAACATGAGGAGGAACTTCTTCACTGGGAGGCTCACAGAAGAGGCTGGCCAGGGAGGTTGTGGAGTCTCCTTCTCTGGAGCCTTTCAAGCCCCATCTGGATGTGTTCCTGTGTGACCTGTGCTGGATTCTATGGTGCTGCTCTGGTAGGAGAGTTGGACTTGATGACCTTCAGAGGTCCCTTCCAACCTTTAACATCCTGTGAGCCTGTGACCTCCTAGCTGGGCAACTTGGGGAGGTGGGGATGCTGCCAGCTTGCTGTTCTTCCTTCCCACCTATCATCAATGGCTGCTGACAACCTCCTCTGCCACCCTCCAGCACAGCCCTCTCCCAAGGTGTGCTCCTGCCAGCCTTGCAGCACTGCCTGAAGGCAGGAGAAGCTCCATATTATTTCTCCTCAAGGAGCTGCTCCTCACCTGTGCTCTGAATTGAGAGCCTCTGCCACTTGTGGTGGCCTGGGGTGGTGTGTGAAGCCAGCATGGCCAGCACAGCTCACTGGAGTTTGCAGTGCTGCAGTTCCCTTGGGAGTGTGATTTCTCCTTTGATAAGTCAGCCCAGGGGCAGAGCTCACAAAGCAGGCAGGAGACTGAGCTGACTGTTTTAGCAGCTTCTTTGTACAGCAAGTCCCTCACTGCACTAAAAGGAGCCTTACCATTAACTCTTTGGGTTCCAGGTTGGTTTGTCTTGTGGCTTTTCTGTTTTCCTTTTCTCTGCACTGACTATGCTGCTTCCTCTTTCATGGAATCACAGAATCAGTCAGGTTGGAAAAGACCCTTGAGGTCATCAGGCCCAACCATTAACCCTGAGATCATCATCAGGTCCAACCATTAACCCTGAGATCATCATCAGGCCCAACCATTAACCCTGAGATCATCATCAGGCCCAACCATTAACCCTGAGATCATCATCAGGCCCAACCATTAACCCTGAGATCATCATCAGGTCCAACCATTAACCCTGAGATCATCATCAGGTCCAACCATCAACCCTACTCTACCAAGTTCACCACTAAGCCATATCACTAAGTGCCACATCTAAATGACCTTTAAACACCTCCAGGGATGGTGACTCAACCACCTCCCTGTGCAGCCTGTTGCAATGCTTGGGCAATGCCAAGCACTGATACAGGCTGGGCAAGGATTGTCTTGAGAGCAGCCCTGAAGAAAAGGCCTTGGGGGTGCTGGGGGAGGAGAAGCTGAGCAGGAGCCAGCAGGGAGCACTTGCAGCCCAGAGAGCCAAGCAGAGCCTGGGCTGCAGCAGGAGAAGTGTGGCCAGCAGGGCCAGGGAGGGGATTCTCCCCCTCTGCTCCACTCTGCTCAGACCCCACCTGCAGCTCTGGGGCCAGGTCTGGAGCCTCTGTTGCAGGAAGGCTCTGGAGGGGCTGGAAGGTGTCCAGAGAAGGGCCCTGAGGATGAGCAGAGGGCTGGAGCTGCTCTGCTCTGAGGACAGCCTGAGAGAGTTGGGGTTGTGCAGGCTGGAGAGGAGAAGGCTCCCAGGAGACCTTCTGGTGGCCTTGCAGCATCTGAAGGGGGCTCCAAGAAAGCTGGGGAGGGACTTTGGAGGGTGTGAGGGAGTGATAGGAGTGGGGGGGATGGAGCAAAAGTAGAAGTGGGGAGCTTGAGATTGGATGTGAGGAAGAAGTTGTTGGGCAGGAGGGTGGTGAGAGACTGGCAGAGGTTGGGTGGATGGATGGATGGGTGGGTGGATGGATGGGACTTGTAGGACAATTTATGATATAGGAGACCTGTTCAGTGAAGTCCTAAGAGGGGTTTTATTTTCGGTGTAGGGGGAGACTCTTGGTAGCTGAGCTGCTTTGTTCCTTTTGTGTTTCATGGAGGTGTTCACACCCCACCCCCCACCCCCAGATCTCACCCCCCGAACTGAGCCAGGTGGTTCAGTGGTGTCTCCCTTGTCTGTAGCTGTGTATAATCAGTCTAAAATCAGGTGGGTTAGAGTCTGATTTTTGGTGTGAGCTCGTGAAGGGAAAGCTTCAGACCTGTCTTTCCCCAGCAGCTGTTTGTCATCTTGTTTCTAGGCTGGAGGAGGAGCAGCAGAGGAATATTTTCAGGCATCCTCATTCCCATCAGAACCCCAGCACTGGAATGTCCCTGGAGAGTGCATTGGTTTGACAGGATTTGCTTCTGCTCTGCTCACCAAGCTCCCCAGTAATTGTGTGTGTTGGGCTCTGGGGATGTTGCAGCCCTCAGGTTTTATATCAGGAGCAATCCTGCTGTTCTGATGCCTCCTCTGCAAAGCCAAAAATAGGCCTGGGGTGTGGGTGCAGGACCCAGCCCCTTCCAGTTCCATGGCTGCAGTTATGGCTGGGACTGGCACTGGAGAGGGCAGGAGGATGGAGCTTGTGCTTGTAGCCCAGGGAGGTCCTGGAAAGCCTCATTTGATGTTTCTGGGAGGCTCTGAGGTTGTTTGCTCAGTGTGGTGCTCATTCCTGATCAGCTCCTCTGCCTCTCCCCTTGCCAGCTGCACATCTGAGAGCCAGCTTGTTCCTCACCATGAGCCACACCTGGACTTCTGGGTTCAGTTTCACTCCAAGAAGGACATTGAGGAGCTGGAGCAGGTCCAGAGAAGGGCAACAGAGCTGGGGAAGGGTCTGGAGAAGAGGGCTGGGGAGAAGCAGCTGGGAGAGCTGGAGGTGTGCAGTGTGGAGAGTGGGAGGCTGAGGGAGACCTCATTGCTCTCTACAGCTCCCTGAGAGGAAGAAGTTCTTCCCCATGAGAGTGGTGAGAGCCTGGAATGGGTTGTCCAGGGAGGTGGTTGAGGCTCCATCCCTGGAGGTGTTTGCAGCCAGGCTGGATGAGGCTCTGGCCAGCCTGATCTGGTGTGAGGTGTCCCTGCCCATGGCAGGGGGGTTGGAACTGGCTGAGCCTTGTGGTCCCTTCCAACCCTGACTGATTCTATGGTTCTAAGTGGGAGAAAATCCTCTTTGTGCTTTAAGGAAGCAAAGAGACTACTGAAAACAGGAGATTTCAGCCTCCCTGACTAGCATGAGGTTAACCAAGTCATAAAGCCCCCAGACAATATGTTCAGGACTATAACCTTAGGATTTTTATGTTAGCTGGATAATGTCAGTGTTCTGTGTGGCCCAGATACATTTCCACACTTACAGCCACTTGAGGAACTTGGAAAAACTTTTTTTAGTGATTTTTCTGCACAGTTCAACATCCCATAAGGAAAATCTTGGGGTAGGTTTTCTCTGATTTCACAGGAGGCAACGTCCTTGGTGCTGGCAAGAGATGTGCAAGAAGTGCCAAGACTGCAACAGAAACTGGAGTGTGAGTTCTTGGGGTTGGTGGCATTTTTATTGCTCTGAGGGGAAGTTCAGCAACATCTGCAACCAAGGTGCAGGGAGGAAGCAGGATTGAGAGTTCACTTTTGTGAACTGCCTCCAGGAGGCAGGCAGAATTTGGCAGTAGGCTGCAGCAGAGTGGCCATCACTGCCTCTTCTGGGAGAAGCCTGGCCACTGCATCCTGCTGACAAGTAAAAATGAAAATTGCCTCTTTGGTGATGATGTCCAAAGCAGGTTTTAGAGGTGCTCTGAAGTGTTGATTGCTGAGCCAGCTCCCCAGGAGCCAGCAGTGCCCTCCTGCAAGCCAGCAGGCAGCTGTGTGCTGGGCTGCAGCCAGGGCAGTGTGGGCAGCAGGGCAGCAGAGGGGATTCTGCCCCTTGGCTCTGCTCTGCTCAGACCTCACCTCCAATCCTGCCTCCAGTTCTGGTGTCCCCAGCAGAAGGACACAGAGCTGCTGGAGAGAGTCCAGAGGAGGCCACAAAGATGATCCAAGGGCTGGAGCAGCTCTGCCATGGGGACAGGTTGAGGGAGCTGGGGGTGTGCAGCCTGGAGAGGAGAAGGCTCCAGGGGGACCTGAGAGCTGCCTGCCAGGACCTGAAGGGATCCTGCAGGAAGGCTGCAGAGAGACTTTTCCTGAGGGTGTCTGAGACAGACCAAGGAGAATGGTTTGAAGCTGAAGGAGAACAGAGTTAGTCTGGAGCTGAGGAAGAAGCTCTTCAGCAGGAGGGTGGTGAGGCTCTGGCACAGGCTGCCCAGGGAGGCTGTGGCTGCCTCCTGCCTGGAGGTGCTCAAGGCCAGGCTGGATGAGTCCAGCCTGGGCTAGTTGGAGCAGATGATCTCTGAGCTCCCTTCCAACCTGAGCCATTCTGTGATGCTATGCCTCATCCTTCTTAGGACCTTTCTGCCTCTTGTTTGTCTGTTGCATTTTGTGAGAAGGGCTTTGGTTTACTGGGCAGGGGATGAGAGGAGTTTGGGCCAGGTCCACAATGTGAAGCAGTTTGAGTAAAGCTGATTGGGCTGGCTCCACCATGGCAGTGCATAAGGTCCAGGTACTCCCTCAGTCTGCAGCAGAGACAATCAACATGAGATGTGGCTGCTGTTACTTTACCAAGTGAATTTCTACTCTATTCTCTCTCCTGTCCTTCTTAGGATCTTGATGTCCTTCTGTTCTTTCTCTGTGATTTCAAGTGGTGTGAGCTAGAAGCTGATGGCAGGACCCAGCAGACACTCAGCCTACACACACTGATGTTTGCTTGCTTGTTTGCAGAGATGCTTCACAGGACCTCCTGGGGAAAGCTGGTTGTGAATTCCTTCCTAACACTGCCTGGGGAGGGGTGGGAAGTGGAATGATCATAGAATCCTAGAATCAGTCAGGGTTGGAAGGGACCACAAGGCTCAGCCAGTTCCAACCCCCCTGCCATGGGCAGGGACACCTCACACTGGATCAGGCTGGCAGAGCCTCATCCAGCCTGGCTGCAAACACCTCCAGGGATGGGGCCTCAACCACCTCCCTGCACAACCCATTCCAGGCTCTCACCACTCTCATGGGGAAGAACTTCCTCCTCACATCCAGCCTGAATCTCCCCACTTCCAGCTTTGTTCCATTCCCCCCAGTCCTGTCACTCCCTGATAGCCTAAAAAGTCCCTCCCCAGCTTTCTTGTAGCCCCCTTCAGATCCTGGAAGGCCACAAGAAGGTCTCCTGGGAGCCTTCTCCTCTCCAGCCTGCACAACCCCAACTCTCTCAGTCTCTCCTCAGAGCAGAGCAGCTCCAGCCCTCTGCTCATCCTCAGGGCCCTTCTCTGGACACCTTCCAGCATGTCCATATCCCTCTTGTGATAGGGGCTCCAGAACTGGATGCAGTGCTCCAGGTGTGGCTGCTGTTATTTTACCAAGTGTATTTCTACTCTATTCTCTCTCCTGTCCCTCTTAGGATCTTGATGTCCTTCTGTTCTTTTTCTGTGATTTCAAGTAGTGTGAGCTGTGGAAGCTGACCCAGCAGGTCCCAGCGGACACTCAGCCTACACAAACTGATGTTTCCTTGCTTGTTTGCAAAGAGAGATGCTTCACAGGACCTCCTGGGAAAAGCTGGTTGTGAATTCCCTCCTGACACTACCTGGGGAGGGGTGGGAAGTGGAATGATGTAGCCCCACGGATCAGAGCTGGGCCGAGAACCTCCTGTGTCTGCCCAGCCTCATCCTCTGAGCCACCCTGCGGGCACTGGCAGGATGGGACAGGAATAACCTTTACATCAAAGCAAGCAGTTGGCCCCTGGCACACTTTGTGTTCTGTTTTTTCTGTCTTGCAGCCTATTTCTGCTTCCTGATGACAGCCCTGGGGGTGACAGCTGGTGCCCATCGCCTGTGGAGCCACCGCTCCTACAAAGCCAAGCTGCCTTTGAGGATCTTCCTGGCTGCAGCTAACTCCATGGCTTTCCAGGTGGGCTTGGGGTTCCCTCTCCTGATTCTTGGCCTCCAGGCAGCTTTCTGTCTCGTGCAGGGATCCCCTCAGCTTTTAGAGAGAGGAAAAAAGAAACAAAGCCAAGCTGGCAAGCAGCCCTTGGGTGCCAGCACTCTGCTGGCTCAGGGCAGGCAGAGTTCCTCTCGCTGCCCATCCAGCAGCAGGCATTAGACAGTCCAGAAGCAATCATTAATTAAGGACCAAGCTGAATGTGCCTTGGTCAGCAGCCTGTCTGTGGCACAGATCAAGCCTCACACTTCACAGGACAAGGTGGAAATCATAGAATCCTAGAATCAGTCAGGGTTGGAAGGGACCTCAAGGCTCAGCCAGTCCCAACCCCCTGCCATGGGCAGGGACACCTCACACCAGATCAGGCTGGCCAGAGCCTCATCCAGCCTGGCTGCAAACACCTCCAGGGATGGAGCCTCAACCACCTCCCTGCACAACCCATTCCAGGCTCTCACCACTCTCATGGGGAAGAACTTCTTCCTCATGTCCAGTCTGAATCTCCCCACTTCCAGCTTTGTTCCATTCCCCCTAGTCCTATCACTCCCTGATAGCCTAAAAAGTCCCTCCCCAGCTTTCTTGGAGCCCCCTTCAGATCCTGCAAGGCCACAAGAAGGTCACATTTGGAGCCTTCTCTTCTCCAGACTGAACAGCCCCAACTCTTTCAGGCTGTCCTCAGAGCAGAGCAGCTCCAGCCCTCTGCTCATCCTCAGGGCCCTTCTCTGGACACCTTCCAGCCCCTCCAGATCCTTCCTGCAACAGAGGCTCCAGCCCTGGCCTCAGAGCTGCAGCTGGGGTCTGAGCAGAGTGGAGCAGAGGGGCAGAATCCCCTCCCTGGCCCTGCTGGCCACACTTCTCCTGCTGCAGCCCAGGCTCTGCTTGGCTCTCTGGGCTGCAAGTGCTCCCTGCTGGCTCCTGCTCAGCTTCTCCTCCCCCAGCACCCCCAAGTCCCTCTCCTCAGGGCTGCTCTCCAGACAGTCCCTGCCCAGCCTGGATTTGTGCTTGGCATTGCCCTGCCCCAGCTGCAGGACCTTGCCCTTGGTCTTGTTGAACCTCCTGAGGTTGTCCTGGGCCCAGCTCTGCAGCCTGTGCAGGTCCCTCTGGATGGATCCCTTCCCTCCAGCCTGTCAGCAGCACCTCACAGCTTGGTGCCAGCAGCAAACCTGCTGAGGGAGCCTCAATGCCACTGCCCATGGCACCAACAAAGATGCTGAACAAGCCTGGTCCCAGCACTGATCCCTGAGGGACTCCACTTGTCCCTGGCCTCCCCTGGGACATGGACCATTGACAGCCACTCTTTGGGTGCAGCCTTCCAGCCAGTTCTTTATCCTTCTGGTGGTCCACCCATCAAACCCATGTGTCACCAGCTTGGAGCCCAGGCTGTGGTGTGGGACAGTGTGGGAGGCTTTGCTCAGGGCCAGGTCAGTGACATCAGCTGCTCTCCCCTCATCTATTAGTGCTGTGACCTGTTCATAGAAAGCCACCAGATTTGTCAGGCAGGAATGTCTGTCAGGGCCCCACTGGGTGCAGAGATGCCTGCAGTCAGGTGTCACTGCCCCCCCAGGCAGCTGCAGATTTGGATGTGCCCAGACAGGAGAGCAGGCATCTTCTCACAGTCCCACTTTGGCCCTGCTCTGCCTCTCATTTGTCACCAGGAAATGTGTCTGCAAAGCAGGCTGTTACTAGCTCTGTGCTTACTGATAGTCAGTCTTAGACCTCAGAGATGTTTGTGTAACACCCAGCTGGGTGGTAGGAGTTAGCCCAGAACCAGCATCTTCTTGGTGTGAATTTAGTTCCTCCTTTGGCTGCTCAGAAGAGTGATAGGAACCTGTGGTGAAACTGAACTTGCTGAGCTGGGCTGCTGGCATCCCTGCTGGCACCCACTGCTGTGTCTGTGTGGTGCCTTCAGCTTCCAGCTTGTACCCTTCAGGCTCCTTGGTTCATGCACCTTGACAGAGGATGAAAAGAGGCCCTTCAGCCACCTCTCTACTCTTCATTTATCATCTTGGATTTATGGGTTTGGGTTGTTGGTGGGGTTTGGGTTTGTTTTTTTTTTTTTTGTTTAAGACAGAAAGAATGAATCTTCTTAACCCCTTGAACTGTGTCCAGTTCTGGGCTCCTCAGTTTAAGAAGGACATTGAGATACTTGAATGTGTCCAGAGAAAGGCAACAAGGCTGGAGAGGGGTCTGGAGCACAAACCCTATGAGGAGAGGCTGAGGGAGCTGGAGGTGTTCAGCCTGGAGAAGAGGAGGCTCAGGGCAGACCTCATTGTTCTCTACAACTACCTGCAGGGAGGTTGTAGCCAGGTGGGGGTTGGGCTCTGCTCCCAGGCAAGCAGCACCAGAACAAGAGGACAGAGTCTCAAGCTGTGCCAGGGAGGTTTAGGCTGGAGGTGAGGAGAAAGTTCTTCCCAGAAAGAGTAATTGGCCATGGGATGTGCTGGCCAGGGAGGTGGTGGAGTCCCCATCCCTGGAGGTGTTCAAAAAAGGATTGGGCATGGCACTTGGAGCCAGGGTTTAGTTAGTCATGAGGTGCTGGGTGCTAGGTTGAATTTGATGATCTCTGAGGTCTTTTCCAACCTTGTTGATTCTATGATACTATGATTCATGAGGGTGGCATCTCTCCAGCCTGTCCAAGTCCCTCTGGATGCCATCCCTTCCCTCCAGAGTGCCAACCACACCACCCAGCTTGGTGTCAGTCTGCAGACTTGCTCAGGGTGCCTTAGTCCCACTCTCCATGTCAGCAGCAAAGAAGTCCCAGCAGTGACCCCTAAGGGACACCACTCCTCAGTGGTCTCCATTTGGACACTGAGCCATTGACCACAACTCTCTGAGTTGCAGCCAATTCCTTGTCCAGCCACTGGCTCACCCCCCAAGTCCATGATTTTCCAGTTTGGTGACCAGGTTGTCATGGGGACAGCATCAAAAGCTTCCCACAAGTCCAGTCAGATGCTGACAGTTGCTTTTCCCTTACCCACTGATGCTGCAACTCCATCACAGAAAGCCACCAGGAAGGATTTGCCCTTGGTGGAGCCATGTGGGTAGCCTCCAACCACCTCCTCATTTTCCATGTGCCCTATCAGAGTCTTTAGGAGCATCTGCTGTTATCTTGAGAGGCACTGAGGTGACACTTGACTGGCCTGTAGTTCCCCAGGGCTTCCTTTTCATTCCCTGTTTGGAAGTGAGGTTTATGTTTCCCCTTTTCCAGTCAGCTCCAGGGATTCACCAGATTGCCATCACTTCTCAAATAGGATGGGAAGTGGCTTTGCAGCTTTGTTTGCTAGTTCCCTCAGGACTTGTGGATGGATGTCCTCAGGTCCTGTGGACTTGTGCACCTTCAGGTTCATTAATGGCCTCCAACCTGGCCTTACAGAATCGTAGAATGGTTTGGGCTGGAAGGGAGCTCCAAAGCTCATCCAGTCCAACCCCCTGCAGTCAGCAGGGACATCCTCCACTAGAGCAGGGTGCTCAGAGCCTTCTCTGACCTGACCTTGAGTAGCTGCAGGAATGGGGCCTCAACCACCTCTCTGGGCAACCTGCTGCAGTGTTCCACTACCCCCATGCTGAAGAATTTGTGCCTAACATCCAGACTAAATCTCCTCTCCTTTCCTTTCAAACCGTTGTTTCTCATCCTGTCCCTGCAGGCCTTTGCAAACAGCTCTCTGCAGCCTTCTTCTTCTGCCTCAGGTACTGGCAGGCTGCAATAAGTTCTCCCCAGAGTCTTCTCTTCTCCAGACTGAACACCCCCAGCTCCCTCAGCCTGTCCCTATAGCAGAGGTTCTCCAGCCTCCTGATCATCTTTGTGGCCCTCCTCTGGTGCCTCTCCATCAGGTCCAGGTCCCTCCTGTGCTGAGGGCTCCAGCTCTGGCCCCAGCCCTGCAGGTGAGGTCTCCCCAGAGCAGAGCAGAGGGGCAGGATCCTCTCTCTCCAGCTCTGGCCACACTGCTTAGGATGCAGCCCAGGCTGCCCTTGGCCTTCTGTGCTGCCAGTGCCCATTGCTGGCTCCTGCCCAAGTCCTTCTCTGCAGGGCTGCTCTCAGCCTCACCTGGGTTGATATCTGGGATTGCCCCATTGCAGGTGCAGGACCTTGCACTCTGCCTAAGTGAACTTCATGAGATTCTCCTCAGCCCATCCCCTGCAGCCTGCCCAGCTCCCAGCTCTCTGCTTAGGAAGGGATTTCACTCCTGTGTTTACCTCAATCTTGACCAAGTGATGTGTTGCTGAAAAGTGATTGCAGCATGTTTGGACCTGCTCTGCTCCAGCTTTTTGATGCATTCCTTGCCAGCAGTTCTGGCCTTTAGTCCTTCTTAGCCTTTGTGGGCTTCTGTTAGATGCAATTCCCTTGTTTCACAGCTTCCTAAGCTTTTCCTCTGGGGGGAGTCCTGGCTTTTGGCAGCCCTGCAGGTGATGCTGTGGTATGGAAAGTTCCTTTCTCACAGTGTCATTGCTTTGGCTGTCCCACAAATAATTTTATCAAGTGCTCTCCTGACAAACTCCTCAGTAGGCTGACTTGGAAAGTGAATTTCTGGTTCAGGAAGAGAACCTTTCCTAGGTGTGCTTCTCCCAGAACCCTGCTTTATGTTGAAATGACTGAACCTTGAGCCATACAGTCTTAGAATGGTTTGGGTTGGAAGAGACCTTCAAGATCATCTAGTTCCAACCCCCTGCCATGGGCAGGGACACCTCCCACCAGCACAGCTTGCTCAAGGCCTCATCCAGCCTGGCCCTCAACACCTCCAGGCAGGAGGCAGCCACAGCCTCCCTGGGCAACCTGTGCCAGTCTCTCCCCACCCTCACTTGAAACAATTTCTTCCTCATCTCCACTCTCAATCTCCCCTCTCTGAACTCAAAGCCATTGTCCCTCAGCCTGCCACTCCCAGCCCTTCTCCAAAGTCCCTCCCCAGCTCTCCTGGAGCCCCTTCAGGTACTGCAAGGCTGCTCTAAAATCTGCCTGTAGTCTTCTCTTCTCCAGGCTGAACAGCCCCAACTCTCCCAGCCTGTCCCCACAGGGGAGGTTCTCCAGCCCTCTGATCATCTTGGTGGCCTCCTCTGGAGCCTCTCCAGCAGCTCCAGGTCCTTCTTGTGCTGGGGCCCCAGAGCTGGAGGCAGTGCTGCAGGTGGGGTCTGAGCAGAGCAGAGCAGAGGGCAGAATCCCCTCCCTGTGCTGCTGCTCTCCCTGCTCTGGATGCAGCTCAGCACACAGCTGGCTCTGGGCTGCCAGGGACCATTGCTGGCTCCTGGGCACTTTGTCACCACCTGACACCCCCAAGGCCTTCTCCTGCAGGCTGCTCTGCAGCCACTCCTCACCTAGCCTGGATCTGTGCTTGGGATTGCCCTGACCCAGGTGCAGGACCTTGCTCTTGGCCTCATTGAATTTCCTGAGGGACTTTTTCGGCTGTCAGGTAGTGATAAGACTGGGGGGGATGGAGCAAAAGTAGAAGTGGGGAGATTCAGATTGGATGTTAGGAAGAAGTTGTTGGGCAGGAGGGTGGTGAGAGCCTGGCAGAGGTTGCCCAGGAAGGTGGTGGAAGCCTCATCCCTGGAGGTTTTTGCAGCCAGGCTGGATGTGGCTGTGAGCAACCTGCTGTGGTGTGAGGTGTCCCTGCCCATGGCAGGGCGGTTGGGACTGGCTGAGCCTCGAGGTCCCTTCCAACCTTGACAATTCCATGATTCTAAGTTGATGGAGGGACTGCCTCCCATGGGAGGGACCCCACACTGGAGCAGGGAAAGAGTGTGAGGAATCCTCCCCCTGAGGAGGAAGGAGCAGCAGAAAGAATGGGTGAGGAAGTGCCTGCAGCCCCCATGTGCTGCTGTGGGGAGGAGGGAGAGAAGTGGAGAGCAGAGCTGGGCCTGGGGAGAAGGGCAGGGGTGGGGCAGACAGCATTTTAAGGTCTCATTGTGCTGCTCTGGATTGGTAACCAATTCAACTGAGGGCTTGGAACTAGATGATCCTTGAGGCCTCTTCCAACTATCCTGTGATTTTTCCTCCCAAGCTGAGTCTGTTTTGTCCATGACCGTAACTGCTGAGTGATGCCTCCCTGGCCAGTCTGGTCCACAGGAGCTTTCTTGATCTGTTTTCTGCTGCCCATCCCACCCAGGGTGGGGAGTGAGCAAGGAGCTGTGTGGTGCTTTGCTGCCAACTGGACCCAGACTCCACCAGGTGGAAGAGATGGGCACTGGTGAGGTCACACCTCCAATACTGGGTTGAGTTTTTGGTCCCTCACTGCAAGAAGGACATTGAGGAGCTGGAGCAGGTGCAGAGAAGGGCAAGAAAGGTGGGGAAGGGTCTGGAGAAGAGGGCTGGGGAGGAGCAGCTGAGGGAGCTGGGGGTGTGCAGTGTGGACTCCGGACGGGAGGTTGTTGTGAGGTGGGTGGTAGGTCTCTTCTTCCAACTTAGTCTCTTCTGAGTGGGGCAGGGAGCTGAAAACAGGGTCAGGCCCTTCCTCTCACCCTACCTTTGCCTTTTGGGGGGGGTTTGCAGAACGATATCTACGAGTGGAGCCGGGACCACCGGGTGCACCACAAGTACTCGGAGACGGACGCCGACCCCCACAACGCCCGGCGCGGGTTCTTCTTCGCCCACGTGGGGTGGCTCTTCGTGCGTAAGCACCGCGAGGTCATCGAGAAGGGCAGCAAGCTGGACTTCTCTGACCTGCTGGAGGACCCTGTGGTCAGGTTCCAGAGGAAGTAAGTGGCTGGAAGGGAGCCCTGGAGGGGAGGAGAGGTGTCAAAGGGAGCCTCCGGAACGCGTCCGGAGGGTCGCGGAAAACGAGCAGGGGGTTGGAGCAGCTCTGCTGGGGGCTTGGAGGGGAGGAAGCTCCAGGGAGAGCCAAGAGCAGCCTGCCAGTAACTGAAGGGGCTACAAGAAGGAGGGAGAGAGCTGTTTGCAGAGGTCTGCAGTGATAGGACGAGGGGAAATGGCTTCAGACTAGAAGAGCAGATGTAGATTGGATGTTAGCAACAAGTTCTTCACTATGAGGGTGGTGGAACACTGGAACAGAATCAGTTCAGTAAGGCAAAGTGCAAGATTCTGCACCTGCAATGGGGCAGTCCTAGATATCAATCCAGGCTGGTGGCTGAGGAGATTGAGAGCAGCCCTGCAGAGAAGGACTTGGGGGTGCTGGTGGGGGAGAAGCTGGACAGGAGGCAGCAGTGGGCACTGGCAGCACAGAAGGCCAAGGGCAGCCTGGGCTGCATCCAAAGCAGTGTGGCAGGGGATTTTGGAACTGGCTGATCCTTGAGGTCCCTTCCTACCCTGACAACTCTGTGATTCAGTGATGTCCCTTGAGAATTAGAACAGGCCCAGCTCAGTGTGCTCCACACTCTGTGAGAGTGGGGACTGAGCACCATGCTTTGTGCTCTCTGAGTAGCTGTGTTCTATGCACAAGCCTGTCTCTGCCTGCAGGCATTTGGCAAGCCACAGCAGCTGATTTCTGAGTGTTCCATGGGTGAGGGGAGCTGTCAGCTGGGCCCAGAAATCAATTTGTTTGATGCATTAGAGAAATCTGTGTGCCAGCAGACCTGCCCCTGCATCAGGAGAGGACCAGGAGTGAGGAGTTCCCTGCCCTCCAGGTGCTGTTGCTTTCACTGGCAGTGTTTTCTTGCAGGAGCTCCCTGACAGTTTGCTGCAGCTCCTCTTTGCTGTCTTACTGCCTGTGCCAGCAGCATCCCATGAGGGGCAGGCTCTGCTGCTCTGCTTGCACTGCAGATGCTGTGGAGTGAAGAGGTCTGTTTTCTGCAGGGAAGTTCTGTCTTACAGAATCACAGAAATGTTTGGGTTGGAAAACACCTCCAGGATCATCAAATTCAACCACTGACCTAAGACCACCATGGCTACTAAACCATGGCCCCAGGTACCATAGCCACACCTTTCTTGAACACCTCCAAGGATGGGGACTCCACCACCTCCCTGGGCAGCCTCTTCCAATCCCAGACCACTCTTGCAGCAAAGAAATTTTTCCTCCTCTCCAGCCTAACCCTCCCCTGGCGCAATTTCAGGCCATTTCCTCTCCTTCTATCACCTGGTACTAGGGAGCAGAGCCCAACCCTCACCTCACTGCAGCCTCCTCTCAGGGAGCTGTAGAGAGCAATGAGGTCTCCCCTCAGCCTCCTCTTCTCCAGGCTAAACACCCCCAGCCCCTTCAGCTGCTCCTCACCAGACCTAACCTAAAGCCCTGCCAGTGAGCCCAGCCAGCTGCCATGATCAAACCCTTGTCCCCTTTTGGATGAGGTGTCCCCCATCAGTTGCCAGCAGGCCTGGCACTGTGGAAATCACCTATCTGTCATTGTCATTGTCCTGTTGTGCCCTGTGGGGGGGTTGAAAATTCCCAGAGAAATCCCAGTCTCAACTCCTGCTCAATCTGATAGGGTTGTGGTGGGTCGAAAATTTTCCCCCCAATGATAACTTGCCAGACCAGCTCAGTTGGAAGCAAATGAAGGTGGTTGTAGGGCAAACCTACAACCTGCAATGGCATGCAATAAATATGTACAAAATAGACAAATATTGACAACATTTACAGGGATTTACAATTTCAAAACAGCACAAGACCCTTCCCCCAACTGGAGAAACCAGGGGGAGGGCTGCAGATAGCTTCCACTTCCTTGCTCCCTTCCCTCTACCCTCCCCTGTACACAAGGGACCAAGAGGAAGAGCAGGGAGTTGTTTGGTAGTACTTAGCCACAACAAAGAACACAGCCAAGGTCAACACAGCCAAGCAGAAGCCAGAGCTAATATCTGCTAGAGTGAGGAAGGCAAAAAGAAAGCTAATTTACCTCCCTATCAGATATCTGTCCAATGGGATCATTTAGAGCTGATCATTATTGTCCTTTTTACACCCAGTAATGATTTACTTGCATTCTACTGCTTTCTGTCCCAAGATCTGGCCCAAAAGCAGGGCAGCTGCTAATAGCTTCCCACGCCCTCCTCCCCTCCTTACCCCTCTGGATACAAAGGGACAAGAGAAAAAGAGCAGAGAATTGTTTTGTTAGGCTACTCAGCCACAACAAAGAAGGCAGCCAAGGTCAGCCAAGCCAGCCAGAAGCAAATTAGTGTCTCCCAGAGTGAGGAAGCTGAAAAGAGAGGGAGAGAAAGTTGACAGCTCTTAAGTTTTATGTCTGTTGTCTGTCCAACAGTTTAGAACTTACCATTATTTTCCTTGGTAACACCCAGTGGTGCCTTCTGTACATTCTACCCTCTTCTGGCCAAGATCTGTGAGCAAATACTGCCAAGGTGCAGCCTTAAAACTCCCCCCTGCCCCCTGCCTGCAGGTATTACAAGAGCTCGGTGGTGCTGATGTGCTTCGTGGTCCCTACCGTCGTGCCCTGGTACCTGTGGGGCGAGAGCCTGTGGAATTCCTACTTCCTGGCCTCCATCCTGAGGTACACCATCTCCCTCAATGTCACCTGGCTGGTCAACAGTGCTGCCCACATGTATGGCACCCGCCCCTACGACAGGCACATCAACCCCAGGCAGAACACCTTCGTCACCCTGGGAGCCATTGGTAAGTGCCGCAGCCCCCGGCCGAGCGTGGCGAGCCCGGGAGCAATCACCCAGGCTGGGAAGGGCCTCAGAGCTCAGCAAGCCCAAACAAAGCTGGGGAGGGACTTTTGAGGCTATCAGGGGGTGACAGGACTGGGGGGAATGGGACAGAGCTGGAAGTGGGGAGATTCAGGCTGGACATGAGGAGGAAGTTCTTCCCCATGAGAGTGGTGAGAGCCTGGAATGGGTTGTGCAGGGAGGTGGTTGAGGCTCCATCCCTGGAGGTGTTTGCAGCCAGGCTGGATGAGGCTCTGGCCAGCCTGATCTAGTGTGAGGTGTCCCTGCCCATGGCAGGGGGGTTGGAACTGGCTGATCCTTGTGGTCCCTTCCAGCCCTGACTGATTCTGTGATTCTATTACCTAACACCTCCTGACAACTACCCCATGGCTCCAAGTGCCACATCCAAACTTGTTTTGAACACCTCCACCACCTCCCTGGGCAGCACATCCCAATGGCCAATTACTCTTTCTGGGAAGAACTTTCTCCTCACCTCCAGCCTAAAGAGGGTCTTCCCATCCTGTTTCAATTTTATGTTTTCCCAACAGAGAATTGCCAGACCAGCTCAGCTGGAAGGCAACTGAAGCTGTATTTACAAGCACAACCTCAAGCTAAAATATGGAATGCAATGAATATGTACAAAATATGTACAAAGTGACTTTTGAGGGTCCCCTTCCAACCCAGTGCAAGCTGTGGAGCTGTGAATAAAAGGGAAAAAAAGGACACTTCATGTATGATTTTCGTCTAGACAACATGAAGAAAGGATTTTGAACTCAGTCGCTTGCCTGCTTTGTCTAGCTCTGCAAGTCAGGCTGTCAGAAGATAGAATCACAGAATTGTCAGGGTTGGAAGGGACCTCAAGGACCACCCAGTTCCATCCCTCTTCCATGGGCAGGGACACCTCACACCACAGCAGGTTGCTCACAGCCACATCCAGCCTGGCTGCAAAAACCTCCAGGGATGAGGCTTCCACCACCTCCCTGGGCAACCTCTGCCAGGCTCTCACCACCTGGGGAGAGACTGGGGAAGAACTTCTTCCTAAGATCCAATCTGAATCTTCCCACTTCTAATTTTGCTCCATTCCCCCCAGTCCTATCACTCCCTGACACCCTCCAAAGTCCCTCCCCAGCTTTCTTGTAGCCCCCTTCAGATCCTGGAAGGCCACCAGAAGGTCTCCCTGGAGCCTTCTCTACTCCTGGTTTGTCCAGGGCAGTTCTTGTGCTGTTTATAAATTGTAAATATTGTCTCTGGTGAGACCCCACCTGCAGCACTGCCTTCAGTTCAGGGGCCCCCAGCACAAGAAGGACCTGGAGCTGCTGGAGAGGCTCCAGAGGAGGCCACCAAGATGATCAGAGGGATGGAGAACCTCACCTGTGGGGACAGGCTGGAAGAGTTGTGGCTGTTCAGCCTGGAGAAGAGAAGGCTGCAGGCAGACCTCAGAGCAGCCTTCCAGTACCTGAAGGGTTCCAGGAGAGCTGAGGAGGGACTTTGGACAAGGGCTGGGAGTGCCAGGACAAGGGGCAATGGCTTTGAGCTGGGAGAGGGGAGATTGAGAGTGGAGATGAGGAAGAAATTGTTTCAAGTGAGGGTGGGGAGAGACTGGCACAGGTTGCCCAGGGAGGCTGTGGCTGCCCCCTCCCTGGGGGTGTTGAAGGCCAGGCTGGATGAGGCCTTGAGCAAGCTGTGCTGGTGGGAGGTGTCCCTGCCCATGGCAGGGGGCTGGCACTGGATGATCTTGAAGGTCCTTTCCAACCCAGCCCATTCCATCGCTCTGTGTCCCTCCCGTCAGTGTTCCTACGAGGCATGCTGGCCCTGTGGTCTTTAATCTCCCTCTCTGTTTTTCAGGTGAAGGTTTCCACAACTACCACCACACCTTCCCATTTGACTACTCAGGCAGCGAGCTGGGCATGGCATTCAACCCCACCACCTGGTTCATTGACTTCATGTTTTGGTTGGGGTTGGTCACTGACCGCAAGCAGGCTCCGAAGGAGATGATCCAAGCCCGCAAGGAAAGGACTGGGGATGGCAGTGCTTGAAGAGCTCCAGCAGTGCCCTGGGTGGCTGTGCTGCACCCTTCTGCCTGTGCTGGCTTCCTTCTCCTCTGGGTAAAAATCACTTTGTTCAGATCAGTTGGGCTTGAATGAGTTCCCCTCCTCCACCCCTAGGAACAAATTCAGCCCCAGCTTTTTTTTGTCTTGTTTTGGTTTGTTTGGTTTTGTCCGTCTTGTCCAAACTTCAGCCTATTCAGTGTGCAAATGTTCTCTATGATTTAATATTCTAGTGAAACAGGAGGGAGGTTTGAGTTTAGTCCCTGTAGTTCATGTCTGGAATACTTTGTGAGTTGCTTGTTGATGGCAAACACTGGTGGCTTGCAGGAGCCAGCCAGGAGAGGTTCAGTTCTGCTGTTGAATCAAATCAGCTTTGGAGATGCATCTCGGGGAGGGGACTGGGGCAGGGCCCAAGGTGCTGGTTCAGCTCCAGACAGGAAGGACAGGAGCAGCACTGATGGAACCCAGGATATCCAAGGGGAAGAAGGAGCCTCAACTGAGTGAGATGTCAGCCTGAAAACCCTTCTTTCCTCTTCCTCTTCCCCTGCCAGCCAGCCAGCCCACGGCGCCACTCTCTGTGCTAGGTGTGAAACCCCCTGGTTGCTGAGCAGGCTTTGTGTCGAGGGTCAGGCTCTATCCAGGCCCAAACTCCAGCTGATGCCATGCTGAGATGATTCCCTTCTTGCATACACATTGTGATTTGTCAAGGTCTAGAGCTCAGCCACGTCTTCAAGCCAAATGAAGCTTTGGTTTTGCTGTTTGGAAGCCTGAGTTATATTCCAGTCACTCATGGCCATTGCTGCATGCATATTTCAGCTCCTTTTGCACAAGAGGCCTCTTCATTTCTTTTTCTGCCTTGAACTTAGTAACAACAACAACAAAAAAATTAAAATTAAATAAAAAAACAAACAAAAAGAAAAAAACAAACAAAAAAAGACTTTTATTTCAGTGAGAGTCTCTACTAATATTTCAGCTGCATGCAACATCCATTGGTTTCCGAGCAAAAATAGAAAAAGGCAGTTCTGTAGGTTATGGATTTTAACAGTTGCCTTGCTTAAAAAAATAAGAAAAAAGGGGGGAAAAAAGGGGAAAAAAGAAAAAATAAAGAAAAAAGAAAAAGAAAAGAAATAAAGGGGGGAAATGGGAAAAAAAGAAAAAAAGGGGGGGAAGAAAAAAGAAGGAAAGAAAAAAGGAAAGAAAGGAAAAAAAGGAAAGAAAAAAGGAAATAAGAAAAAAGGAAAGAAAAAGGAAAAAAAAGGGGGGGAAAAAAGAAAAAATAAATAAAGAAAAAAGAAAGAAAAAAGAAAATAAGGGGAAAATGGGAAAAAAAGAAAAAAGGGGGGGGGAAGAAAAAAAGGGGGGGGGGGGAAGAAGGAAAGGAAAAGAAAGAAAGGAAAGGAAAAAAATTAAAAAAGAAAGGCATTATGTGGAATGAATGGGATGGGATGTGGAAAGCCTTTAGATGTTTGCCAGTGCAGGAGGGAGGCTTTGTACTGTCAGCACTGGAGCACTTTGGCAGGTGGAGGGCTTGGGTTTCACTTCTAAAGAAGGTCACTGCCTTGCCCCTTGCAGACGGAGTGCCCAGGCCCTGCTGGGTGAGACAGGGATCTGCAGGTAACTTAGAGTAAGGTCCTGGGGGGGAGGGGTTCAGGAAAGATGTAGAACTGGAAGGAAAAAACCAACCAACCAACCAACTAAAAATGACAATGGTTTCTCTTTTCTGTTCCGTTTGTTTCTCCTCTTTGAAATGATGCCATATAACCTAAAGGAGTTGTCTTTGTTCTGTATTTCATCCAGCAGGTGTTTGGACAGTGTTCCTTTGCCATGACTGATGTGTAAACTCTTGGAGTGATTTCCAATAAACAGTTACCAGTTAGACTTGCCGTTGGGTTTTGTTTGGGAAGGTCAGCCCCCAGAGCACAGGGTTCTGTGCTTCACCCAGCTGGTGCTGCCAAACCACCCTCCCTTCAGCACCTCTGGGCTCCTCCTCAAGGTAAGGGAAGCATTGCCAAACAGAAGGGCACCAGGAGGGGTCATTACTTTGGACTCAATGGCCAAGATAATAGAGGAGGAAAAGAACATATCCTGGAGGGGAGGGATGGCATCCAAAGGGACTCAGACAGGCTGGGGAACTGGGACCAAGCCAACCTCATGGAGTCCAACAAGGTGTGTGACCTGGCATGGGTGATCCTGCTTTGGCAGGGGGGTTGGACTGGAAGATCTCTCAAGGTCCCTTCCAGCCCCTGACATTCTGTGATTCTGTCAGTGCAAGGTCCTGCACCTGGGTCAGGGCAATCCCAAGCACAGATCCAGGCTGGGTGAGGAGAGGCTGCAGAGCAGTCTGGAGGAGAAGGCCTTGGGGTGTCAGGTGGTGACAAAGTGCCCAGGAGCCAGCAATGGTCCCTGGCAGCCCAGAGCCAGCTGTGTGCTGAGCTGCATCCAGAGCAGGGAGAGCAGCAGCACAGGGAGGGGATTCTGCCCTCTGCTCTGCTCTGCTCTGACCCCACCTGCAGCACTGCCTCCAGCTCTGGGGCCCCCAGCACAAGAAGGACCTGGAGCTGCTGGAGAGGCTCCAGAGGAGGCCACCAAGATGATCAGAGGGCTGCAGAACCTCCCCTGTGGGGACAGGCTGGGAGAGTTGTGGCTGTTCAGCCTGGAGAAGAGAAGGCTGCAGGCAGACCTTAGAGCAGCCTTGCAGTACCTGAAGGGGACACAGGAGAGCTGGGGAGGGACTTTGGAGAAGGGCTGGGAGTGCCAGGATGAGGGACAATGGCTTTGAGCTGGGAGAGGGGAGAGTGAGAGTGGAGATGAGGAAGAAATTGTTTCAAGTGAGGGTGGGGAGAGACTGGCACAGGTTGCCCAGGGAGGCTGTGGCTGCCTCCTGCCTGGAGGTGTTGAGGGCCAGGCTGGATGAGGCCCTGAGCAAGCTGTGCTGGTGGGAGGTGTCCCTGTCTGTGGCAAGGGGCTGGAAGTGGATGATCATTGATGATCATTAATGTTCCTTCCAAGCCAAACCCTTCTGTGCTTCTGTGAATCCTTTATTCTGTGTCTCACCACCACCCCCTGCAGTGCCTGCAGGAAGGCTTTGGAAGCCGTCTCAGAGAGCTGGGAGGTTCCTTCCTTGCTGATGAGGCAGCTAGCACTGGCTCCCCTCCTTCAGGCTGCTGAGAGGCAGCTGCAGAGTGGCTGGAGAAGGTGTAGTGAGGTGGGGATTGGGCTCTGCTCCCTAGTAGCAGGTTGTAGAAGAAGAGGCAATGGTCTGAAATTGTGCCAGGGGAGGGTTAGGTTGGAGAGTAGGAAAAATTTCTTTGCTGCAAGGGTGATGAGGGATTGGAAGAGGCTGCCCAGGGAGGTGGTGGAGTCCCCATGCCTGGAGGTGTTCCAGCAAGGTGTGGCCATGGCACTTGGGGCCATGGCTTAGTGGCCATGGTGGTGGTGGGTTGCTGGTTGGATGATCTTAGAGGGCTTTTTTCAACAGAAACAGTTCTGTGATTCCATAAACATCCTTGGGATCCTGTCTGCAGAATGATCCCAGGCTCACAGGATGTTAGGGGTTGGAAGGGACCTCTGGAGATCTTCCAGTCCAAGCCCCTGCCAGAGCAGGACCGGAGAATGCAGCACAGGGCACACAGGAACACATCCAGACAGGGCTGCAAAGGCTCCAGAGAAGGAGACTCCACAACCTCTCTGGGCAGCCTGCTCCAGGGCTCTGTGACCCTCACTGTGAAGAAATTCCTGCTCCTGTTGAGGTAGAAGCTCCTGTGCTGGAACTTCCATCCACTGCCCCTTGATGGAGGCAGTGGCGTTGGACTTGGTGTTAGAATGCAGGAGCAAAGCTGGGGAGCTGCAGAAATTGTCAGCTCTTGCTGGCTGCCATCCTTCTGTGCAGCTTCCTGACTGAGTCCCTGTGTTCCTGCAGGGATTGTGCTCCACAGGCACTTAGCCACACATCTGCCTCTTGATCTTGATCACACTGCAGATCCTTTTGGTTTCGTTTTCCCTTTTGTCCTGTTGTGGCTTGGACTTCCCCTGAGCTGGTTGCTGTGGAGCACATGGTGTGAGGGGAGCAAGTGTCCCTGCACAGAGGTGCTTGCTGTCCTCAGCCTCTCTCTGAGGAGGTGACATGGCACCAGCAGATCCAATGGGATTCAGAGGTCCCAGACTCTGAAACCCCTGGAAATTTTCCCATGGTTGTGAAAAACTGGAAGTGAAGAAACCACATTCCTCAAGCTGCTCCAGGGCAGAGTTAGGTTGGAGAGGAGGAACAATTTCTTTGGCTGCAAGAGTGGTGAGGGATTGGAAGAGGCTGCCCAGGGAGGTGGTGGAGTCCCCATGGCTGGAGGTGCTCTAAAAGTGACTCTTTGGGACATGGCCCTAATGCTCCTGGAGGTGTTGGGTAGAAGGTAGGGCTTGATCTTGGAGGTCTTTTCCAACCTTTAGGATTCTGTGAGTGTAACCCTGGGAGATGTCTGCATCCCTATCTCCCTCTGCAGATGCAGGGTGGCTGCAGGTCCTCTGGCTGGCATTGATAAGTTTTCAGGCCCAGAACCTGGCAGCCAGGACACAGCTTTCTGGAAATAAGGCCAGGAGGTGGGAGATAACTGCATGGCTTCAGGGACCTCATCGAGCTGTTGGGGTGGAGGCTCCCAGGAGAGGGAAAAAAAACACCAAACCAACAAACAAACAAAAAGAAGGCTTCTAAAAAGTCTCCTGGGAGTCCATGCCAGGCTAGGAGTTTGGTGGCAGACCTAAGGGCTCTGGTCAGCTGGTGTTTGAGGGTTTGCAGCTGGAAGGACTCTCAGCTTAGAGGGGTTGATGTTGTCAGCTCCAGAGGCATGGCCAGGCTGGACTCATCACCTCCATGGTTTTGCTCCTGGACTCTTTTGTAGCTGTGCCCTTATGCAGGAGGAGCCTCACAGGGAGTTAGAGGGGCTCCTGTCCACCACTTTCTGGGGCACTTGTGGGAATCAAGGTAGAATTTCCTTGGAGATGACAGCATCACAGAATGTCAGGGCTTGGAAGGGACCTCCAGAGATCATAAGTCCAACCCCCCTGCCAAAGCAGGATCACCCAGGGCAGGCCACACAGGAACACATCCAGGGTGGCTTTGAAAATCAAAGAGAAAAAGCCCAAAGTGGAGCTCATCTCAAAAGAGACATTTCCTGCCACGTGGCCACGTGTTCAGCTCTGGCTTACCGGTGCCCAGCCTGGGAGCTGAACCCTCTGGCACCCAGCAGGCCTGTCCAGCTGCCCTGCAGCCTTGGCTGCCACCATAGGATGGGTTGGGAAGGACCTTAAAGATCATCTGGATCCAACAGCCCTGCCATGGGCAGGGACACCTCCCACCAGCCCAGGTTGTTCAAGGCTGCATCCAGCCTCACCCTGAACACCTCCAGGGATGGGGGCAGCCACAACCTCCCTGGGCAACCTGTCTTAAGAGAACTGCATGGAGAATTAAAGCCACTAAAAGCATCCCATGCTGCTGGCTTTGGCACAGCCAGAGTGAGTTCCATGGAGGTGAACAGTCTGCAGCCTCACACCAGGAGCTGTGCCACTGCCCCCCAGTTCCTGCACCAACCATACCAGGGTTAAAGCCACAAGGGCAAGGAGCAGAGGTATGGCCCAGGAGCACCTAGAGGTTGGGTCCTGCCCCCCACCAGCTGCGTCCATAAAGATAAAGTCATTGCCAAAGAAAAGGACACAGTCTCAAGCTGTGCAGGGGGAGGTTTAGGCTTGGTCTTAGCAAGAAGTTCTTCCCAGACAGAGAGATTGCCCTTGGGATGTGCTGCCCAGGGAGGGGGTGGGGTCAGCATCCCTGGAGGTGTTTAAGAAAAGCCTGGAGGAGGCACTCAGTGCCATGGTCTGGTTGATGTCAGGACAGCCTGAGAGAGTTGGGGTTGTGCAGGCTGGAGAGGAGAAGGCTCCCAGGAGACCTTCTGGTGGCCTTGCAGCATCTGAAGGGGGCTCCAAGAAAGCTGGGGAGGGACTTTGGAGGGTGTCAGGGAGTGATAGGAGTGGGGGAATGGAAAAAACCTAGAAGTGGGGAGATTCAGATGGGATGTTAGACAGAAGTTGTTGGGCAGGAGGGTGGTGAGAGCCTGGCAGAGGTTGCCCAGGGAGGTGGTGGAAGCCTCATCCCTGGAGGTTTTTGCAGCCAGGCTGGATGTGGCTGTGAGCAACCTGCTGTGGTGTGAGGTGTCCCTGCCCATGGCAGGGGGTTGGGACTGGCTGAGCCTTGAGCTCCCTTCCAGCCCTGACAGTTCTATGAGTTCACCCTTCAGGTAGTTGTAGAGAGCAATGAGGTCTGCCCTGAGCCTCCTCTTCTCCAGGCTGAACACCCCCAGCTCCCTCAGCCTCTCCTCACAGGGCTGTGCTCCAGACCCCTCCCCAGCCTTGTGCCCCAGACCCCTCCCCAGCCTTGTTGCCCTTCTCTGGACACCTTCCAGCATCTCAACATCTCTCTTGAACTGAGGAGCCCAGAACTGGACACAGCACTCCAGGTGTGGCCTGACCAGTGCTGAGCACAGGGCAGGATGAGTTCCCTGCTCCTGCTGGCCACACTCTTGCTGATGCAGGCCAGGATGCCATTGGCCTTCTTGGCCAGCTGGGCACACTGCTGGCTCCTGTTCAGCTGCTGTTGCTGCCAAGCTGAGGCCACGTCTGCTGTGCTGCTGTCTGTTCAGCAGGGAGGCACTTGGAGAAGCAAAGTCTGTCACAATATTGACAGAGCTGGCTCAAGGAGCAGATGGCTTTGAGCAGAGAGGATGTGGCTGATGAGGTGGGGGTTAGCCCTTGCAGCAGTGCTTGCTCAGGCTCTGCATTAGCCCAGGTGTCAGGCTGTGGAGCCATCCTTGGCCCTCCTTGCTGCTCCCATGTCTGGGTGGGTGCTGTTACTTGCCAGGCCTGGCTTTGGAGCAGAGAGGAGCAAGCCAGGTCAACCAGGTGGTGAATCCATGTTCAGAAGACACTCATTTCCCAGGAACAAAAGCAAGCTCCAAGTAATTCCTTTTTTTTTTTTTTTTCCATTTTCCTGCCTCTCTGTACCATTCCCCCCTCCAAACCAACCCAGCCCAGTAAAACCATCTTCAGGCTTCAGTGGTGACATCAGCCTGGGAAGGGAACAAGGTTGCTTTGCTTCTCCCTGAGCTGTGAGTGAGCTCTGCAAGGACAGGGCTTGGCTCTTTCACATGAAAAATACCTCCAGGGCCTGATCCTGCTGCCTGATGGAAGGGCACAGGAGCTCAGCCCTTCCCATGTGTCTGTCACTGGAAGATATGGATGTGGAGATGGTTGCAGTGTGGACCTGTGAAGAGCACTGGCATGGTGACGTTTGGCCAGGAGCAGGAAGGCATGGGAGGGAGGAACTCTCAGCTGGCTGGCAGCACTGTGAGCATTGGTGTGCACTGGAGCAGGTCACCACTCTGAGCCAGAAGAATTGCCTCAGCAGCCCAGCAGCAGCACTGCAACAGAGTCTTCAAAGGCATGAGCTGGGCAGGGGGGGACAGCAGTATCAGACTCCAGCAGAGCCCCCCTGGGAATGCCAAGGGTAACCCCAAAGCAGATGGAAAGAGGTGCTTGTGGCTACTCTTCTTTGCCAAGGTGGAGACGTGGGAGGAAAGGCTTTGGGATGTGCAGTGTGACTGCAAGGCAGGCAGGGGAGGTGGTGGTGTGGGGTGCAGTTCCAAAGCCAGGTGCCCACATGCCCTCCCTGCCTCCCTTTGCACACCCTTGGCAGGGGGATGCTGTGTTCACCTCTGGAACCCTCACTGCAAGAGGGACATTGAGGGTCTGGAGTGTGATCAGGGAAGGGCAATGAGGCTGGAGAAGGGCCTGGAGCACCTGGGCTAGAGGAGGGGCTGAGGGAGCTGGGGGTGTGCAGGCTGGAGAAGAAGAGGCTGAGGGAGACCTCAGTGCTCTCTCCAGCTCCCTGAAGGGAGGTTGCAGTAAGGTCTCTTGTCCCCAGTAACAAGTGACAGGAGGAGAGGAAATGGCCTCAGGTTGCCCCAGGGGAGGTTTAGGTTGGACATCAGAATAAACTTCTTCCCTGAAAGAGTTCTCAAACACTGGAAGAGGCTGCCCAGGGAGGTGGTTGAATGCCCATCAATGTCCAAGAGGCAGCCTCTCTCCAGCTCCCTGAAGGGAGGTTGCAGTAAGGAGGGGACAGCCTCTGGTCCTTGGGGGCAAGCCACAGGGCCAGAGGAAATGGTTCCAAGCTGCACCATGGGAGGTTCAGGTTGGATCTCAGGAAATACTTCTTCACAGAGAGGATTCTCAAACATTGGAACAGGCTGCCCAGGGCAGTGCTGGAGTCACATCCCTGGGGGTGTTCCAGCAGTGTGTGGAGCTGGTGCTTAGGGACATGGTTTAGTGCTGAGCCTGCAGTGCTGGGTGGAGGGTTGGACTGGAGGAGCTTGGAGGTCTCTTCCAGCAGGACGTGTTCTGTGATTCTGTGAGCTTCACAGGAGGGGGACTGCTGCTCCCACAGCACTGGTGTCCCACGAAGGAGGTGTAGGAGATACCCCTGTGCCCACATAACACCATCCCTCGTGGGCTGGTGCTTCCCTGCACCTCTTTTACACCCTGCACTGGATGGGCTCCAGCACACTGTTGCTGTCCCCAGGCTCTGCCCTTCCCTTTATTTATTTTTTCCATCATTTTTGTTTTTTTATTTTGATTTGTGAGAGGTCTTTGGTGGGGCTGTCACCACCATGCAGGGTGTGCTTTCCAGCACTCAGAGGGACACCATCTGCTCGGGAGAGAGCTGTGAACAAAACGTCTCAGACGCTGCTGAGAGTTTACCAAAACTGAAATTGCTTTCCAGTCCCATATGCTGCTTTGTTTTCCTTCCAGCTTTGCCTGGTGGCAGGGGTGAAGTGACTAAGAGGTTTTTCTGATCAGCTTGCTGCAGTTTAATTTTCCTGGCCAAAAAAAATCGCTGGGGTTGAGAGCTGTCACTTCTCACCTCCTTAATAGGAGCTTTTCTTCATTCTTGGCTGCTGAAGGCCAGAGGTTGCTGAACTCAAAGGCCTCCCCTCTGTGACATTTAAAGTGAGCTTGCTTGGCTTCTGCTTTTCCTATGGCAGGGAGCCCAGGAGCCAAGGAGGTGGTTAATGCTGCTACTTCAAGCCTGCTTTTTCCCAGGCACCTGATGGGGAGGGGTCTGTCTAGGTGAGGTGGGAGCCACAGCACCTCCTTGCCCAAGGAAAAAGCCATGGCCAGTAGTGACCTTCAGCTCCTCAGTGTGTCCCTGCCATGGGGCAGCACTGGGTGCACATGGTGGGAAACTTGGCTGAGATCTCTGGCAGGGTCTTGACCATGCCCAATGACAGCACAAGGGGCAGTGGTGGAAGCTGAGGCATAGGAAGCTCCATGGAAACAGGAGGAAGAATTAGTTCACTGTGAGGGTGAGCCTGGAACAGGCTGCCCAGGGGGGTTGTGGAGTCTCCCTCTCTGGAGATATTCAAACCTCACCTGGCTGTGTTCCTGTGTGACCTGCTCTAGGTGCTCCTGCTCTGGCAGGGGGGTTGGACTGGATGAGCTTTCGAGGTCCCTTCCATCCCCTAACATTCTGTGATTATTCTGTGCTTATTCTGTGATTTTGTGGGGCTGCAAAAAGCAAATGCTGCGAGGAGACATTTATTAGCTGGGGATAAGAGAGGATTTGAAATACCAGAGCAGGAAGAACGTTATTCCAGCCCTAAAAATAGCTGCCTCAGCCTTTCAAACACCGAGAAGGGAACAGGGTGGCTGCCTTCCTGCAGTGCCACCACCACAGAGAAGCAGCCACTTCGGGGCCCAGGGGACCTGCTATTGCCTTGCTGGCTCTGAGGACCTCTGCTCTGAGGGATGTGTAACCCTTGGAGGGGGAGTCAAAGAGAGGAAAGCTTGTCAAGGGGTGTTCTGAGGGCCACAGCTGCAGGATGAAGGAGTCTTGCTTGGCCTCAAAAGACAATCTGTAAAACACTGACCAACTGACCTCAGCTCCCTGCATTCAGGCAGGTGGCACAAGGGCAAAGCTTGAAGAGGAGGCTTCAGGGAGACCTTAGAGCAGCCTTCTAGCAGCTGAAGGGGGCTACAGGAAAGCTGGGGAGGGACTTTGGACAAGGGCTGGGAGTGCCAGGCTGAGGGACAATGGCTTTGAGCTGGGAGAGGGGAGATTGAGAGTGGAGATGAGGAAGAAATTGTTTCAAGTGAGGATGGGGAGAGACTGGCACAGGTTGCCCAGGGAGGCTGTGGCTGCCTCCTGCCTGGAGATGTTGAAGGTCAGGTTGGACGAGGCCCTGAGCAAGCTGTGGTGGTGGGAGGTGTCCCTGTCTGTGGCAGGGAAATTTGAACTAGATGATCTTGAAGGTCCCTTCCAACCCAACCCATTCTGTGATTCTGTGAAAACTTTGAGTGAGTGCCACCTCATTTTGGTTCTAGGAGAACAAGCAAGGTGGTCAGTAACTACCACCAGTCATGGAGCATCCTGGCAGAGAGAGAGTAGACAGAGGGGAGACCAAAATTGGTACTGCTCCCGTTGACTGGATCCCACAAAGACCAGACAGCAAACAGATCCCTTTGCCCCAGGGAATGTTCCCAAATGATTATCACTGAGATGTTTTGCTGGAAAAGTTCTCTCAAAATTCCAGCCACAGGGATGCTTTATGGGGTAATCCCACCAGCCAGTAGAAAAGGGAAAGGAGGTCAAAGAGGGCATCCCAGCCTAGGCTGTTTCTGGGCTCTTCTGCTGCTGGGTGGTTGCTTCTTCCAGGTTTTCCAAAATGCTTAGCAAATGGGCACCACTTCCGAGGAGGACTGCAAAGGTGTCCCTGCAGGGATTGGGTGCTGAGCCCTCCTTAGTGCCTGAGGCACCTGGGGAACAGAAGGCATCCAGAGCCACAGGCTGGGAGCATGCTGCTGGGGAGAGGAGGGAAGGGGCAGAGGGGGGAACCAGTTTCCAGCCAGTCTGAGCCCATCTGATGGCTGTGCCAGGCACAGCTCCATGGCATCCCACACGGTGCTGGGCTGGAGCATGGAGTGTGCTTTTGGTGAAGATGGAGCTGCCAAACCCCAGCCATGCCAGAGGGATGCTCTGGGGTGCCAGGAGGGGCTCCTCGCTCCAAGAAAGGCATTGAGGGGCTGGAGCATGACTGAAGAAGAGCAATGAAGCTGGGGAAGGGTCTGGAACAGAACTGGGGAGGAGCAGCTGAGGGAGCTGGGGGTGTTTAGCGTGGAGAAGAGGAGGCTGAGGGGAGACCTCATTGCTCTCTGCAGCTCCCTGAGAGGAGGGTGGAGTGAGGTTGGGGTTGGGCTCTGCTCCCTAGTCTCAGGTGATAGAAGGAGAGGAAATGGCCTGAAATTGTACCAGGGGAGGGTTAGGCTGGAGATGAGGAACAATTTCTTTGCTGCAAGAGTGGTGAGGGATTGGAAGAGGCTGCCCAGGGAGGAGGTGGAGTCCCCATGCCTGGAGGTGTTCCAGCAAGGTGTGGCACTTGGGGCCATGGTTTGATGGCTGCGGTGGGGCTGGGCTGGGTTGGGTGACCTTAGTGAGCTTTTCCAAGCCAAACAATTCTCCGGTTCCCTGATTTGGTCACGCCCCAGCACTCGCCAAACGGCTCCGCGGGGCCGCCCCCATCCGCCGAGCCGCGGCCGCAGTCCCGCCCGTCGGGGGCGGGGCGGGGACGACGCTGGGAGCTTCCCCGGCCCCGGCCCCGGCCCCGGCCCCGCTCCGTCCTTCTCGGCTCAGCGCCCTGCCCCTGCCCGCCCGCCCGCTCGCCGCCGCGGCCAGAGCCGCCCCCGGAGCCGCCCGCAGGTAGGAGCCGCCCCCGGGAAGCGGCCTGGGGTGTTCCCCGCTCCCTCTGCCCTTTCGCCGCTGTGTGGCACCGCCCCACCGACCGGCACTGCCCTGCCCTGCCCCGTCGGCCCGACTGCCGCAGCGGGAGGGTGGCGGCGGGGAGCGGGGAGCTGCGGAGGGAGGAGGCGGTAGGAGCACTGCCCGCCCAGGGGCTGGCCCCGGCGGGGGAACGCGGAGCTGCTGCTGCAGCGCTCGGCGGGAGCCGGAGCCCGAGCCCCGGAGCCGCGTGGCCTGAGCCTGCCGGGTCAAGGCCGGTGGAACGTCGCGGATGAGACGCCCGGAGCCGCCTGACCGAGCGCCTGCAGGAGCCGGCTACGGTGAGGTCTCGGTGGGGAGCTCGGTGTCCCCTTTGCCCCGCAGCCCCCTGCGGCATCCCTGCGGGTCTGAGGGGTGCCGTGCTGGTGGAGCCAGGCACGGCCAGCTGCCGGAACCTTTCCGTGCCCAGCTCTGTGCACAAACCCTCCTGGGCTGAGGCTGTGGGGTGGGACAGGTCCTGCCTTCCGCGGATCCAGTCGGGATTCCTGGGCTGGGTCCCGTTGGATTCCTGGGAGGGGAGGAGGTTTGGGGGAAAGCAGTTGAGCTGTGCTGTGGTCCCTCAGGGAAGGAAAAGCGAGATTCTGCCTCCCAGTGACAGCAAGAGACAAGGCAAGGCTGGGTGCTGATGTCCCAGGGAGATGCTGGGGCCACACGGGATCTCAGCCTCAGCTTTCCTTCCACCAGCAGGCTTGTGCCAGAGCTCGGATGCACAGCCCTCAGGCTGCAAAGATTGGAGGAATTCTGAGCACTCTTCCCTTCTGCCTCTTTTTTTTTTTTTCTTTCTTTCTTTTTAAACAAAGCTTCTTGGCAGCATGACCTTAGGGGCTGTCTGAGCAGCATTCCCAGAGCCCTCACACCGTAGCAAGGTCCAGGGGCCATGGTTAGCTGTGAACAGCATGGAGCAGGGGATGTGTGGAAGCTGTATCCCAACACTGCCTGCCCCTTGAGTCCTGCTCAGGTGGACAAAGCTGCCTGCCACAAGGGGACTTGACTCTTGCTGACTTCCTGCCTTGGTGAAGCAGGGTAAAGAACAGGGATTCACATTTCCCTGGCAAACCTCTGCCTCCTGTTTCCACTGTTGTACTGCTGAAGAGTCAAACGATTTCCTTGTGCTGCTCTTGGTGCCCAGCTGTCAGCATTCTCTGGGCCTGAGTAGCAGAAGCAAACACAGTTGTTTCATTTCCCCTTTAAGGATTCTTGGTGCTGCAAGTGTCTGCTTTTGAGATGCAGAGCCAGGGCTGTGTGCTCCTGTGACATTTGCAATTGTTTTTCCTTGGGTTCACAATTTCCTGCCCTCCCCCAGCCTTTTCCGTGCAGCCTGAGAGTGCAAGATTGTGGTTTGGCTCAGCACAGGCACTTTAAGCTCCCAGTCCTACAGTCCAGGCTGAAGGAATGATTGCAAAATAAGTGGGAGGGAAGAAACAAGGGAAGGTCTATGGGGGTATGGGACAGATGATGCTAAGAAAGGTACTGGGAGGAATAAACCATGCTGGAGATGATGAGATTGAGAGCAGCCCTGCAGAGAAGGACTTGGGGGTGCTGGTGGGTGAGAAGCTGGACAGGAGGCAGCAATGGGCACTGGCAGCACAGAAGGCCAAGGGCAGCCTGGGCTGCATCCAAAACAGCATGGCCAGAGCTGGAGAGAGAGGATCCTGCCCCTCTGCTCTGCTCTGGGGAGACCTCACCTGTAGGGCTGTGTCCAGCTCTGGAGCCCCCAACACAGGAAGGACATGGACCTGATGGAGCAGGTCCAGAGGAGGGACACAAAGATGATCAGAGGGCTGGAGAACCTCTGCTATGAGGACAGGCTGAGGGAGCTGGGATTGTTCAGTCTGGAGAAGAGAAGGCTCCAGGTAGACCTTAGAGCTGCATTTCAGTATCTGCAGAGGACCTACAGGAAGGCTGGAGAGGGACTGTTTAGAAGGACCTGTGGGGATAGGACAAGGGGCAAGGGTTTGAAACTGGAGCAGGATAGGTTTAAGTTGGCCATCAGGAGAACATTTTCCATCGAGATAGTGGTGAAGTACTGGAACAGGTTGCCCAGGGATGTGGTTGAGGCACTATCCCTGCAGACGTTCAAGATCAGACTTGATGTGGCCCTGGGCAGCCTGATCCAGTTGGAGGTGTCCCTGCTGCCTGCAGGCCGGTTGGACAAGATGCCCTTGAAGGGTCCCTTCTGACCCGATGCAAGCTGTGAATCTGTGAAGGCTGACAGTTGGGCAGTGAAAGGAAAGCACTGGGAACAGGTGGAGAGAGAAGAGTAGAGTGAATGGGAGGAAGGAGAGAGAAAGAAGGCTAATGAAGCTTCAAAAGCCATGGAAGAAACTTACAGCAGCTGAAGATCACCTTGCATGGGGTTAGTGCATGTTTTGTTCTAGAGAACAAGTCTTACAAGGAGTGGCTGAGGGAGCTGGGAGTGTTCAGTGTGGAGAAGAGGAGGCTGAAGGGAGACTTCATTGCTCTCTACAGCTCCCTGAGAGGAGGCTGCAGTGAGGTGGGGGCTGGGCTCTGCTCCCTAATCCCAGGTGATAGAAGGAAAGGAAACAGCCTGAAATTGTGGAGGGGTTAGGTTGGAGGGGAGGAAAAATTTCTTTGCTGCAAGAGAGGTGAGGGATTGGAAGAGGCTGCCCAGGGAGGTGGTAGAGTCCTCATCCCTGGAGATGCTCAAGAAACTTGGGGTCATGGCACTTGGGGGATATGGTTTAGTGGCCAAGGTGGGGTTGGGTTGCTGGTGGGATGATCTTAGAGGGCATTTCCAGCTGAAGCACTTCTGTGATTCTATGACTCTGATGCTGAGGATGATTCTGGATGGCTGTGTCTGGAAGGGAGAGGTGCCTGCCAGAGCAGCAGTCTCTGTAGGAGTGCTGTTTGCTCCATTAGGAAGTGTTTGCTTTGTCGGGCTGCAGGCCAGGGGAGGGTTGGTCCTGTGTTTGAGGCAGGAGGGAAGGACACTCTCCACCCTCCTGCTGCCTGCTCCTCAGCACCCAGGAGCTGCTGAGCTGTGCTGCCCTGTGAATCTTTGGTAAGTCTGGTGGGACAGGAGGTGCTCCCTGGTGCCCTCAGGAGAGATCTGAGCTGCCTGCCCCTCGGGGAGCAGCAGGTAGGGAGGCAAAACCTGGTCACTTGGGCCAGTCTGCAGCTATGGTGGGGGAGTGCTTAGCTTCCTCCTCTTCATTTCCTGAGCTGGGGCAGTTGGGGAGAGAACTTCTGCCCTCCCTGTCTTTATTTCCTGCTCCCTGTGAGGAACCACTGCAGTGGTGTCTGGCTGAACCAGCTGCCCATCAGTTTTGGCACCACAGGAGTGGAGTTTGCCTGGGCAAGCCACAGGAGGTGTCCCCAGCTTCGTCAGGGAGAGCCTCCCCAGTGTGGTCTTGGCCCAGCTGGGTGCTCTTAGAGGTGGTGTAATGTAGTCTCTTGCCTACAGGAAGGTCTGCCTGAGGATGTTTCAAGGCCAACAGATGTTGGAAGCTCTCTGGATGGGATGGAGAGGCTGCTGGCAGCAGGCTTGAAGGCTTGGCCTCTGTGGAACAGGTGGAGGCTGTTCCCTGGTCTTCTCTGGCCATTACACAGGGTGTCATGGGTGGCACTGTCCTCCTGGAACTCCTGCAGCAGCAGTTTATGGTTGCAGCAGGCTGGGGGGCTGCTTGCCACCTAACTAACTCCTGCAAACTCTCATGCTGGTGAGGCAGAGCTGAGCAGCACAGAAATGCCTCTGTGTGGTCCTTGCTCACCTTGAGCTTGTCTCAGGGCAGGTGATTTCCACAGCCCTAACTGGGACCAGACGAGTGCTGTGGTGATTGGTACCCTTGCTGGAGAGGGCTGGCTCAGAGTAATGACAAAAGCCAAGTCCTGGGGACTGCATTTCCATTCCTTCTAGCTCACCCTCCCACCCATCATCTCATTGCTGCTTCTCTGGGGCTTTGGTGGTTAATAGAAGGGAAAGAGGACCTCAGTTTGCCATGTGAGTAGTGGAGGAGGCATGGAGTCCTCAGGCTGAAGAGGCTGAAGGGAGAGCTGTCCTGAGAAAGCTCAGTGTGCTGTGCCACATTCCATGCAAGCTCACAGGCTTGGAATGTTTTCTCCAAGGCTGAGAGGTGCAAACTGCTTGGTGTGTACCATGGAGCAGCACATTGAGCAGGATGGAGGCTCCCTTTGGACAAGGAGCTCCATGGCAAAGCCAAGGGGGGATGGGGACAAGGTACTGCTGGGGACATTCCCATTGGGCTCCAGAGGAAAATGTTTCCCCATGAGCACAGTCAGACACTGGAATCATCTCCCAAGGGCAGCAGTGGAGTCCCCTCCATGGCACAGTTTGAGCCTCATCCTGCCAGGGTGCTGAGCCAGCTGATTGCAGCTGCACTGGGACCTAGGGGGGTTGGAGCAGAGGGTCCTTGGGGTCCCTTCCAAGCTGGCACTCTGTGATTCTGTGAGTGGTCTTCTGCTGGTGGTGCCCACTGGTGTGAGCTAAGGAAATGCTGCTTTGGGGCCATTGCACAGTGGATAAAAGAGGGGTAGAAGGAACAGGAGAGATGAAACCCAAGGTGAACAGGTGGGAGAATTTCCATCATCCTCCTGGAGAAACTGGCTGCTCAGGGCTTGGATGGGCATACACTGTGCTGGGTTGAAACCAGGCTAGGTGGCTGGGCCCAGAGAGTGGTGGGGAATGGAGCTGAATCCAGCTGGTGGCCAGGCACAAGTGGTGTTCCCCAGGGCTCAGTGCTGGGGCCGCTTCTCTTTGATGTCTTTATCAGTGATCTGGATTGAGGCATCCTCACTAAGTCTGCAGATGGCACCAAACTGGGTGGAAGTGTTGATGTGCTTAAGGGTAGGAGGGCTCTGCAGAGGGATCTGGCCAGGCTGGATCCATGGGCTGAGACCAGCTGTGTGACTTTCAGTAAGGCCAAATTCTACCCTAAAGGCTTGGAGAGGAGTGGCTTGAGAGCTGCTCAGCAGAGAAGAACCAGTTGAAGATGAGCCAGTGTGTGTGCCAAGGTGGCCAAGAAGACCACCAGCATCCTGGCCTGGATCAGCAGCAGTGTGACCAGCAGGACCAGGGTGGTGATCTTTCCCCTGCTCTTGGCACTGGTGAGGCCACACCTTGAGTCCTGGTTTCAGTTTTGGGGCTCCACTATGAGAAGCACATTGAGAGCAGGTCCAGAGAAGGACAAGAAAGGTGGGGAAGGGTGTGGAGAAGAGGGCTGGGGAGGAGCAGCTGAGGGAGCTGGGGGTGTTTGGTGTGGAGAAGAGGAGGCTGAGCTCAGGGAGACCTCATTGCTCTCTACAGCTCCCTGAGAGGAGGCTGCAGCCAGGTGGGGGTAGGTAGTGCCCTGGAACAGGCTGCCCAGGGCTGGCATCCCCATGCTGGAGGTACTGAAGAGAGTTGTGTAGATGCAGTGCTTAGGGCTGTGGTTTAGTCAAGGACTTGCCAGCATGAGGTTGGTAGTTTGTCTTGATGATCTTCAGGTGTTTTCCATCCAGGCCATTCTGTGGCAAGCCCTCTTATACTGTGTGGGAAGTACCTTGAGTGTCCCTGTGGTGTTTGCTGGGGAGAAAAACAAACAGTGACAGGGTAACAAGGGAAGGGAAACCTGGAATTGTTCTGGCCTTGTGTGCTGGGTTGAAAATTCCCTCCCAACATTAACTTTGGCAGAGCAGCTCAGTTGGAAGCAAAAAGCTGTATTTACAAGCAAACCTACAACCCACAATGAAATGCAATGAATATGTACAAAATATTGACAATATTTACAGGGATTTACAATTCATAAACAGCACAAGGACCCCCTCTGGCCAAAGACCAGGGGAGCTGCAACAGCTTCTCCCTTCACTGCCTCCTCCCCTACCCTCCTGTACACAAGGGACAAGAGACAGAGCAGAGAAGTTGATGCCAGACAAAACAATGCAGCCAAGGTCAAGCAGAAGCACAGAGTTAATATCTCCCAGCCCAAGGAAGCAAGAAGAGAGGAGAGATTGTTTTGGGAACCAAGTCTTCTGGTGGATATCTCTCCAATGGGGATTGTTTAGAATTGTCTTCATTTCCCTTTTATACCCAAGAGTGATTTATTTACATTCTACTGCTTTGTGTTCAAAAGCTGTGAAACATTTTAAAGGCAGAGCCTAAAACTACCACAAGACCTTAAACTACAGGAGAAAGAGACAACATACCCAAGAAAAACTGCTGGGCTTCATCATCTCCTTCCTTAGCCTCAAAGCTGCTGGGCTCCATCATCTCTTTCCTTAGCCTCAAAGCTGCTGGGCTCCATCATCTCTTTCCTTAGCTTCCAAGCTCCCTGCAAGCTGCCATGACAGATCTTCCTCTTTCTTTGCCAGGTTTCACCTCCACCTTTTGGTGGCTGTTCTTTGCCATTCCCAGCACTGACATTGTTTTCCTGCTAACAGGACAATCCTTCTGGGCAGGCTTCCTGCCCCTTTCCTTTTCCCTGTGTCTTGGCTGTGCTTCCTCCTGCACCGTTGTGGTGGTTTTAAGGCTGTACCTTTTAAATTTCCCACAGATCTTGATCAGAAAGTGGTAGAATGTGAAGAAATCACTCTTGGGTGTAAAAAAAAAAAAAAAAAAAAAGGAAAATAATGGTAAGTTCTAAATTCCATTGGACAGGAAAACTTAGGTCTGTAAACTTTCTCTCTCTGTCTCTTTTGGCTTTCTCACTCTGGGACATACTAAAACTTTTCTGGTTGACCTTGGCTGCCTTCTTTGTTGTGGCTGAGTAGCCTAAAAAAATAACTTTCTGCTCTTTTTCTCTTGTCCCTTTGTGCCCAGAGGGGTCAGGAGGGGAGCAGGGTGTGGAAGCTATTAGCAGCTCCCCTGGTTTTTGACCGGGGGGGTTCTTGTGTGTGGTGGTTTTAAGCTTCTTTTGCTTCTGAACTGAGCTAGTCTGGAGTTGTTAATGTGGGAGGGGAATTTCAGCCCAGCACACCACAACATTGTGCTGTTTATAAATCCCTGCAAAGACTTGTAAATCCTGTGTTATTTTGTACATCTTCCTTGCATTCCATGGCAGGTTGTAGTTTTTGCTTGTAAATACAGCTTCCTTTGCTTCCAGCTGGGCTGCTCTGGCAGTTTCATGGTGGGGGAGGGAAATTTTCAACCCACCACAACAGTGGAAACATTTCACAGAATCACAGAAATCAATCAACCAGGTTGGAAAAGACCTCAGAGATCATCAAGCCCAACCTATTACCTGATACCTAACCCCTCCTGACAGCTACCCCATGGCTCCAAGGGCCACAGCCAAGCTTGGTTTGAACACCTCCAGAGATGGTGACTCCACCACCTCCCTGGGCAACACACCCCAAGGGCAAATTACTCTTGCTGGGAAGAACTTTCTCCTCACCCTGAACCTAAACCTCCCCTGCACAGCTTGAGACTGTGTCCTCTTGTTCTGGTGCTGGTTGCCTGGGAGCAGAGCCCAACCCCCACCTGGCTACAACCTCCCTGCAGGTAGTTGTAGAGAGCAATGAGGTCTGCCCTGAGCCTCCTGCAAGAGAGCTGAGTGCTCCTGGGTGGAGTGGAAGTTGGTGCAAGGCTAGGTGCTGCAGTGTGAGTGCATGGTGGTGTGTAGGGTGAGCTCCATGTGCTGGGACCTTCACCATGTGCTCTTCTCCAGGCTAAACACCCCCAGCTCCCTCAACCCCTCCCCAGCCTTGTGCCCCAGACCCCTCCCCAGCCTTGTTGCCCTTCTCTGGACACCTTCCAGCATCTCAATATCCTCCTTAAATTGAGGAGCCCAGAACTGGATGCAGCACTCCAGATGTGGCCTGAGCAGTGCTGAGCACAGGGCAGGATGAGTTCCCTGCTCCTGTTGGCCACACTCTTGCTGATGCAGGCCAGGATGCCATTGGCCTTCTTGGCCACCTGGGCACCCTGCTGGCTGAAGGAGCCAATAAACCTCCTCCTCAGGCCTCTATCAATAAGCCATCAACCTTCTGGGAGGACAAACTCACATTCCACTTGTTGCTGGTCAGGCAGCAGCCATTAGATTGGGGTGGTGAAGGTGGAGGATCAGTGTCACAGAATGCTAGGGGGCTGGAAAGGACCTCCAGAGATCACTGAGTCCAACCCCCCCTGCCAAAGGATCACCCAGGGCAGGTCACCCAGGAACACATCTCCAGAGAAGGAGACTCCACATCCTCTCTGGGCAGCCTGCTCCAGGGCTCCAGCAGCCTCAGAGTAAAGAAGTTTCTCCTCATGTTGAGAGGGAGTCTCATGTGAGTGAGTTTGTGTCCATTGCCTCTCATCCTATCACTGAGTATCAAGGAAGAGAGGCAAGGGCTTGCAGGGCTAGGATGAGGGACAATGGCTTTGAAACCATTCAGTGGAAACCACTCAGATTCTGGAGGTGTGTCCCAAGAGCCCAGCTCCAGGCTCTGTGCCTTGGGTTTTTTTCATGCCCAGTGTGGATGGTGCTGCCTTGGTGCAGCAGCTTAACCTCTTGTGCTGACCATGGCAGGGTGAAAGGTTTGCTGCTGCCTTGCCATCAGGATGCTGGGATGCTGTAGGGATGCTCTCCCTGCTTCCAAAGGGAGGGGAGCTGAGGCAGGTTGGTAGCTCTGCCTTCTTCCTTTGGTCTTTACCTTCTCCTTTCTTTCTAGCAGGCATGGATGGGAAGAAATGCAGCGTGTGGATGTTCTTACCTCTTGTGTTCACCCTCTTTACCTCAGCTGGATTATGGATAGTGTGAGTTTTACCTCCTGCTGCTGGTTTGGGAGAGCAAGTGAGGCTGGGGCAGTTGGAATTACCACTGAGGTGTGGGCTGCATCTCATACCTCAGTCTTTGGGCATGCTGTCCTTGAGGGCATGTGGCTGGGCCAGTTCATGGCTTTGGAGGGTCCCATTTTTATTGCTGGGTTTCTGTGCTCCCCAGGTCAAGTTTCTGACCCTGCCTTCTTCCAGGCACCTGCCACTGGGAGAGACAGCCAAAAAAAAAAAAAAACACAAAAGGCAAAAGTTCTCTTTCACCACATTTGCTTTGAATGGCTTGGGAGAGCTCTTGGAGATGCTCTTGGAGGTCCCTTCTTTGGGCTGCAAACTCAAACAGCAGCCAGCACCATGCTGACAGCTGGCAGAGCTGACTGCTGGCACCTCCCTCCCTCCCTCCCTGACACTTTCAGCAGCATGCACAAGGCATGCACCTCCCTGAGCTGGGCTCTCTTCAAGCATGCAGCCCAACCACTGCAGCACCAGTCTGGGAGCAGTCAGTGTGCAGAGAGCAGCCATGGATCAGTTCCTTTTTCAGGGCATGGCTCTGGCTCTGCTCTGTGGATGTTTTTCAGCAGCAGGGGCAGCTTAAGCCATTTTCCTGACCCCTATTGCTTGTTGTTCTTCTTGTCCCATCCCCTCTGTTTGTATTAAAGCAGCTTGTGGGGCAAAACCAGATGAACCACAGCTGGTTAAAATGAAGCCCCCCTGGATGGTTATTTTTAAGGCAGCTCAGCTTGGTGACCCTCTTTGTCCACCAGGCCATGCAAAACAGATGCAGCACAAAGGCAGGCACAGAGATTGAGCTGGGGAGTGAGCAAAAGTGCCTGCTTGAGCAGGGAGGAACAGGGGCTGGCTCCAGGAGATCCTGCCAGGGGGCTTTGAGACAGCTCATCTGAGTGATATTTGGAATTGTTGTTTGGTTTTGGGGTTTTTTTGTTTTTCCACAGGTACTTCATAGCAGTGGAAGACAATAAAATCATCCCTCTGAGTGTGCCAGACAGGTAAGAGCTGCCTGGGGGCTTTCCAATCAATCACAGAATTGTCAGGGTTGGAAGAGAGCTCAAGGCTCAGCCAGTCCCAACCCCCTGCCATGGGCAGGGACACCTCACACCACAGCAGGTTGCTCACAGCCACATCCAGCCTGGCTGCAAAAACCTCCAGGGATGAGGCTTCCACCACCTCCCTGGGCAACCTCTGCCAGGCTCTCACCAGCCTCAAGGGGAAGAACTTCTTCCTGACATCCAATCACTTGTTCATTAAAACAATAAAGCAAGGAAGGCTGAATGGGAGGCTGGGCAAAGAGCAGACTGAGGAGGGATCTTATTGATAGCTTATCAATATCAATACCCCCAGAGGATGGGGCTGGGCACCTTTCAGTGGTGCCCAGTGATAGGGCAAGGGCCAGCTGGGTGCAAACTTGAACCCAGGAGGTTTCACTTAAACATAAGGAAAAAAACTTCTTCAGTTTGAGGGTGTCAGAGCCTTGGAGCAGGCTGGCCAGAGAGGCTGGGGAGTCTCCTTCTCTGAAGGGATGTCAAAAACCTACCTGGACACTGCAGCCCTTGGCAGGCTGCTGGGGGTGACCCTGCTTTAGCAGGGGGGTTGCAGTGGGTGATCCCCAGAGGTTCCTTCCAATCCCCAAGGAAGTTGGAGTGCATAATTCCCAGAGGTTCTTTCCAGTCCCCAGGGGTTTGGAGTGGATTATTCCCAGAGGTCCCTCCCAGTCCCCAGAGGGTTTGGAGTGGATCATCCCCAGAGGTCCTTTCCTCTCCCCAGGGGTTTGGAGTGGATCATCCCCAGAGGTCCTTTCCTCTCCCCAGGGGTTTGGAGTGGATCATCCCCAGAGGTCCTTTCCTCTCCCCAGAGGGTTTGGAGTGGATCATCCCCAGAGGTCCTTTCCTCTCCCCAGGGGTTTGGAGTGGATCATCCCCAGAGGTCCTTTCCTCTCCCCAGGGGTTTGGAGTGGATCATCCCCAGAGGTCCTTTCCTCTCCCCAGAGGGTTTGGAGTGGATCATCCCCAGAGGTCCTTTCCTCTCCCCAGGGGTTTGGAGTGGGTGATCCCCAGAGGTCTCTTCCAATCCCCAGATGTCCCTTCCAGTCCCCAGGGGGTTTGGAGTGGATCATCCCCAGAAGTCCCTTCCAATCCCCACCCAACCCTGTTGGGATTGTGTGAAACCAACTCTGGAAGTCTTCCTTCTGCCTTTCAGGAAACCTGGCTCCAAGAGACCACCTTACATAAGGTAAGGTGAAGGCTTTCCTGCCCCTGGCTGTCGTGCTTGGTGGTTGTTGCTTGTGTCCTTGCCCCTTCTCAGGGCCCCACTGATGCCCTCTGTGCTCTCTCAGCATTGCAGGGGACACCCCTCCAGCCAGCTGTGTCTTCAGCCAGGTGATGAACATGGCTGCATTCCTAGGTAGGAGCCACCACAGCAGCCTTTCTGATGGGACTTCTCCAGCAGGGGGGGAGTGAGAAGGAAACACCACAAGGAAAAGAGAAAATGCCTGGGAAGTACTTTAAAAGAAAAGATGTCTGTGTGGTTTTGTGTCTTAAGTCTGTTTCTCTGCACCTCTGTGTGTTTCCAGCAGTGGAGGAGGTCCCTGCTGCCTGTTGGTCAGGGAGGGGGGTTGCAAACTGGCTGCACAATGGAGTTCAGAGGGTTGTCATCAGTGGCACAGAGTCACCTTGGAGGCCTGTGGCCAGTGGTGTCCCCCAGGGGTCAGGACTGGGTCCAGTTTTGTTCAATATCTTTATCAACGACCTGGCTGAGGGCATTGAGAGGACCCTCAGCAAGTTCTGATGATACAAAACTGGGGGGGTTTGGCTGACACCCCTCAGGCTGTGCTGCCATCCAGTGTGACCTGGACAGGCTGAGAGCTGGGGGAAGGCAAAGCTCAGGAAGGTCAATCAGGACAGGGTCAGGGTCCTGCAGCTGGGGAGGGATCACAGCAGGCAGCAGGACAGGTTAGAGGCTGCCCTGCTGGAGAGCAGCTCCACAGAGAAAGCCCTTGGAGTGCTGGTGGGCAGCAAGTTCTGCATGGGCCAGCCAAGTGCCCTGGTGGCCAAGAGAGCCAAGGGGGTCCTGGGGGGCAGCAGGAAGAGTGTGGGCAGCAGGGCTGGGGAGGTTCTGCTCCCCCTCTGCTCTGCCCTGCTGAGAGCACAGCTGCAATCCTGTGTCCAGCTCTGGGCTCCCCAGCTCCAGAGAGACAGAGACCTGCTGGAGAGAGGCCAAGGGAGAGGCAGGAGGAGGAGTTGGGGACTTGAGCATCTCCCCTGGGAAGAGAGCCTGAGAGCCCTGGGGGTGGTTAGTGTGGAGAGGAGAAGGCTGAGAGGGATCTGATCAATGTCTATCAATAGCTGAGGGGTGGGGGGCAAGGGGAGGGGGCCAGGCTCTGCTGGGTGGTTCCCAGTGATAAGCCAAGGAACAATGGCTTCAAACTTGACCATAGAAGATTTCAGCTCAACAGGAGGAGAAACTTCTTTCCAGTGAGGGTGACAGAGCCCTGGAGCAGGCTGCCCAGGGGGGTTGTGGAATCTTCTCTGGAGCCTTTCCAACCCCACCTGGATGCATTCCTGTGCAGACTCCTGTGGGTGATCCTGCTCTGGCAGGGGGCTTGGACTGGATGATCTCTGGAGGTCCCTTCCAACCCAGACCATTCTATTGATTCTAAATTATCCCAAATTTCAATGGCAACCAATTCTTTCTTTCACTTGGGTTTGCTCTTTTTTTTTCCCTCTTTTTTTTTTTTTTCTTCACCAGTAGTGCTTACATTTATTTTTTTTTTCCTCTCTGGGGATGTTTTCTTGTGCTTGCAATTTTGCTCTGAGCTGTTCTCTCCAAGTGTAGGTTCCAGGCCAAGGTGAACTTGGTAGAGTAGGGTTGATGGTTGGACTTGATGATGATCTGAGGGTTAATGGTTGGACCTGATGATGATCTCGGGGTTAATGGTTGGGCCTGATGATGATCTCAGGGTTAATGGTTGGACCTGATGATGATCTCAGGGTTAATGGTTGGACCTGATGATGATCTCAGGGTTAATGGTTGGACCTGATGATGATCTCAGGGTTAATGGTTGGACCTGATGATGATCTCGGGGTTAATGGTTGGGCCTGATGATGATCTTGGGGTTAATGGTTGGGCCTGATGATGATCTCAGGGTTAATGGTTGGGCCTGATGATCTTGAGGGTCTTTTCCAACCTGAATGATTTCTCTGCAGCCTTCCCTAGGGAGGGCAAGCATTTCCAATGTGAGTATCTCCTGGGGCTGTGCCCTGTGTCACATATCATATGCCAGAGTGCTTTGGCTCATTGTGAGCTCTTCCAGCCTTGGTTGAGATTCAGTTGAAGGACAGCCCAGAACCTGAGCCTAAACCTCCCCTGGTGCAGCTTGAGACTGTGTCCTCTTGTTCTGGTGCTGCTTGCCTGGGAGCAGAGCCCAACCCCCTCCTGGCTACAACCTCCCTGCAGGTAGTTGTAGAGAGCAATGAGGTCTGCCCTGAGCCTCCTGCAAGAGAGCTGAGTGCTCCTGGGTGGAGTGGAAGTTGGTGCAAGGCTAGGTGCTGCATGGTGGTGTGTAGGGGGAGCTCCATGTGCTGGGACCTTCACAGCCAAACATGAAGGTGCTCTGCTTTCCCCTAGCTCCCAGACAAAGCATCTTGAGAGGAGGAGGTGTGGGAGCTCAGGGAATGGTTTGGGTTGGAAGGGACCTTAAAGATCCCCTGCCATGGGCAGGGACACCTCCCACCAGCCCAGGTTGCTCAGAGTCTCATCCAGCCTGGCCTTGAACCTCTCCAGGGAGGAGGCAAGCATCAGGTTTCAGAGAAGTTCACAGCCAGCCTAACTCCTCTTTTTTTCTCGTGCATCCTGAGCTCAGTGTGGTCAGGGACTGAGCGGGGTTGGGCTGTGCAGGAGCAGCGAGGCAGGCAGCCTGCAGCAAGCTCTCTCTTCTCCATGGGAAGAGTGTGGTGGTGGCGTGGGGACGTCCCTGAGCCCCCAGGCAGGTGGTGTCTGATGCTGTGCCTTGCATTGTGTTTGTTCCCCAGCCCTGGTGATGGCTGTGCTGCGCTTCATCCAGCTGAAGCCCAAGGTGCTGAACCCCTGGCTGAACGTCAGTGGCCTGGTGGCCTTGTGCTTGGCCTCCTTTGGCATGACCCTGCTTGGAAACTTCCAGGTACTGCACTCCAGGCTTCACCCTCTGCCTCTCAGCTGGGAGCTTTCCTGCCTTGCCAGCAGATCTGCTGAAGGTCTGTGACCTACCTCAGGAGCCTGGCTGTGCCCCAGCCCTCCCTCTAGCTGCTCAGCCAGCTCTGTTCTGCCACTTGGGTAGTTCCAGTGGCACGCTGAGGTGAAGGGCCACAAGCATGTTCCACATATTGGCATAGAATCCTAGAATCAGTCAAGGTTGGGAAGGGACCACAAGGATCATCCAGTTCCAACCCCCCCTGCCATGGGCAGGGACACCTCACACTGGATCAGGCTGGCCAGAGCCTCATCCAGCCTGGCCTTAAACACCTCCAGGGATGGAGCCTCAACCACCTCCCTGGACAACCCATTCCAGGCTCTCACCACTCTCATGGGGAAGAACTTCTTCCTCATGTCCAGTCTGAATCTCCCCACTTCCAGCTTTATTCCATTCCCCCCAGTCCTGTCACTCCCTGATAGCCTCAAAAGTCCCTCCCCAGCTTTCTTGGAGCCCCCTTCAGATCCTGCAAGGCCACCAGAAGGTCTCCTGGGAGCCTTCTCCTCTCCAGCCTGCACAACCCCAACTCTCTCAGGCTGTCCTCAGAGCAGAGCAGCTCCAGCCCTCTGATCATCCTGGTGGCCCTTCTCTGGACACCTTCCAGCCCCTCCAGATCCTTCCTGCAACAGAAGCTCCCGAACTGGACACAGAGCTCCTGAGGTGGGGTGTCAGCAGAGTGGAATAGAGGGGGAGAATCACCTCCCTTGGCCTGTTGACTGTGCTTCTCTTGATGCAGCCCAGGATGTGTTTGGTTTTCTGGGCTGCAAGTACTCACTGCTGGCTCCTGCTGAGCTTCTCATTCCCCAGCACCCCCAAGTTCCTTTCTTCCCCAGGAGGGTGGTGAGAGCCTGGCAGAGGTTGCCCAGGGAGGTGGTGGAAGCCTCATCCCTGGAGGGTTTTGCAGCCAGGCTGGATGTGGCTGTGAGCAACCTGCTGTGGTGTGAGGTGTCCCTGCCCATGGCAGGGGGGTTGGGACTGGCTGAGCCTTGAGCTCCCTTCCAGCCCTGACAATTCTGTGATTCTTACTTTCTCCCTTCTTGAATACATCAGCACAGAGGTGCTGCTACTGCTGCTGCTTGGCTGACCTTGGCTGCAGGCAGGTCCAGCTTGGAGCCAGGGAAGCTTCTAGCAGCTTCTCCCAGGAGCCAGGCCTGTAGTCCATCCATCATCCGTCCCTCATCCCTCCGTCATCCGTCCCTCATCCCTCCGTCATCCGTCCCTCATCCCTCCGTCATCCGTCCCTCATCCCTCCGTCATCCGTCCCTCATCCCTCCGTCATCCGTCCCTCATCCCTCCGTCATCCCTCCGTCATTTATCTTCCATCCGTCATCCCTCCATCCGTCATCCCTCCCTCCCTCCCTCCCTCCCTCCCTCCCTTCTTCCCTCCCGCCCTTCCTCCCTCTCCCACTCTGTGCCACACAGCCCTCCCCCACCCCCAGCCCTGCAGCATCTCTCCAAGGTGCCCAGCCGGTAACTCCGGCGGCATCCAACCAGTCACCGCTTGGCTGCTCCCCAGCTCTCCAACGATGAGGAGATCCACAACGTGGGCACCTCACTGACCTTTGGCTTTGGCACCCTGGCATGCTGGATCCAGTCTGCCCTCACCCTCAAGATCAACCTGAAGAATGAGGGGCGGAAGGTTGGGATCCCGCGAGTGGCACTGTCGGCCAGCATCACCCTCTGCGTGGTGCTCTGTATCCTTTGGCCTTGCTCCCTGGGAAGCCTCAGAGCCCTGGGGCTGTTTAGTCTGGAGAGGAGAAGGCTGAGAGGGATCTGATCAATGTCTGTCAATGTCTTGAGGGGTGGAGGGGACCAGGCTCTTTTGGGTGGTGTGCAGTGATAAGCCAAGGAACAAGAGGTACAAGCTTGAGCAGAGAAGGTTTCACCTCAACGTGAGGAGAAACTTCTTTCCAGTGAGGGTGACAGAGCCCTGGAGCAGGCTGCCCAGGGGGGTTGTGGAGTCTCCTTCTCTGGAGCCTTTCCAACCCCACCTGGATGCATTCCTGTGCAGACTCCCCTGGCTGATCCTGCTCTGGCAGGGGGCTTGGACTCAACCTCTGGAGGTCCCTCCCAGCCTCTAATATTCTGTGAGTCTGTACTGTGAAGCCAGGTGTCATGTGTCCTGCACTCTCTGCAGCAGGGAATGGAGGCTCTTAGAGAACTGTTTGGATTGGAAAAGTCCTCTGAGATCATTGAATCCAACTGTTGACCTAACACCACCATGGCCACCAAATCATGGCCCCAAGTGCCATGGCCACATCTCCAGGGATGGAGTCTCCACCACCTCCCTGGGAAGCCTGTGCCAATCCCTCACCACTCTTGCAGCAAAGAAATTGTTCCTCCTCTCCAACCTAACCCTCCCCTGGCACCATTTCAGGTCATTGCCTCTCCTTCTATCACCTGAGACTAGGGAGAGGAGCCCAATCCCCACCTCATTGCAACCTCCTCTCAGCGAGCTGTGAGAGCAATGAGGTCTCCCCTCAGCCTCCTCTTCTCCATGCTAATCAACCCCCAGTTGCCTCAGCTGCTCCTCAGCAGGGCTCTCCAGACCCTTCCCCATCTGTGTTGTCCTTGCAGCCCATGCTGCTATGGGTCCCTGGATGCTGCTGGGTTTCACAGGATGATTTTGCAGGGGATCTGAGGAGGATTACATACTGCATGGTGTGGTTTGGAAGGTGTCCCACTGCCTGCAGTGCAGAGGTCTGATCTGGTTCGCTCTGGGAGGCTCCTGGCAGGGAGGAACCCAGCTTGCTGGCTCTGTCACTGGCCAGCTGGGCATCCAAAGAAGTCATTGACCTCTCTTTGCCTGGGTCTCTCCCTCTGGAACTGTTGTATCAGCCTGGACTGGGGGCAGGCAGCCCTGCTCCTGTGTGCCATGGGCATTGTCAGACACCTGACATCCCTTCCATCTCTCACTGGTGGTGGTGGTGGCTGGCTGGGTTGGCTGTCACCAGGGTGACTTTGATGATGATGATGTTATTGTCTTGCAGTGATGGTTTGAAACTGTCTTTTTAATTTTTCTTCTCAACTTCTCTTCTTCTTGGTGTGGGGGGAATTTCAGCTCACACTGACACACTTGCCCCTGGGCTTTCTTTCCTCCTGGTCTGTGCCTCCGCTTCCATTAGCTCTCCTTGACTCCCCTCCTCCAGATTTCATCCTGATGGCACAGGGCATTCACATGCACGCCTCCAGGATCCAGTGGGGCCTGGTGATGTGCTTCTTGTGCTACTTTGGCACCTTTGCAGTGGAGTTCAGGCACTACAGGTTTGAGATTGTTTGCTCTGAGTACCAGGAGAACTTTCTGAGCTTCTCCGAGAGCTTGTCGGAAGCCTCCGAGTACCAGACAGACCAGGTGTAGGCTGTCCTCTGGCAGGGGGGGAGGGGGGCAAGTGTGGGCTCATGGGTTAAACATGACCTCATTTACACTTGGGGATGAGTTTGTTTTCATGTGCAATCATGGTGGCATTGCCAAAGGGCTCAGAGGGCCCAAGGAGAGCAGCTGTGTGCTGGGAGAGCAGCAGCTCCTCCTCGGCGTGAGCTGCCCAGGCTCTGTTGTGCTGCTCAGCAGCCAGCCCTGCAGGTGCCCTGCCAGGGACAGGCACTCCTCAGCCTGCCCTGCAGAGGAGGAGGTTGAAGGAAAAGGACTTCTCCAGGCACCAAAAATCTTCAGGAGTGGCTGGATCCTAGGGCAGCCAGACATCTGCATCTTTCACGTGTTTCTTGTGTTGTTTGCTTGGCTGCCAGCTGGTGTAAGATGGCAGGAGAGAAGGAGTGGCTGCTCCTTCTGCACTTGGAAGCAGGCAGTGGAAGACCCCAGTTGGTTGGCTTCTGTGGTGAGCAGGCAGGCATCTCCTCCAGCCTGGAAAGCAGCAGGTCTGGGAGAAACTCCTGGGATGCATCAAGAAAGGTGTCCAGCAGGGCTAGGGAAGTTCTTCTACCTGTCTGCTCTGCCTTGCTGAGAGCACAGCTGCAATCTTGTGTCCAGTTTTGGGCTCCCCAGTTCAAGAGAGACAGGGACCTGCTGGAGAGAGGCCAAGGGAGAGCCATGAGGAGGAGTTGGGAACTTGAGCATCTCCCCTGGGAAGAGAGACTGAGAGCCCTGGGGCTGTTTAGTGTGGAGAGGAGAAGGCTGAGAGGGATCTGATCAATGTCTGTCAATAGCTGAGGGCTGGGGGGCAAGGGGAGGGGGCCAGGCTCTGCTGGGTGGTTCCCAGTGATAAGCCAAGGAACAATGGCTTCAAACTTGAACATAGAAGATTTCAGCTCAAGATGAGGAGAAACTTCTTTATGGTGAGGGTGACAGAGCCCTGGAGCAGGCTGCCCAGGGGGGTTGTGGAGTCTCCTTCTCTGGAGCCTTTCCAACCCCACCTGGATGCATTCCTGTGCAGACTCCCCTGGGTGATCCTGCTCTGGCAGGGGGCTTGGACTGGATGATCTCTGGAGGTCCCTCCCAGCCTCTGCTGTGCTGTGATGCTGAGCTGTGATCAGGGCATGTGGTGGATTGCAGCTGGGCAGACAGCCCCAGGCCAGAGGAGCTGGCACAGCTGGGGCCCTGTGCTTGGCTGTGTGTGTGGGGCTCACCAGTGGGCACTGAGGGAAGGGAAGCACAGGGTGGAGGTGGGAGGGTCTGTGTGCTCAGGTCACCCAGAAAGGGCTGTTCCCTGCAATGCAGTGCTTCCATCATGTGTGGGTAGCATTCCAGAAGCTGTTTAATTTTTTTTTTGTTCATGGAAGGGGGAAATGTTGTGTTAGAGACACTGGGCTCCCCTGCAAGGAGAACACCCTTGCAGGTGGTTCTGGGCACAGAGTTTGGTTTTCTCCTTGTGCACCTAGGAGTCAAACTTCAGACATCCTGAGAGCAGACCCTCCAGGCCCCCAGTGTGGTCAGCTGTCCTGAGTGGAGTCTGCCACAGGTATAAGTGCGTGGCCAAGGTGCAGGGAGGCAGTTCTGAGGGGCAGGAGGGGAACAAAACAGCACTGGAAGGGCTTCTCCCTCCCTGAAGGGAGGCTTGCAAAGAGAAGCTCTGAGTTGTGTGGTTGGTTGAGTTTTTCTTTTTAAAGCAGGAGCCCAAAGGCTCTGTTTTGAACACCTGATTTTGGGGAGTGCTGGGAGCTGCTTCTCATGAGCATGGCTTCTGTTTCCCTCCAGTCAGGCTCAGCTGAGGCTTGCATCTTGTCTGAGCTGCAGGAAGACAGCATGGAAAACAAACAGGCATTTGGAGGGCTACTTGTACTGCAGTGTGGCATTGCTGACAGAGAGGAAAAAGGCACAAGGAGGTTTGGTCTTCTCCAAAGGCCTCTCCTGAAGGGAGAAACAGTTGAGAAAATCTTCTGTGCAAACCCTTTGTCTTCTGTGGGCCAAGAATTGTTCTCAGGCAGTTGTAAATCTAGAGCACCCCCCAGGCTTTTGTTGTTGGGCTGCTGAAGGCCTCCTCTTGAGCTGTGCCATTAGTGAGAAGCTTTGCTGGAAGACTGCTCTGAGGGTGGCCCAAGGGCACAGCAGCCCTGGCAGCAGCTGTGAGCTCCTGCTGGAAGCCCAGAACGGTGGAAAAGCACAAGGCAATATTGCTGATAAGCACATGGGGAGCAGAGCAGACACTCAGGCTGGGTGCAGGTCTGGTGGTCTGTGCTGCCACAGCAGCAGGGAGGAAGGAATGTGGAGCAGGGTGGAGGCCACAGAGTCTCCTCCTTCCACTTCCCCCCCCAGAATTGCTGCCAAGGTCAGCAAGTGCTGCTGCAGCTGAGGAGGGAACCATGGCTTGGCCACCTCCACACTGTAAAACCAGGTGTGAGTACTACCTCCAGCTCCTATCTGAGGGACCAGAGCTCAGCACCAAAGGGGTAGGGACAGATTGATGGCCTTGTCCTCCTCCCCCTCCCCCAGAAGGGGACACCTCTGGGTCAGATTTGTGACCACAGCTGCCACTTCCCCCTGAGGTGGGGTTTCTGACTGCAGTGGCAAGCTGAAGGACCTGTGCATGCTGCGTGCCAACAAACCCAGCTCTTGGTGCCCAGCCTGCTCTGCTGAGCTCAGCCAGGCTGCTCCTGCAGCTGCTGCCAGGCTGCTGGGCACAGCAACCACTGGCACAGCTGCTGGGAGATCAGTCCAGCCACCCCCAGCCCCTCTGACCCCTGAGGCCTGGCTACAACCCAAGGGGATTCATCTCTTAACCAAACTGACTGCAGCAGCTCCCCAGCAGCCCATCCAGGGAGCTCCTTCTGGGGCCAGGGCAGGAGGTGGAGAGCAGGGGAGGACAGCCTGGAGAAGCTGCAGGTGAAGCTGGACAGACTGAGAGCTGGGTGCAGGCAAACCTCATGAAGTTTAATAAGGACAAGTGCAAGGTCCTGCATCTGAGGAGAAATAACAACAGCACCAGGACAGGTTAGAGGCTGCCCTGCTGGAGAGCAGCTCCACAGAGAAAGCCCTTGGAGTGCTGGTGGGCAGCAAGTTCTGCATGGGCTAGCAAAGTGCTCTGGTGGCCAAGAGAGCCAAGGGGGTCCTGGGATGCTTCAAGAAAGGTGTCCAGCAGGGCTGGGGAAGTTCTTCTACCTCTCTACTCTGCCCTGCTGAGAGCACAGCTGCAATCCTGTGTCCAGCTCTGGGCTCCTCAGTTCAAGAGAGACAGAGACCTGCTGGAGAGAGGCCAAGGGAGAGCCATGAGGAGGAGTTGGGAACTTGAGCATCTCCCCTGGGAAGAGAGACTGAGAGCCCTGGGGCTGTTCAGTGTGGAGAAGACTGAGAGGGATCTGATCAATGTCTATCAATAGCTGAGGGGTGGGGGGCAAGGGGAGGGGGCCAGGCTCTGCTGGGTGGTTCCCAGTGATAAGCCAAGGAACAATGGCTTCAAACTTGACCATAGAAGGTTTCAGCTCACCAGGAGGAGAAACTTCTTTCCAGTGAGGGTGACAGCCCTGGAGCAGGCTGCCCAGGGGGGTTGTGGAGTCTCCTTCTCTGGAGCCTTTCCAACCCCACCTGGATGCATTCCTGTGCAGACTCCCCTGGGTGATCCTGCTCTGGCAGGGGGCTTGGACTGGCTGATCTCTGGAGGTCCCTTCCAGCCTCTGATACACTGTGATGCTGTGAAGGATCCTTTGCCAGGAGCAGGGACACTCACTGTACATGGAGCACAAAAGAGCTGCTTGTGGGGCTGGGGCTGGACTGTAAATAGGCCACTGTGACCTTTTTTTATTTTTTTTTTTTAAACAGACTCAATGACTACTTTCTGTTTTTTCCATTTTCCTATTTTGGATTTTATCCAGGGGAAAACAAAATTATGCTTGTGATGGTGATGATGATTTATTATGGTGATGATGATGATGATGATTTTCTTTCTCTCCTTTTTCCTATATGCAATCCAAACAGAACTTCAGGGTTTGTGGTTTTTTTTTCTGGCAACTGATGTACATTTCTTAAAACTCTTTCTAACTGCACATTTCAGTACAGTACTCAAGGACTGCTCTGCCCTGAACCATGACCACTAATTAAAGTGCTTTTATGGAGAAACTGAGGTTTATTTTAATTTTTTTTTTTCTTTTGGTTGTCCCCTACCCCATGCATCGCATGCTGGCAAATGCAAAACAAAAAGGTATTTCAAGTGTCATTATTAACAGGAAAGAAGCAAAGGACTCCTTAGCCATGCAGATACTCTTTAATTAGCAGGTTCTCCCCAGGAGGAAGCTCACAACTCTTTACACAAACCCAGAAAGGCAGCCAGAGTGGCTGCCTCAAGGCCTTACCTGCTCCCAGCAAAGGTTTTGGAAGGGCAGTGCTGCTGGCAGGATGTGTTTGCTTCCCCCACTGCCTGTCCCCTGCTTGTTCTCACCCAGCTGCAGGTGCAGAGCTCAGGAAGGCTATGCCCAGCTTGGGCTGCCAGCCCTGAGGGCAAGCTCAAGCACAGCTCATGCAGAAATGTGCATGTCACAAGTGCCACCAGCAGGGACTGGAGCTTCAGAGTGACAGGTTGGACTTTGATGATCCTTGAGGTCTTTTCCAACCTTACTGATTCTGTGTGCCCCTACTGTGACTGGGTATAACCTGGCTGTGTGCCCCTGCTGGAACCTGAAGATGGTTCCAGGGAGGTGAGAACAGCTCCCTGGGCAGGACAGGGCTGCCTGCCTTAAGGAAAGGACCAGGCAAGGCAGAACAAAGCACTGAGAGGTTTGAAGGAGCTGCCCTTGGAGTGCTGGGGACCACTGGTGGTAGACAGGAAGGCCAAATAGAGGGAGGGAGTGAACACAGCCAAAGCAAAGTGGTGGTTTTATTCACTACAGTAGGAAAAGTCCATCCAGTGATGATTTGATCTAAATGGACACCATTTAGGTTGGGAGAGGTGAAAGGTGAAGGGTTTCTGTGATTGAATGCAGGGAGCAGTTGCTTGGGGAGGTTTGCTCACAGCTGCCCAGTGCTAGGAACAGGTGACAGGGTGATGGTGGCTGCTGAGAAGGTGCTCCAAGGGCTGGTTAGTGCTGAGGGGGGATGCTTCAGAAAGGAGATCAAGGTGGCCTTGGTGTTCAGCCAGCTGGATCCCAGAGCCCAGCATGGTGACCCAGCAGTGAAGAGAGGCTCCAAAGGACATTTTTAAAGCTGTGTGTTTATATATATTCTTCACTGGGTAGCTCTAAGCAGCTTCAAGAGGCAAGTTGTGCTCATTTCTACCTAGCCCTGCTATGGGTATAGGCAGGACTGGAGCTGTTCCTGGCCTAAAGAGCTTGCCTGCAGCAAGGGCTGGCTTCTGCTGTGACAGTTCCAATCTACTGTGTGGCACACCTGTGGTATTTTCCTTTGGGGATTATTCCAGCCCCAGCCCCCCCAACTTTGAAAGCTTTTAGTCAGCAGCCCTGGCTGCAGAGGGAAGCTCATGTTCCATCCTGGGCCACCCCACAGGTCCCTCTGGGAGAAGGGGACACCCCCACCTTGTTTGCAGACTGTTTCTCCAACTGCCAGAGCTCTTGGGGGAGACCATTCAGCACCAGAGCCTGCAGGAAGCATCCCCTGAGCTAATTGCTAGCTGGGAAAGGGCAGGAAGAGCAGGACCCATGGGTGCTGCTTCTCACCCTGCTCCCAGCTCCAGCTGGCTGCTTCAGGCCTCTCTGCCTTTCTCCCCACCCCTCTCCCTGCCTGCACTACTCCTGGCTCCAAGACACGACGTGGGTTTGGCTTTGAAGTTCTGGCTATGGACAGAAATGACCTAAGGGAAACACAAGGACGGTGCAGGCGAGGCACAGGCTGCTGTGCACCCCCTGCTTTCCCCTAGGTGGAGGAAGGCAGGAACAGTTCAGAGAAGGAGGAGATGAGGCTGTAATAGGATTTCTCATCATCAGTCAGTCCTGCATTGCCTGGCCTGGTCACCACTGCCACGTGAGCCTCCGCCTCCTCCGCCGCGCTGGCTTCTGAAACACACCGGGGTGGGGAGAAGGGAGATGAGGGCTGCCTGCTGGCATCTCCACAGGAGGCTCTTCGAGGCTTGGAGGTGCCCCAGAACACTGACATGCCTTTTGAAGACATGCTTGTGGCCTGGCAGGGCTCTAGAGAGGGCCCAGCCCCCACCAGATCTGCCGGGGGGACTGGAGGGGCCACGGATCGTGGGCAGGCTGCAGCTGGCTGCTTCAGCTCCCCTCTCCCAGCTGATGGCTTGGACACCAGGCACCCTGCAGGCAGCACCCTGCTGGTGGCTGTGCAGGGGCACCCAGCAGATGGCTGCCCAAAGCACCCTGCAGGCAGCACCCTGCTGGTGGCTGTGCAGGGGCACCCAGCAAATGGCTGCCCAAAGCACCCTGCAGGCAGCACCCAGCTGATGGCTGTGCAGGGCACCTAACAGGCAGCACCCTGATGATGGCTGTCACAGAGTCACAGAATGCATCAGGTTGGAAGGGAGCCTCCAAGGTCATCTTGTCCCCTGCAGGCAGCAGGGACACCTCCAGCTAGATCAGGCTGCCCAGGGCCACATCAAATCTGATCTTCAATGTCTCCACAGCCAGGGCCTCAACCACATCTCTGGACAACCTGTTCCAGTGTTTCACTACCTTCATGTCCAACCTAAACCTGCCCCCACTCTAGTTTCAACCCATTGTCCCTCATTCTGGCACTCCCAGCCCTTGTCCAAAGTCCCTCCCCAGCTCTCCTGGAGCCCCTTCAGGTACTGCAAGGCTGCTCTAAGGTCTCCCTGGAGCCTTCTCTTCTCCAGGCTGAACAGCCACAACTCTCCCAGCCTGCCCCCATAGGGGAGGTGCTTCAGCCATCTTTGTGGCCTCCTCTGGACCCTCTCCAGCAGCTCCAGGTCCTTCTTGTGCTGGGGCCCCAAAGGTGGCCAAGGCACCCTGCAGGCAGCACACACTGGCAGCTCCATTTCTGTCACAGAGCTGTAGTTGGGCTTGCTAAGAAAGTCCAACAACCCCTGTTAAGATTTACTTCTCCCAAGTTTCCTTCACTCCCTAAGCACAGGAAGATGATCCAGGGAAAATGAGGCAACTGCAAGCTCCCACCAGCTCTGCTGCCAGGCCTGGGAAGGATGTAGGGGCTCCTGGGGACTAAGTTGGCCTAGACTTAGATCACAACCCAGTGCTGTTCCTACCAGAAAGATGTTTCCAGGAAATTAAATCAGCCTCCTGAGCCTGGCTTTCAGGGGTCAAGTCTTGGTGACAGAAGTGATGTCTGAACACAACCTGATGGTGAGCAGCACAAAGAACCAACCACCACAGAGCTGCACCAGCAGACACTGTCTGCTCCCCAATGGGGCATGCCAACTGCTTCAGCAAATGCTCCACTCCACTTTCACAGCCTCTCCTTGCTTGCTGGTTTTCTGCTTGACCTGCTTTCCCTCCCTGCAGTGCTGCTCATCACTGTCCTGCTGCTGTGTGACAGCCTGGAAGTGTGAGGAAGGAGCAGAGCAGCAGCCTGTGGGGGTGACACTGAAGCAGGGTGGTCTGCACCATCATCCCCTGGGATTCAGCTCTGGTGAGACCACACTTGGAGTATTGTGTCCAGCTTTGGGCACCTCAATGCCAGAGAGATGTTGGAGGTGCTGGAGCCAGGGCAGAGGAGGGCAAGGAAGCTGGGAAGGGCCTGGAGAATAAATCTGATGAAGAGAGACTGAAGGAGCTGGGGATGGTTAGCTTGAAATAGAGGAGGCTGAGGGAGACCTCATTGCTGTCTACAACTACCTGAAAGGAGGTTGTGGAGAGGTTGGTGCTGGTCTCTCCTCACAGGTAATTAGTGATAGAACAAGAGGGAATGGCCTCAAGCTGCAACTGGGGAGGTTTAGAGCAGGCATTAGGAAACATTTTCCCCAGCAAGAGTGGCCAGGGATTGGAATGTGCTCCTCAGGGAGGTGGTGAAGTCCCCAGCCCTGGAGGTGTTTGCAGGTGGTTTGGATGTGGTGCTTGGGGCTATGGTTTAGGGGTGACCCTTGTAGAGCAGGGTCAGTGGTTGGACTTGGGGATCCTGAGGGGCTGTTCCAACCTGAATGTTTCTGTGAGTCTGTGATTCCTGGGGTGCTTGTGGCAGTGAAGCAGCACATGTTCAAAGAGCATCTCCATGCCTTGCACAGACAGGAGGCAGCAGGGCTGGCAGGCCACCTACCTCGAGGGACATCAGTCAGGAAGAGGATATTGTTGGTGGCACACCCAATGCTGGTGGCAATCCTTCTGTAGCTCTCACTTTCTACCTTGGGGCCTATTTTGGTATCAAAGTGGCCATCAAAGAGCTGAAAGAGAGAGAAAAGCCAAGGCAGTTGCTGAGGTGCACCTGAAGAGCAGGACTCAGTGTCCCCTCTCATGCTTAATGCCCAGGGATCAAACCCAGTGCTCCAGACTCAAGTCACAGACTTCCAGCAGCAAGGGCAGCTGTTGGGAGGGAAGGGCTCTGCAGAGGGAAAAGCTGTAAGGAAGCTGATAAGGTTATCTACCTCTAGGATATCACCTTCTGTAGAGTATCCAAAGAGAAGCTTCTGGGCTTCGATGCTGCCCGAGGAGTAGATGTAGATCTTCATCCCTGCTTCCCGCCACTTCCGGATGGCTGGGACCACGTCCTCGAAGAGCCTGGAGCCAAACAGGGCAATCCTGTTGGACGTCCTATGAGGACAGGCTGAGAGAGTTGGGGTTGTGCAGGCTGCAGAGGAGAAGGCTCCCAGGAGCCTTGCAGTATCTGAAGGGGGCTCCAAGAAAGCTGGGAAGGGACTTTAGAGGGTGTGAGGGAGTGATAGGAGTGGGGGGGATGGAGCAAAAGTAGAAGTGGGGAGCTTGAGATTGGATGTGAGGAAGAAGTTGTTGGGCAGGAGGGTGGTGAGAGCCTGGCAGAGGTTGCCCAGGGAGGTGGTGGAAGCCTCATCCCTGGAGGTTTTTGCAGCCAGGCTGGATGTGGCTGTGAGCAACCTGCTGTGGTGTGAGGTGTCCCTGCCCATGGCAGGGGGTTGGGACTGGCTGAGCCTTGAGGTCCCTTCCAACCCTGACAATTCCATGATTCTATGCACCCCAAAGCTGCCCCAGGGAAAAAGGGGCACACAGCTACTCACACCGTTACTCACTCTCCTTTGATGTGCCCTGTGGCATAGGCTGCCCTCCACATGTGCCCCTGCAGCTGCTTCAGGGCTGTGGTTTTCCTGTCCAGAGCCATCTGCCAGTGCACATTGTCCACCACCGCCTGGATCAGCCGCTCCAGCTCCTCCTCCCCGCTGCCACCATCTGAAGGGATTGGCACCACCCCATCCAAGCTGGAGTCCTCCTGGGCCTGCAAACCATCCAGGACAGCAAGAGGTGAGTGGCCTGCAGAGCTCAGCTTAGGCAAGAGGTCTAACAGCTGCACCATCGAGGCACTTGTGGGCAGGACCCAGCCTGAGCTGCTCATGACGGGAAGCGTTAAGCCACCCTGTGAGAGCTTTTCTCCAGGCTTCAGCAGGTGCCTGGAAGCACCTGGAAGCACTTGGATTGTTCTTTCCCAACCCAACAGCTAGCACTGCTGCAGCTGCAACCTCAATACCCTGATGGGAGTGACCCTGAGGGATCTGATTACTGAAATGAAGGCAGAGTAGCAGAGGTGTGGCGGCCGCAGGCAGCCACAGGTTTCCAGTGGATGCAGGGGCAGGATCTGTTGCCCTGCGTGGGACGAGGGCTCTGCTGCAGGCAGTGGCTTCAGCAAGAGAAGGTGTGGTGGCTTCAGGCTGTACCTTGAAAATTTTCCACAGATCTTCAACAGGAAGTGGCAGAATGTCAATAAATCACCATTGGGTGTGAAAAGGAAAATAATGGTAAGTTCTAAGCAATCCCCACTGGACAGATAATAGACACAAAACTTAGAGCTGTGAACTTTCTCTCTCTCTTTTTGGCTTCCTCACTCTGGGAGACACTAATTTGCTTCTGGCTGGCTTGGTTGACCTTGGCTGTCTTCTTTGTTTTGGCTAAGTACTAAAACCCTCAATCCTCAGCTCTTTCTCTTGACCCTTTGTGTCCAGAAGGATAAGGAGGGGAGCAGGGAAGCTATGAGCAGCTCCCCTGGGTTTTGGCCAGTGGGGGTGGTTCTTGTGCTGTTTATAAATTGCAAATCCCTGTAAATGTTGTATATTTTGCACATATTCATTGCAGATTGTAGTTTCTGCTTGTAAATACAGCTTCATTTGCTTCCAAATGGGCTGGTCTGGCAATTTAATTCTGGGGGGAGGGGGGAATTTTCGACCCACCACAGAAGGACACAGTGCAGGCATGAAGCTGAAAAGTCATGGTTTGACACTTGCCTGGGGCCACCAGGACCAAGGCAAGCTGAGGGAAGCAGCTGAGGTGCACCAGCTCTTCCCCAAGCAAAGCCCCAGGCTCTGGGTGCAGGGGGAGTAAAAGCCAAGTGAGGCAAGCAGCCTCTGTGGGGGCCAAGGAGTGGCAAGGTCTAATGTGGGATGACTGAGGAGACCTTCTTGTGGCCTTCCAGGATCTGAAGGGAGCCTACAAGAAAGCTGGGGAGGGATTTCTGAGGGTGTCAGGGAGTGATAGGACTGGGTGGGGGGGGGCGATGGAGCAAAGCTAGAAATGGGGAGATTGAGATTGGATGTTAGGAAGAAGTTGTTGGGCAGGAGGGCAGTGAGAGCCTGGCAGAGGTTGCCCAGGGAGGTGGTGGAAGCCTCATCCCTGGAGGTTTTTGCAGCCAGGCTGGATGTGGCTGTGAGCAACCTGCTGTGGTGTGAGGTGTCCCTGCCCATGGCAGGGGGTTGGGACTGGCTGAGCCTTGAGCTCCCTTCCAACCCTGACAATTCTGTGATTCTATGACTGAGGGATTCAGTGACCTCCAGCCCCAGGGAGCCTGCAGGGTGTAGCTGGTACTTCACCTGTTTCCTCAGGAGCCTGATGTCCCTCTGGCACTCCTCCTCCTCCCAGTGGGCACGCAGGTACTCCTTCAGGTTGTCTCTGATGTAAGGGAACAAAGTCTCCTGGCAGCACACAAGAAAAGCAGGCAGCTCCTTTAGGCTGGCAGGCTGCTAAAGGAGTGCTGGCACAGCCTGCCCCATGGGGTCATTTCCATGAGCAAACAGCAAGACTAGTCCCAGAGCAGCTCATGGAGAAGGGCCTCAGAGTGCTGGTGGACAGTAAGTTATCCACGGACAGCAATGTGCCCTTGTGGCCAAATGGCCTCCTGGGATGCATGAAGAAGAGTGTGGCCAGCAGGTCATGGGAGGTTCTCCTCCTTTTCCTCCTCTACTCTGCCCTAGCTTGAGGCCACATCTGGAGTATTGTGTCCAGTTCTGGGCTCCCCAGTTCAAGAGGGACAGGGAAATAGTGGAGAGAGTGCAGTGGAGGCTATGAGGATGATGGAGGGACTGGAACATGTCTGGTGAGGACTGGCTGAGAGTGTTGGGGCTGATTAGTCTGGAGAGGAGAAGGCTGAGAGGAGATCTTATGAATGTTTACAAATACCTGAAGGGTTGGGAGCAAGAAGAAGGGGGCAGGCTCTCTTCCTGTGATAGGGCAAGGGGCAATGGACACAAACTGGAACCCACAAGTTCCACCACAACTTGAGGAGAAACCTCTTGGGTGTGAGGGTGCTGGAGCCCTGGAGCAGGCTGCCCAGAGAGAGTGTGGAGTCTCCTTCTCTGGAGACTTTCCAGACCCCTCTGGATGTGTTCCTGTGTGACCTGCCCTGGGTGACCCTGCTCTGGCAGGAGGGTTGGACTCAATGATCTCCAGAGGTCCCTTCCAACCCTCTACCATTCTCTGATTCCCTGCTAGAGCTTCCCCCACACTACTGGAGCCTGTGAAGCCTCCTGCCAAGGGCAGGGCCGGGCACAGGCCAGAGAGATGAGCAAAGATTAATGCAGGTGGATTGTTTGGCACAAATCTTTCTGCAGCTGCAGCTTTTAAATCCCAGGATGGAATGGTGGATGAAGAACTTTTCCTGGGCTTCCCAAGAACAGTCTCAAATGACAAACAGGCTCCCAAGCTGTCACCAGCTGAGGAGTAGAAGGCTGAGTGTGTATCAGATCTGAAGGGACTCTGTCTTTAATGGGGCACTAAGGAAGATTGTTCTGAAAACACATCTGTCCTGGCTTGACTGCAGCTGGCACCCAAGCACCACACAGCCACTCCCTCCCTCCCCTCCCCAGTGGGATGGGGGAGAGAATCAGAAGAGTCAAAGGCAGAAAGCCCAGGGGCTGAGATCAAGGCAGTTTAACAGGGAAAGCCAAAGCTGTGCAGAAGCAAAGCTGAACAAGGAATCCTTTCCCCACCTCCCATGGACAGGCAGGGTTCAGCCATCTCCAGGAGCAGGGCTCCATCACCTCCAGTGGCTACTTGGGAAGGCAAATGGCACAACTCTGAGTGTCCCCTCCTCTTCCCCCAGGCTCTGCATGCTGAGCATGATGTCCTATGGTCTGGGATGTCCCTTTGGTCAGCTGGGGTCAGTTGTGTCCCCTCCCAGCTTCTTGTGCACCCCCGCAGGCTGCTTGCTGGTGGGGTGAGGAGCAGAAGAGGCCTTGACTCTGTGTCAGCAGTGCCCAGCAGGATGGAGAATGTCTCTGTTACCAGCACAAATCCAAAACACAGCCCAGCCCAGCTACTATGGGGGACATTAACTCCATCCCAGCCACAACCAGCACCATATCTCCACTTCTGACCAGAGCCAGAGGACCTTTCTAAATAGAAAGGTCTAGTTCCATGACACTGAGCTTCATAGGACAGTCTTGCAAATGAAATGAAAGAGGGTTAGGGGAAAATGCCACAGGAGAATGACAAACCTTCCTAGAAACCCCCAAAGGGCAGCCAGAAATAATTAGGAGTTGCTCTCATGAGTGCTGTTTCAGAACTGGGAAGTCCCAAGCAGCTGCTATGGCAGGATTTCTGGGAGCAGGAAGAACCTCAGGACACAGGGAAAGGCAGGGAGCTGTCTCCTCAGCATGGGCAAACTGCCCAGCTTGCTGTGTGACAGCAATGCCACCTAGTTTAGTGCCCTTCAGGAGAGAGGTTGAGATGCTTGCAACCAAGAAATGCTTCTGCTACCTTGGAGGGTGCAGATTAGCTGAGCTGGCCTGCCAGTGGCTGAAGGAGGTGAAGAGAAGCTGGTCCTGCTTGGGCTAAAGCTGATGAGGCAAGGCTGACCCAAGAGAAGCAAGCAGCTTTGACACACATCTTGAAGGCTACAGTGCCTGAGTGAGGACCTTTGCCTAATTAGCTGCAATTTGAATATGAAAGTTGGCAGCCCTGGTAATAGACCAAACAAAGGCCATGCTCACCAGATACAACTGTGTTACTCAACCCCCCCCACCCAAACCATGCCAGATGTCACATCAGAGGCAGGGACAGCCAGGGCTAGGGTATAAAAAGCCACAAGGGAAACACCTCCCCTATGGGGACAGGCTGGGAGAGTTGTGGCTGTTCAGCCTGGAGAAGGCTCCAGGCAGACCTCAGAGCAGCCTTCCAGTACCTGAAGGGGCTCCAGGAGAGCTGAGGAGGGACTTTGGACAAGGGCTGGGGGATAATGGCTTTGAGCTGGGAGAGGGGAGATTCAGAGTGGAGATAAGGATGAAATTATTGAGAGTGAGGGTGGGGAGAGACTGGCAGAGGTTGCCCAGGGAGGCTGTGGCTGCCTCCTCCCTGGAGGTGTTCAAGGCCAGGCTGGATAAGGCTTTGAGCAAGCTGTGCTGGTGGGAGGTGTCCTTATCCATGGCAGAGGAGTTGATACTAGAAGGCCTTTAAGGTCCCTTTCAACCCAAACCACTCTGATTCTATGAATTGTGAAGAATAAAATGCCTGCACAGAACCAGCAGCAGATCCTTCCAGAGGCAAACAGACGTTATGGAGGTTAACTGAAAGTCCAAGTGAAAAGAACTTGTTTCAAGCATTTTCAGGATTCCCAGCAAACTGAGTTTTATTGGGAACCAGAAATCATTTGCCTCCCTGCAACAGAGTGACTTCAGGAAGGTAACCATCTTGGGAATGTTGGATGTTATTTGCACGACAGCAAAAGGATGCAACCAACCAAGTGGATGCAACCAACTTTGTTGCTCTCTTAGATGTTTAGTAAGAAATCTGAGCTGCTTCAAGTGAAAGATGCAGCTGCACTTCCATCTAGACCTGGAGTTTCTTCAAGAGCACTGTAAGCACACCGACAAGAAAGATGTAGGTCACGTTGTTCATCTGTGCCAGCAGAAACACCTGGAATTTCTGGAAAGAGCTTTTACCCTTCCATGCATCACGTACCAGCAAAAAAAATATCAACCAGAAGTCTACAGCATCTCAGAGAAATACAAATTAAGGGCAGAAGCAGGGATAATTCTGCTCCCTGACCTATTCTGTAGGGATAATTCTGCTCCCTGACCTATTCTGTAGGGATAATTCTGCTCCCTGACTTATTCTGTAGGGATAATTCTGCTCCCTGACCTATTCTGTAGGGATAATTCTGCTCCCTGACCTATTCTGTAGGGATAATTCTGCTCCATGCCTTATTCTGTAGGGATAATTATGCTGCTCCCTGCCTTATTCTGTAGGGATAATTATTCTGCTCCCTGCCCCAAATACAAGCAAACTGCTGTCTTGTGTGAAGGTAGGAGGCTGGTTATGGACCAAAGCCTCTCTATGTAAAAGGGACCCACAGTGGTGGGAGAACTGTGAATTTTAGTACTTCACAGCGTTTCTTCCAACAGCTCCTGCTGGCCTCCCAGTCTTCCCAGTCCCCTGGTTCTCGTACTTCGACATTTTCATATTCTCAAGCCTTCTCCTAGGCAAGGAAAGCCCCTCGCACGTCCCCCCTGTTCGTACAGCCCTCCCCACCCACACCTGATGTGCTGTCTGCGCTACCCTGCCCGCTGCTGGTGCTGTGCGTGCCGGAGGAAGGACATCAACCTTTGGCGACACCGCAGCGTGTTCCTGCAGGGAAAGGAGAGCAGCTCATCCCAGCTGCTCCCTCGGGCCCCTGCCAACGCGAGTGAGGTGCTGCAGCCGCAGCTCCACTCCAGTACCAGCAGCGACGCTCCAGCCCCAGCTGGCGATATCCACGGGCAACACCATTTGCTGAGCTGCCCTGGATCTACCAGCTCCCGGTTCTGCTGCCCACAGGAGAGCAGGCGGTGGGTGAGCACTGCCGGATTTCCTTGGGACCATTGTTCAGCAGAGCAGAGCAAACGCGGGAGGCTGCTGGAGGGAGCGGGGCCTGCCGCCCGCAGCCCCGGCACAGGCGCCGCGGAAGGGTCACGCAGACAGCGATCTGTAGGCACACACAGCCCACCCGCACGCCCCCGGGCCCGCCTGATGGGGATCAGGGCGATGCTACCGGAGCCCCCCAGCGATGCCGCCGGGGCTGCCGAGCTGCGCGGGCAGGCAGCCGCTCGGCCGGGCCTCACCTGGACGAAGGCGATGGGTGTGGTGGTGCCCTCGATGTCCAGCAGGATGGCGCGCACCTCCGCCGGCACCGGCAGCAAGCCCATGGCCGCGGCGGCACGTGGGGAGCCAGGCGCACCGGGAGACAGCGGCGGCGAGCGCTCCGCCCTGCGGCTGCGCGGGGGGCCAGGCCGGGCAGTGGCGCCGCGGAACGCGGAAGGTGACTGTGGCGACCGCGAAACGCCGGCAGCGTAGAGAGCTGCGCCGGCTGTGCCCGCCCCCAGCGCGCCCGCCCCGCCGCCTCCTCAACTGGCTTGAGCGTTACGCCCCTCCCCTCCCCCAACCCCGAAGCTCGCCTGCCCCGGCCTCCCGGTCCCCGTCCAAGGCACCGACCCCCACCTCGCCACAGGGCGCATGGCAGGAGGGGTGCGGGGAGCACCGTGCACGCGGAAGGACGAAGCAGGCGAAGATGGCGGGTTCCCGGTACACTCCGGGCTCCGCGGCAGAGCGCGGCTGTACCGGCGCCACACCCGCAGCAGTCGGGTTGAGGCCTGGGGCTTAGGGGTCGCTCATGGGCTACCGGACCCCGGTGGCAGGCGGGGGCCGCAGCTCCGCTGGGAGCCGCCAGGGGCGCTGCGGCGCCGGGCCAGAGGGCGGCGCTGATTGGCTGCCGGCGCGACTATATAAGGCTGGTGCAGGCGGTGCCCGGATCTCTTCCGCCGCCATTTTCTCTGCTGCGTAGGTCTCTGCTCTCTCTGCCGCTTGCCCGGGCAAACCCGCCGCCCTCGCCCCACCATGGAGGACGCAACCGAAATGAGCGGCGGCCAGGAGGAGTTTGCTGAGGGCTCCAAGATTAACGCGAGCAAGAACCAGCAAGACGACGGGTAGGGCCGGGGGGACGAAAGGGAGAGAGGGGTAGCGGTTCCCTCTCCCGCCCTCCTCAACCGCGCGGGGGAGGGCAGGGGGCCCAGGCGCGGGGGGGGGGAGGGGGGGAGAGGGTTGGGGGGAGGGCGGGAGCGGGGCGGGGCCTCTGCTCATCACGCCAATGGCCGCGCCCGCTTTTGTATCCTGTGCTGCTGACCCAGTTTCTTCCGCGGGCCGGCTGTCAATCACAGTGACGTCACCGGCAGGCCGTGGGGCCTGCGCGGGTGGCAAGCTCGGGGCGGGCGGGGAGCGCGCCGCGCCGGACTGAGCCTTGCGGCGTGCAACGGTGGCCGCGGCTGATGGGCCGCATTAAGGCCAGCCGGGTAGCGATGGTTTCCTGAGCGCCTTTGGCTTGCGGCGGCCGCAGCTGACGGGCTGCGTTAAGGCCAGCCGGGTAGCGATGGTTTCCTGAGCACCTTTGGCTTGCGGCGGCCGCAAGCGGCCTGCCTTCGTGCGTTTGCACCTGGGGGGTTTGTGCCCACCTATGTTTACGTGCCTGCTGTCTTTCAGGAAAATGTTTATCGGAGGCCTCAGCTGGGACACCAGCAAGAAAGACTTGACGGAGTATCTTTCTCGGTTTGGCGAGGTTGTGGATTGTACAATTAAAACAGACCCGGTGACTGGGAGGTCGAGGGGATTTGGGTTCGTGCTCTTCAAGGATGCTTCCAGCGTGGAGAAGGTGAGTGGATTTCTTGTAGATCGATGGCACAGAGCCTGCTTGTGTCATTAGTGATCTGAGAATTTTTTCCCTTGTGTGCTTCTTAGGTATTGGAACTGAAGGAACACAAACTGGACGGGAAGTTAATAGATCCTAAAAGGGCGAAAGCTCTAAAAGGAAAGGAGCCACCAAAAAAAGTGTTTGTTGGTGGGCTGAGCCCAGATACATCTGAAGAACAGATTAAGGAGTACTTTGGTGCTTTTGGCGAGGTACAGTATAATGCCTTATAAGAACAACTCTAGTTTTCAGGTGCAGTGTTGCCTCTGTTGTAAGACAGGAGAATTTGTGAGGAGAGGGCTGGCTCAGGCTTGCATGAAACTAGGGACTGTGGGAGCTATATGTGTTCATGATTTTATAATGGTATGGGATGATTTGTAGCTGTCAGAAGCAGTCACCACAGACACTGGTTCTGGCAGCATAAAAAGCTGGTTATGCATTATTGATAAGCACTTTCCATTTCAGATTGAGAACATTGAGCTTCCCATGGACACAAAGACAAATGAAAGGAGAGGGTTTTGTTTTATCACATACACAGACGAAGAGCCGGTAAAGAAGTTGCTAGAAAGCAGATACCATCAAATTGGTTCAGGCAAGGTATGGAAGTTATTCTTAGCAGGTGAAACAGGCTATCTCTGTAGGCTTCCCTGAAAGCAGCTCTCAGAGAATGGTCTGAAAATTCTTGGATGAGTTAAAGAAATATTTTTTTGTTTTTGGTCTTTCCAGTGTGAGATCAAAGTAGCACAGCCCAAAGAGGTATACAGGCAACAGCAGCAGCAGCAGAAAGGAGGAAAAAGCAATGCCTCTGGTGGACGAGGAGGTGGAAGGGGACGTGGCCGGGGTGAGTGTTTGGGATGTTGAAATCAATGTAAATGTTTAACTGTCCGAGCTGAAGGCTGAGGTGTTTGTAGGTTTTGGGCTGCATGCAGCTCTCAAGTTTAAACGTGGAAAGGAGCCTGTGAGGAAATGGCGTTATGATGCTTGTGGAAACTGAAGAACCTCTGCTTGTGTTTAGGTGGTGAAGTGGCAAGCTGGATGTAGCTTTTTGTGTGTTGACAATGTAGCTAAATGTGCAGTCACCCTTTCATGTGAAGGGATACTCTATTAGCTGGGTCATGGGCTGTTTGCTACTTTGCTGCACCTGGCAAGAACCTAAAGCAGCATTCAGCTGTTCCATTGCAGCTTAATGCACCTGAGTCTTGAAGTCTGAACCACCACATAAAGCTGTTCTGTGGCATACCTTGGTGTAGAAACAATTAGTGGTCCAAAATGGAAGTGAAAATATCATGACCTGCTGTAATGCATGCTTCAGGGGTGTGCTGCTGTGGTTTGGTTGAATGTTTTGTGAGCAGGACTGCCTCTCATGTTGTGGGTATGATCCATCTCTCATACCCAAATGAGCTGCCTCAATTCTTTTTAGAAAATTCTTTTTCTTGAGCTCTTGGGAAGGTAAGAGGATTCTTTCAGGGAATAGTTAGGTGAAGTAGTGTAGGAGAGGGTTGAACCTCTGCCTGCTGTTGATTCAGTAGTGTTGTGGTAGGCTGCATTTGAGTTGTCAGGAGCAGTCCGTCTACACACTGCACTGCTGGATGGTTGTGGTAGCATTAAAAGTTGTCACTTAATGGTCTGCTTGGTTTCAGGTCAGGGACAGAACTGGAATCAAGGATATAATAACTACTATGATCAAGGCTATGGGAACTACAACAGTGCCTACAGTGATCAAAGCTACAGTGGCTATGGGGGCTATGACTACTCTGGGTACAACTACCCCAACTATGGATATGGGCCGGGATACACAGATTACAGCGGTAAGTGGGGTTCATCTCCTTCCAGGTAACAGCATGTAACTTTAAACAGGGGCCTCTGCTAGTCATTTTCCTGTAACACTTCTTAATTCTAACACATGGCTCTGAAGAGTAGCCCTGGTGGTGCACAGTGCAGGGAACAGTCTTCTTCAAAGGGTGGGGGGAAACACTGGAACAGGTTGCATAGGGAGGCTGTGAATGCTCCCTCCATGGAGGTGTCCAAGGTCAGGTGGGATGAGGCTTTGAGCAATCTGGGCTAGTGGAAGACATCCCAGCCCAGGGGGTTGGAACTAGATGATCTTTAAGGTCCCTTCCAACCCAAACCATTCTGTGGAAGCGCGTTGATCTTGATGCTTCTGCGTCATCATTGTTTTCCCTCCTATCTGCAGGCCAACAAAGCACATACGGAAAGGCATCCCGTGGCGGTGGCAATCACCAAAACAACTACCAGCCCTACTAAAGCACTACCTAGCACTGGAGGAAACAGGTGTGTGCATGAGCACAAGGTCCACTCTGACTGTGCCTAATCTAATTTAAAGATCAATAGACAAATGAAGAGTTAAAAAAAAAACCAACACCAAACTTAACCGTAGCATGACTTTTTAATTAAGCTTTTGTTAACTTAAACGACCTTTTTTTTGTTGTTTTGCTTTGTTTTTTCTTAAAAAAACACAGCTTTGCCTACAGTGTCTATAGATCTTTAACTTTGGTAAAAAAAAACAACAACAAACGTTGACTTTATCCTCCTTTAGTACTTCAGAAAAACGTTTTAAAAGAGTTTTTCTGCTTTGCTGTTGCGTACCAGGCGGTCTAGAGGATTAATTAAAACTCTTTATTAGAAGTATTAACAGGTAAAGTACTGAAATGGGTACAACTTAAAGGAAAACAAGAATGTTGTCTTCTAACTCTGACATTATACCTTGTTTGTACCCGCCAGCGGGAACTTCATTGCAGGCCGTGTGTCACCCTGACCACGTCTATCTCTGGGGTCGCACGTTGCAGGCAGAGCGCAAGGCATACACCAGAAAACGCTGTCCTGTGGTATGGTCTCTTCCAACTTCATGTACCAGCGTAAAGATTAAAGTGGAAAACGTCAGACTTTGGCTTCTTTTTTTATTATTTTTAAAACTTTTTTTTTTAATTTAAAAAAACTTGGAGGTTTTAAGTGTCTTTTTTAACTTAAAATGGTTTTTTACAGGAATTTTAAAGTACATTAAAAAAAACTAAATGCCTTTACAGCTTAATCATTTGGTCTTCTGTTTAGTGTTGTATTTCAATTGTGGAACCTCATTTTAAGTGTTGCATTCTTTAAGATTTTAATGCTTGCTTTTTTTCTTTTTTATAGCTAATAGTGAAATCTGCAAACCAAAACGAACTTTTAAATCTTGGAAAATAATTAAAAAGATCATATGCACGTGGACTGCTTTGGAACTAAATTGACCCTGCCTTCTGTTTGCCACAGAAGCAAACAAATTGGAAACCCTTTTGGCAGTGTTTCCAGTGAGGGGAGTGTGGGGGGGAAATCATCCTGATCCAGAGCCTGATTGATAGTCTACATTTGGGTGTTTTGTTGTTCTGGAACAGCTTCCTGAATGGGCTTGACTTAGCTGTCTGAATTTGGGAAGATGTAAATTCCTGATGGGTAACAACAAAAAAAACCAACCCTCTTGTGCATATGATCTTTAACAGTGAAGCAAGGAATATGTAGAAGACTTAAAGCAGTTCATGAAAATGGACCTTTTAACGATGATTTGTAGTAACTTCCACCACAGGCCTGACATACATTTCTGTCTTCATTTTTAGGTGAGAAATAACTGCAACAAAAGCCATCTTTGCAGCACCTCCTGAGCGAGTTGAGTGGAAGGGTGGTCTCCGTGAAAGGAAATGACTCTTTTGTAAAAGACTTTTTAGTGTATGACACAACTGTGTCCAACTGTACATAGCAGCTCACTAGTTTTCGGTTCTGGTTTTTACTTTTTTTTTTTTTTGCCATCCATGTTTGTGACACAATGTGGACTTTTTTTTTTTTGTTTGTTTGTTTTGTTTATACAAACTTCATTTGTACAATTTCATGTTAAAGGATTCTCTAATAAATGCTTACTTCAGTGACTATATATACAGTCTTGCTGGTGGCTTTGTCAGCTTGCATTTGGTAGAACTGCATGTGTATAGAAGGTGAACCTGTGACAGCTACCTTTCTGAAGGTTATCAACAGCTCAAGAGATGGTTATTGTGTATACAGGGCAGTGCAACCCTCTCCCCTTTTCCTGTAGTGCTTTGAGTAGGCCTTGATGTGGAAGACAGCAGTTGTCTCCTGCCAGAGGAGGGGAGTGATTGAAACTTCAACATAGATTTCACCTCAACATGAGAAGAAACTTCTTTACAGGGAGGGTGATGAAGCACTGGAGCAGGCTCCCCAGGAAGGTGGATACATTCAAAACCCCTTTGGATGCATTCCTTTGAGGACTACCCTGGGTGATCCTGCTTTGGACTCTGATCTCTGGAGGTCCCTTCCAACGTCTAATGTTCTGTAATTGTGTGAACATTGCTGATTTTTCATACATGTAAGGGGGGAGGATCTAGAACTACAGCACCACCCTTTCTATGCTGGTGGGAGGGTGAGATATGTGTGTGACGTCTCAACATTTTTCAAGCTCAAGGCTGTAACTTAAGATTTCCTTAGAGACTGTTCCCTATCCCCATTCCAACATGAAGTTACTATTTACTGACTCTGAGGTACTTCTGTACAAGCTGTCATCTCTTCAAGTTAGATCCTGTACTGGACTCAACCAGGAAACTTGTTTTCCATCTTAGCAAACACCACAAGCCTGCTATGGAAGGGAAAGTACTTGAGGCAGGAGGTTGTTTCCTAAACAGAGAACTAGACTGGGTAAGGTAAAGGTCATTCTGCCTGAGGCCAAAGGATTACAACAGCCTGCACAAGCCACACATCAAAAAACAAGCAGACCAACCTTCCTTGTTAGAAAAGTGACATGTTAGCAGCTACTTCACAGGAGAGACTGGTCTTGCAAACTTTGAAAGGAAGTCTCACCTGGGGAGAGGTTTCTCTCCAGAGATTTCCCTGTAATTTCAGTGTTTTGGTTTTGGTTTTTTTTTGTCTTTGGTAGCTCAGTGGCCTGTTTTCTGCTGTCATCCAGGGTAACTGAATACCGTATCTGCCATGGATTAAGCAGTTCCTAGCTCTGTGAGGTGGGGTCCTGTTAGCAGTTAGGTTGGATGAGGGAAGGATTGCTGGCACCACTGTCCTGCTGGCAGACAGGAATGGAGCTGGTGATGGGTTTAGAGAGCGTGTCTTAGGACGAGGGAGCTGGGATTGTTTATTCTGAAGAACAGGCTGAGAGGAGACCCGAAAGGAACTTCAGTGAGGTTGGTGGTGATGTAATTTCCTGAGGAACTCAGGACAAGAGGAGATGGCCTCAAGCTGCACCAGAGGAGGTTTAAGATACTAGGAACAATTTCTTTTCCTGCAAGAGTGCTCAGGCATTGAAACAGGCTGTGCAGGGAGGTGGTGGAGTCCCGGTCCCTGGAGATGTTCAAGAGTCGATGTGGCGCTTTGGGACACAGTCCAGTGGTCTTGGAGGTGTTGGGCAGAACGCTGGACTTTCCAAGGTTTATTCTTCAGTAAGGAAAAAACGGCACATAGCTGCTGGGAGAAGGCACAGGACTGTATGCCCGCTCCCATCTCCCCCAGGGCAGCTGTCCCTGCCAGCAGGGCCCCCGGCCAGCTGCCAGCACCGCTTTGGTTTTGCCACTAGGCCTTGGCGTTGCTGTTAAGTGTCTGTCAATATACAAACCCCCAGACCTGGCCTAGAGTCAAGTTTGACTCCAACCTGGTAGCAACTCAGCTTTGAAGATTTAAAAGTCTTTTTCGTTTGTTTTCTCCTGTAAAAGCTTCATTTCGGCACGGGCAGCAGGCCGGCCCCGCAGTCTCGGCTCCCCGCAAGGTTCGCGGTAGCTGCCGGTTGGAAACCGGCCCGCCGGGCATCAGGGCGAGCTGCCGCGCTCCCTGCGCCCGGCAGCCACACGGAAAACCCAAACACGGCTCTGCCGGCGGAAGCGATCACCAGCGGCGGGTACAGCAGCGATCGGCTAAGCGACGGCTTCGAGGTTCGGCTCGGATCGGACGCTGGCGGCAGCGCTCGGCAAGCGGTGGCTGCAGGGCTTGGTCCGAGCCTGGCGCTGGCGGCAGCGAGCGGCGGCTGCTGGGGCTCGGCCCCAGGCCGGTGCTGGCGGCTGCGGAGCTCGGCCCGGGGCCGAGCGCACGCCGCCCCCGCCGCCTCCCCGGGAGGCGAGGTCACGTGAGCCCGCTCGCCGCGCTCCTTCCGTCCGCCATTTTAGGTTGTGTCGGTGGCGGCGCCATTAAAAAAAAGCGAGCGAAAGGAGGAGGGCTCGGGGCGCTGGTGCCGCGAGCGGGGCCGGGGCCTCGGCGGGGAAGCGGCAGCGGGGCCGGGGGCGGCGGCGGGCGGTTCGCCGGCCGGCCGGCGCGGGGCAGCCGCAGCGGCGCCATGTCGGAGCAGCAGTTCGCGATGGACTCGGCGGCCGGTGCCGGAGGCAGCTCGGCGGAGTCGGCGGAGCAGCCCGAGGGGCTGACGGGGGCTGGGGCGGGGGGCGCCGGCGGGGGAGGCGGCGGCGCCGGCGGCGCCGAGTCGGAGGGAGCCAAGATCGACGCCAGCAAGAACGAGGAAGACGAGGGGTGAGCGGCGGGGGGCAGCGCGGGACGCCCCGCGGCTTTTGTTCCCCTGGCGCCGTCCTGCTGGGGTGGGCGGCGGGGTCGTCGCCTCTCGGCTTGGCCCGGCCCGGCCCCGCTTGCAGCCCTGTTTGTTTACTTGGCGCCGCGGCGACGTCACGTACCGGGCCGGGCCGGCGGGGGCGGGCCGCCGGCGGAGCTCGGGCGGGCGGCGCTGCGCGGGCACCTCCGCCCTCTGTGTGCCCGCAGCTGTGGGGCGGGAGGGAGGAGCGGGGCAGAGGATCCTGCGGCGTGGCAGCGCTGACAGGAGAGCCGCGGGCCGTGGTCGCCGAGCGGCTGGCTGGAGGCGGCCAGCCCTGAGGGCGCCGCGGGGCCTGGCCTGCGCTCGGAACGTGTCGCTTGGGTCGGCAGCAGGCTGGCTCCTCGGCCTTGCGGGGGGTGCGGGGTGACGCTGTGCTCCGGGGAGCTTTGGAAATCGGCGACAGCAGCCCTGCCCCTCCTCGGGAAAGTTTCCTGCCCCTCCTCGGCCCGAGTCCCGTGCAGGCGGAGGTGGCTGGATCCGAGGGGTGCATCTGGTGTGATGTGAGGCGAACTGCCACTGAGGATGTGCTTCCTACAAGTTCTGTGCCGTGCAGGCGTTTAAGGCTGCAGCTCGGTGCGGCTGAACCTTCGGGCTGCAGCCTCCTCGTGTTGCAAACATGAGCGATGTGTCAGTTGGGTGCGCTGAGCGGCAGGCGGCACCTGGGCTCCTTCCCACCACAGACTCTGCCTCCTCCTGGAGCATGTTGCATGGGGACATTGCTTTAGGCGGCAGCTCCGGCGTGAAGGCAGCTTTTAATCTTCTGAAGGGCTCTTCCCCGATGCTTGGCATGGAGCAGTGTTGCTTTCATGCAGCAGCTGAAATTCGTGTACCATAAATTCAGGTACAGGGCAGGCTGCTGCTGTGTGCTATTTCCTGTCTGGCCAGTAAGAAACTGAAGCTGCAGGTCTGCTTTTGCTCAAGACAGAAAACAGACTGGCTGAAGGAACACCAAGCTATTTGTCTTGTAGAGACTTTCCATCCAAACCTCCTGAATGTCTTCTGTAATCACCAGGGATGCTGCTGAGAGCAGGGGGAGAGAACAGGACTTTTGGGGTATTTTACTAGGGTTAGGGAAAACTTAGAATGTTTTTGTTGCTGCTGACTAGTCAGGGCTTTAAATACTTTTGCAGTTTGCATACTTGTTTTATGTTTTCCTCCTGAATACAAACCTCTTAAAGGGTTGTCATGAGGAAGCTTTTCTTCTTTTAAGGCAACACAGTCTAGAGAGTGATGGAACATTGGACAGTGATTATATGTGGTATACATTCACTTTAGTTTAGTTAATTGGGTTTTTGACCTGTCAGTTGTTGTGGTTGTACAAGAAATAATGTTCTGACAGCCCTCTTGGTAGTGGAGGGAAACCAGCACATCTTTGATAGCTGCTGTGTGTGTGTGGATGCTCGTGTTTCCCTTGGATTAGGAATTAGAGACAGTGTTTTCAGGAAAAAACTCTGCAGGTTCTCATAGCCTCAGATCACCTCAGGGAGAATGTGTGGATTTGAGAAATCTACTTGTTGGCAACTGCCAAGCAACTTCCTGGCTTGCCTGCTGGAGGAGGGCCAAAGCCACTAGGCAGGGTGATGTCTGTGCTCTGGTTAGTTAAGTCTGAAGTTTAGAAGCTTTCCCAGGGCACTCCTGGTAAACTGTTTTGGAAAACTGTTTTTGCTGGTGTGACTTAGATCAGACAGCCTGTGGCTTGGGAGCTGTACATAGAATCATGGAATTGTCAGGGTTGGAAGGGACCTCAAGGATCATTTGGTTCCAACTCCCCTGCCATGGGCAGGGACACCTCACACCACAGCAGGTTGCTCACAGCCACATCCAGCCTGGCTGCAAAAACCTCTAGGGATGAGGCTTCCACCACCTCCCTGGGCAACCTCTGCCAGGTTCTCACCACCCTCCTGGCCAACAACTTCTTCCTCACATCCAATCTCAATCTCCCCACTTCTAGTTTTGTTTCATCCCCCCCAGTCCTATCACTCCCTGGCACCCTCCCTCCCCAGCTTTCTTGGAGCCCCCTTCAGATGCTGCAAGGCCACCAGAAGGTCTCCTGGGAGCCTTCTCCTCTCCAGCCTGCACAACCCCAACTCTCTCAGGCTGTCCTCAGAGCAGAGCAGCTCCAGCCCTCTGCTCATCCTCATGGCCCTTCTCTGGACATCTTCCAGCCTCTCCAGATCCTTCCTGTAACAGAGGCTCCAGAACTGGACACAGTGCTCCAGATGGGGTCTCACCAGAGCAGTGCAGAGAGGAAGAATCACTTTCCTCGACCTGCTGGCCACTTATTTCACAAGCTTGTGACAGCAGGGTGAAGTTGCACCTTAACTGTTTGTCATGCTCACCATTAGTGTTGTAGGCTGGTTCTGGCCTCAGTTTTGCAGTGGAGCAGTAGTTTGTCAACATCTGTATGTGGCACCTGAAGCAGTCATGATTGGCCACCTTGTGACTGGACTCACAGATGCAGAAAATCCTTCAGAGGACTGTATCAGTTTCATAGAATCATAGAATGGTTTGGGTTGGAAGGACATTAAAGCTCATCAAGTCCAAACCCCTGTGCTGAGCAGGGAGATGTTTAACTAGATCAGGTTGCTCAGAGCCCTGTCCATCCTTTCCTGGAATGGTTCCAGGAATGGGGCTTCTACCATCTCTCTGGGCAATTTGTGTCTTGAGAAATCCACTCGGTTCACCACCCTTATTGTAAAAATTGCCTTCCTTCTATCTACTCTAAATCTCCCTCTTTTAATTTAACCCCATCATCCCTGTCATATCACAACAGGCCCTGCTAAAAACTCTGTCCCCAGCTTTCTTATTGACCCCTTTAAGTGCTGAAAGGCCAACAGAATGTCTCTGTGGAGCGTTCTGGAGGCTGAACAGCCTCAACTTTCTCAGCCTTTCTTCACAGGAGAGCTGTACCATTCTTCAGATTGTTTTTGTGTCCCTCCTCTGTCCCTGCTCCAGCAGGTTCCTGTCTCCTGTGCTGAGGACTACAGAGCTGCCCCAGCACTGCAGGTGGGGCCTCAGCAGAGGGGCAGAATCCCCTCCCTGCCCCTGCTGTCCATGCTGCTGGGGATCAGCCCAGGACAGAGCTGGCTCTGGGCTGTGAGCACACACCGCCAGCTCATGTCCAGCTTTTCACCCACCAGCACTCCCAACTTCTCTGCAGGGCTGTTCTTCATCTCTTCATCCTCCAGCCCAAAAGAATTTTTTCCTCATCTCCACTCTCAATCTCCCCTCTCCCAGCTCAAGGCCATTGTCCCTCATCCTGGCACTCCCAGCCCTTGTCCAAAGTCCCTTCCCAGCTCTCCTGGAGCCCCTGCAGGTACTGCAAGGCTGCTCTGAGGACTCCCTGGAGCCTTCTCTTCTCCAGGCTCAACAGCCCCAACTCTCTCAGCCTGTCCCTACAGGGGAGGTTCTCCATCCCTCTCATCATCTTCATGACTTCCTCTGGACCCTCTCCAACAGTTCAGTGTCCTTGTGCTGGGGGACCAGACCTGGAGGCAGTGCTCCAGGTGGAGTCTCAGCAGGGCAGAGGAGCAGAATCCCCTCACTTGTCAAATCCTGATGTATCTCCTGTTGGGACACAGGTTGTTGATTAATTTTAATGTTGTTTTTTTCCTTTTTGTGACTTGCAATGTGATGTGATGGTCCTGATTTGATTCCAAGCTTCCAGTGGAAATCATGATCAGCCTTGCCTGCTGTGTAGCTTTGCTCAGCAACACTGGTCCTGTATGTAGGATACTGGGATGGCATTCCCACTACTTGGATTATCCCAGGTGTTCATAATAGCATAGTTTTGGGAGCAAAGATAAATTCTGACCATCCAATACTTTGCTTTTTGACTGTTCTCTGGAGAAGAGGACTTGACTAAACTTTCTTTGTTTTAGTTCACTAATACTGACACATGGGGTCCAGAGTGGTACATAAATGTTTCTGTTTACCTTCACTGCTTTATAAATCTGTTCTGCCTGTGTCTGTTTCACAGGCAGAACAGATGCCTACATGGAATGAAGCCTGTGGAGGGTCAGCAGTGGGGTGGAGAGACAGGGAAGCAGTAAAATATCTTCTTGCCAGTCTTTGTAGTTTCTTGGGATAGCAGAGTAAGCAACTGTGGCAGAAGATGCTGCAAAAATTTTTTGTGCACATGTAAATCTTTTATCTACTCTGGCCAGGATCAGTTGAGCAAGTTCCAAAAAGTGAGGAAAAAAAATTAAAAAGAGGGGGAAAAAAGGTGGGAAGTGGAGGCCTCCGTGCCCAATGTCACTGATCAGACTGCTGGGTAAAGCTTCAGAGTAGAGGGCTTTGGCTAAGACTCATTAACAGCTGAACCTTCTTGCCTCAACAGGAAGATGTTTATTGGTGGCCTTAGTTGGGACACCACCAAGAAAGACCTGAAGGACTATTTCTCTAAGTTTGGTGAAGTGGTAGACTGCACCTTGAAGCTGGATCCCATCACAGGGCGGTCGAGAGGCTTCGGCTTTGTGCTCTTCAAGGAGTCGGAGAGCGTGGATAAGGTACTGCTCCTGCAGGCAGACAGGCAGCAGAGGGGCAGGGGGGGCTGCCTGCATGCTTGTCTGCACGGGGTCTGTTCCAGGTGGTTCTGGAATAAAAGAGATTTAAGATGCTTATTGAATTACTTTTCTTTTTTTTTTCACCCCAACTGTCTTAGTCGTGGTGCAGTGCTGAGGACCAGCAGTGACTACAGCACAGGAGGTTCCACCTCAACACGAGGAGGAACTTCTTCACTGGGAGGGTCACAGAGCACTGGAACAGGCTGCCCAGAGGGGTTATGGAGTCTCCTCTGGAGACTTTCAAGACCCATCTGGATGTGTTCCTGTGTGACCTGTGCTGGATTCTATGGTCCTGCTCTGGCAGCGGGGTTGGGCTTGATCTTCAGACCTTCTCCCTTCCAACCCCCAACATCCTCTGAGCCTGTGATTCCCAAAGTCTGGCTTTGGGTGCTTACAGGGAGTGTTCTGCAAGCCACTGGACCTCAGCACTTTAAAAATACTGTACAGAAATGTCTGCTGCCTCCCACTGTGAATGCAGCCATTTACAAAGAGCTTCCAATCTCTGCATCCCAGAGCTGCTCCCTGAACCCCTAGAGAGGAGCCAATGACTTTGACAGATTTGGGCTTCAGCCAAGCAAAAATGAACTTAGCATTTCTAAAAATGCTGTTGCACAGCACACTGAGAAGTTTTCATCTCCACTGAGCTTGGGTGATACCTTAAAGTATCACCCAGTTCTTAACTAGGTGAGGTTTGAGGTGGGACTGTGGAATGCTTTCTGGGAAATACCACACTCTCACTTCTCTTGGATGATGCTTGGCTCCAGGTGACACTTGGAAGGCTTTGGTAGAATTCTCAGTGGGATCAAAACAATGGAGCTGCTTGGGTTTGGGGCAACAAATCATGGCTGTAATCATCGTATTGAAACTGAAGTGATAGCATTAACAAAAACGAAGTATGAACCAGCTGGGCCTTGCTTAAAACAGCAGTGAAACATTTTGTTTGAGCTGTGAGTAAGATCCTGTTTTAATTTTCCACAGGTCATGGACCAGAAAGAACACAAGCTGAATGGCAAGGTCATTGACCCCAAAAGAGCTAAAGCCATGAAAACAAAAGAACCTGTGAAAAAGATTTTTGTTGGGGGCTTATCTCCAGACACACCTGAAGAGAAAATAAGGGAATATTTTGGAGGTTTTGGTGAGGTATGTGGTGAGAGAAGCCACTTATTCTTGTAGAACTTGTTCTGTCTTCACAAATTCAGTGAAAGGAAAGCAGCCCCCAAATGCAATGGGCCTGGGTGCTCCTGTAAGCTGAATGGCCCAGTGTAGCTCCATGGCTGGATGGCCAGGCCCCAAGAGTGGTGGGGAATGGAGCTAAATCCAGTTGGTGGCCAGCCACAAGTGGTGTTCCCCAGGGCCCAGTGCTGGGGCCACTTCTCTTTACTGTCTGTATCAATGATCTGGATGAGAGGATTGAGGGCATCTTCACCTTCAGTGAGTTTGCAGGTGACACCAAACTGAGAGGGAGTGTGGATCTGCTGGAGGACAGGAAGGCCCTGCAGAGGGATGTGGACAGGCTGGATCCATGGGATGAGGTCACTTGTATGAGGTTCAACGAAGCCAAGTGCTGGGTCCTGCACTTAGGTCACAACAACCCCATGAACGCTTCAGGCTGTGGGCAGAGTGGTTGGAAACTGCCCAGCAGAAAAGGCTTTGGGGGTGCTGGTTAACAGGTGGATGAAGATGAGCCAGGGAGAGCCCAGCTGGCCAAGAAGGCCACCAGCAGCCTAGCCTGGATCAGCAGTAGTGTGGCCAGTAGGTCCAGGGAAGTGATCATCCCCCTGTACTTGGCTCTGGTGAGGCCACACCTTGAGTACTGAACTCAGATTTGGGTCCCTCAATCCAAGAAGGACATTGAGTTGCTAGAGTGTATCCAGAGAGGAGCAATGAGCCTGGTGAAGGATTTGGAGAACAGGGCTGGGGAGAAGCAGCTGAGGGACATGGGGTTATTTAGTCTGGAGAAGAGGAGGCTGAGGGGAAACCACCTTTCTGCAGCTCCCTGAAAGGAGGCTAGAGCCATGTGGGGGTTGGTTTCTTCTCTCTAGTATCAGCTGATAGGACAGAAGCAAATGGCCTGAAATTTTGCCAGGGGGGAGTTAGGTTGGAGAGGAGGAAAACTTTTCTGCTGTGTGAATGGTGAGGGATTGGAAGAGGCTGGCCAGGGAGGTGGTGGAGTCCCCATCCCTGGAGGTGTTCCAGAAAGGTGTGGCCATGGCACCTGGGGGCATGGGTTCCTGGCCATGGTGGTGTTAGGCCCATGGTTGGACCTGATGATCTTGGAGGTCTTTTCCAACCAGAACAATTCGATGATTCTAAACCATCACTGCAGCCCTTTCTCAGATGTCACCAGCATCAGGTGATGACAGCTCTGTGTCAGGGAATATGGATGTCAAACACCTGCCCTCTTGCACACAGCTCACTCTGCACTAGAGGCTTTTGACTTGCCTAGGCTGAGGTCTTGTGCCACACATAAGGAGAACTTCACTCTGTTTGTAGCCAGCTGTTGAACACAGCATTTTGGCAGTGTGGGGGATGCACCAAACTCTGAGCTTGAGCAAAGCTGCATCTGTTTCATACAAAGCTGGAAGGCTTGGATCTGCTCAAGGTTTGAAACACCTACTACTTACTTCAGTCTTAACAGAGTTAGGATGTTCATCCAGCATGACTCCAGTACTGTTTGAGCACCATATTTTGTGTGAGTTTGTGAATTAGGGTGAGGTACAGGAAAGAAAATCCTCTTGCAGAACTCTAAACACTCTTCCTGGTGTTTGTAATCTTGGTGGTGATGGTTTCCAGTGATGTCAAGCACTGTGATGGAGGCACACTATCATACTCAGGTCTAAAAATAGTGTCAGTTAACAAATCCATCCTGTTAGAAACATTTTTAAGCATCATGGATGGCAGGACAGGAGCTAAAATCTCTGTGTTCTCCTAGGTTGAATCAATAGAGCTCCCCATGGACAACAAAACCAACAAGAGGCGTGGGTTTTGCTTCATTACTTTCAAGGAGGAGGAACCTGTGAAGAAAATCATGGAAAAGAAATACCACAACGTTGGGCTTAGTAAAGTAGGTGGAGTTTGTCCTGGAGAGACTGAACAATGGGATTGCATTACTGGTTGCATCTGGGTGGGGATAAGAGGCTGGAAACTCCTGTAAGCATTAGACCTCACAGACAGTCATTAAGGGACTAGGAATAGGTCGCTGTAATCTTGAACTCTTGGGAGGATTTGTACTGCACCCCCGTGGGCAGAGGGTTGAGCTGCAACATATTTGTCCATTGGGAAGCTCCCACATTCTCCAGCAGTGTAGTCAGGGGGTTGTGTCACTGATCCACAGCATCAGGCTGCACCATCTTCTCCTGGTAGGTTGATCTTCCTGTGTTTAACACAGAAATGCTTCCTGCTTTAAGCACCATGTCCAGTTATGTTAAAGTGCTTCCAAAAGTGAAATGAAATGGGAAGCCAAGTTCATTGCAGAGAGCTGGATGAAATGAAACCTAGTGACAAAACCTCAGATGGTGTCTTCTTTATTGGACAGATATGGAGCATGGAAGCTTCAGAACAGAGTTGAGTTGGTCTTACTCTCTACAACTTGTAGAGTTGCTCTCCACAACTCCCTGAAAGGAGGTTGGAGCTAGGTGGGAGTTGGTCTCTTCTCCCAAGTAACAAGTGCTAGGATGAGAGGAAATGGCCTCAGGTGGCATCAGGGGGAGGGTTAGGTTGGGCGTTAGAAGAAACTTCTTGACTGAAAAGGTTCTCAAAGCCTGGCACAGGCTGGTCAGGCAGGTGGTTGAATCCCCATCCTTGGAGGTGTTTCCAAGAGGCAGAGATGTGGTGCTGAGTGACATGGTTTAGCCCCAGACTTGGTAGAGTTCGAGAATGGTTGGATTGGATGAGCTTAAAGGTCTCTTCCAAGTGAAACATTGTGATTCATACTCTGTTACTCAGATTTGATTTCAGTTTTCTAGCTAAATTGACCTCAGAGGTCTATTTCAAAGGGCAAACAGGCATAGAAAGAACCATGCCTTCTCTTCAGAATTAGTTGCACTGGCAGCAAATGTTGTGTATCACCAGTGGTTAACTATTTTCAAGTTGCAAAGTAGAAGGTACCTCTTTGTCTTTTTTTTCCCCCCAAGGGGAGCAGCAGGGTGACCCAACCCTGTTATCTGCTTACTCTCCTGTAAGTTTAAGAATGGTTTGTGGGCCAGAGCTTTGCTAATGGGATCTGCCTTGACCTTTCTGTGCAGTGTGAAATCAAAGTAGCCATGTCAAAGGAGCAGTACCAGCAGCAGCAGCAGTGGGGGAGCCGGGGAGGATTCGTTGGAAGAGCTCGAGGGAGAGGTGGAGGTAAGTTTACACCTCCACGCTGCTGGAAGCTCAGGGCCTTGCTTTAGTGCAGACCAGTCTCCTCCAGCTCTGACTTCTGGCATGTTGTGTTGCAGGCCCCAGCCAAAACTGGAACCAGGGCTACAGCAACTACTGGAATCAAGGGTATGGGAACTATGGCTACAACAGCCAAGGGTACGGAGGCTATGGAGGATACGACTACACTGGTTACAACAACTACTATGGATATGGTGACTATAGCAGTAAGTACTCAACTCCCTGCATGCTGCTTGTGAAAAAACTGCTGCTGCAGCTGTAAAATGCCTTGGAAACATGCTGGCTTAGGCTCCCACCTTCCTTGATCTCCTTTAGGGGGTCCTTGGTTTCAGACACCCCTCTGCCTCCACTCTTTTCTGGTTATTGTGGGGCTGAGGCCCTATTGCAGAGCCCCAAGGCCCTGGGAGATAGGAGTATTACCTCTCCTGGTCAGAAGGGAGGGTGCTCCTCAGCTTCCATAGTTTCACAGCACTGTCAGTTGTTGAGAGAGAGGGCCTCCATCTCAGCTGTCTCCTTTTAAAGCTGCTCTGTAGACTCCTTGGGTTCTTGAAGTGGCTACTGTTGTCAACAACAGAGCTTAGTGCTGGTCGCTTCTCCCTAGGAACAAGTGACAGGAGAAGAGGAAATGGCTTCAGGTTGTCCCAGGGGAGGTTTAGGTTGGGCATTAGAAGAAACTTCTTCACTGAAAGGGTTCTCAAACACTATAAGAGGCTGTCCAGGGAGGTGGTTGAATCCCCATCCTTGGAGGTGTTTCAAAGAGGCAGAGATGTGGTGCTGAGGGGACATGGTTTGGCACCAGACTTGGCAGAGTTAGAGAACAGTTGGACTGGATGAGCTTCTTGGTGTTGGCATTGCTCTTTCCTTGTGCAACGCTGTAGGCTCTGGAGCTTTGGTGTTGGCATTGCTCTTTCCTTGTGCAATGCTGTAGGCTCTGGAGCTTTGGTGTTGGCATTGCTCTTTCCTTGTGCAATGCTGTAGGCTCTGGAGCTTTGGTGTTGGCATTGCTCTTTCCTTGTGCAACACTGTAGGCTCTGGAGCTTTGGTGTTGGCATTGCTCTTTCCTTGTGCAATGCTGTAGGCTCTGGAGCTTTGGTGTTGGCATTGCTCTTTCCTTGTGCAACGCTGTAGGCTCTGGAGCTTAGTGTTGGCATTGCTCTTTCCTTGTGCAACGCTGTAGGCTCTGGAGCTTAGTGTTGGCATTGCTCTTTCCTTGTGCAACACTGTAGGCTCTGGAGCTTAGTGTTGGCATTGCTCTTTCCTTGTGCAATGCTGTAGGCTCTGGAGCTTAGTGTTGGCATTGCTCTTTCCTTGTGCAATGCTGTAGGCTCTGGAGCTTTGGTGTTGGCATTGCTCTTTCCTTGTGCAATGCTGTAGGCTCTGGAGCTTTGGTGTTGGCATTGCTCTTTCCTTGTGCAATGCTGTAGGCTCTGGAGCTTTGGTGTTGGCATTGCTCTTTCCTTGTGCAACACTGTAGGCTCTGGAGCTTAGTGTTGGCATTGCTCTTTCCTTGTGCAACACTGTAGGCTCTGGAGCTTTGGTGTTGGCATTGATCTTTCCTTGTGCAACGCTGTAGGCTCTGGAGCTTTGGTGTTGGCATTGCTCTTTCCTTGTGCAATGCTGTAGGCTCTGGAGCTTTGGTGTTGGCATTGCTCTTTCCTTGTGCAATGCTGTAGGCTCTGGAGCTTAGTGTTGGCATTGCTCTTTCCTTGTGCAACACTGTAGGCTCTGGAGCTTTGGTGTTGGCATTGCTCTTTCCTTGTGCAACACTGTAGGCTCTGGAGCTTAGTGTTGGCATTGCTCTTTCCTTGTGCAATGCTGTAGGCTCTGGAGCTTAGTGTTGGCATTGCTCTTTCCTTGTGCAATGCTGTAGGCTCTGGAGCTTTGGTGTTGGCATTGCTCTTTCCTTGTGCAATGCTGTAGGCTCTGGAGCTTAGTGTTGGCATTGCTCTTTCCTTGTGCAATGCTGTAGGCTCTGGAGCTTAGTGTTGGCATTGCTCTTTCCTTGTGCAACGCTGTAGGCTCTGGAGCTTTGGTGTTGGCATTGCTCTTTCCTTGTGCAACACTGTAGGCTCTGGAGCTTTGGTGTTGGCATTGCTCTTTCCTTGTGCAATGCTGTAGGCTCTGGAGCTTTGGTGTTGGCATTGCTCTTTCCTTGTGCAACGCTGTAGGCTCTGGAGCTTTGGTGTTGGCATTGCTCTTTCCTTGTGCAACACTGTAGGCTCTGGAGCTTAGTGTTGGCATTGCTCTTTCCTTGTGCAATGCTGTAGGCTCTGGAGCTTAGTGTTGGCATTGCTCTTTCCTTGTGCAACACTGTAGGCTCTGGAGCTTTGGTGTTGGCATTGCTCTTTCCTTGTGCAATGCTGTAGGCTCTGGAGCTTTGGTGTTGGCATTGCTCTTTCCTTGTGCAACACTGTAGGCTCTGGAGCTTAGTGTTGGCATTGCTCTTTCCTTGTGCAACACTGTAGGCTCTGGAGCTTTGGTGTTGGCATTGCTCTTTCCTTGTGCAATGCTGTAGGCTCTGGAGCTTTGGTGTTGGCATTGCTCTTTCCTTGTGCAACACTGTAGGCTCTGGAGCTTTGGTGTTGGCATTGCTCTTTCCTTGTGCAATGCTGTAGGCTCTGGAGCTTTGGTGTTGGCATTGCTCTTTCCTTGTGCAACACTGTAGGCTCTGGAGCTTTGGTGTTGGCATTGCTCTTTCCTTGTGCAATGCTGTAGGCTCTGGAGCTTTGGTGTTGGCATTGCTCTTTCCTTGTGCAACACTGTAGGCTCTGGAGCTTAGTGTTGGCATTGCTCTTTCCTTGTGCAACACTGTAGGCTCTGGAGCTTAGTGTTGGCATTGCTCTTTCCTTGTGCAACGCTGTAGGCTCTGGAGCTTTGGTGTTGGCATTGCTCTTTCCTTGTGCAATGCTGTAGGCTCTGGAGCTTTGGTGTTGGCATTGCTCTTTCCTTGTGCAACACTGTAGGCTCTGGAGCTTAGTGTTGGCATTGCTCTTTCCTTGTGCAACACTGTAGGCTCTGGAGCTTAGTGTTGGCATTGCTCTTTCCTTGTGCAACGCTGTAGGCTCTGGAGCTTTGGTGTTGGCATTGCTCTTTCCTTGTGCAATGCTGTAGGCTCTGGAGCTTTGGTGTTGGCATTGCTCT